>NC_068290.1:17767562-18075062 GCF_025860055.1 Xyrauchen texanus
CTGCGCTCAGCTACCGGCCTCGCCCTCCAGGCCACGAAGGTCACAGCGCGGGCACTCGGGCAGGCGATGGCCACCCTTTTTTCATTTGCCGCATCCCCTTCAGGCTGCGGTACCCACTTTGTCAATAAAAGAGCGATTTCCTCATTCCCTGGGTCACCTAGTCGGTGCTCGCAAACACCGTTCTCATGGCGCCCAGGCAAACAGAACCTTACAGGCGAAGTGGCACTCTGGACAAAGAAACTTCACCTCCCCATCCACGTCTGTACAGCGTTCACAACCCCGGCTGGCTGGTTCTGACGAGTCCAGAAGACGCCCCATTAGGACATCCTCCTCAGTCACTAACCTAGTGTTGATGCATATGAGACTGTCCTGGTTGGGCCCGTGGCTGTGTTGGCACATCAACTGCCTAGAGTTGCTAGCTGTACTACTTGCCCTGCTGAGGTTTCTCCTGCTGATCCGAGGCAAGCATGTCTTGGTCCGTTCAGACAGCACTGCGACGGTAGCATACATAAATCGATCTGATCCACAAGATCTGAGTGGTCTACCACCAGCTGTCATAGACACCATCAACCAAGCCAGAGCTCCCTCCACCAGGCAGTTTTACACCTTAAAGTGGCAGTTGTTTGCAAATTGGTGTTCTTCCCGATCCAAAGACCCGCAGTGGTGCGCAGTCAGGTCAGTGCTCTCCTTCCTACAGGGGAAGTTGGCTGTCCCCCTCCAACATAAAGGTATATGTTGCTGCTATAGGTCCTTAGGAAAGCGCAACCTTATTATCAGGTTTCTAAGAGGTGCCCGGAGGTTGAACCCTCCCAGGCCATGCCTGTTCCCTTCATGGGATCTCTCCATGGTCCTTGCGGGCCTCCAGAGAACCCCCTTTGAGCGTCTAGAATCAGTTGAGCTAAGTGCCCTCTCCCTCTACGTTCTCTGTCAACGACACTTTACTGGAGTTCGGCAGATGCTCATGTCATCCTTAGACCTCAACCGGGCTATGTGCCCAAGGTTTCTAGGACCCCTTTCAGGGACCAGGTAGTAAACCTGCAAGCACTGCCCCGGGAGGAGGCAGACCCAGCCTTATCATTTATGTGTCCGGTACATGCTTTATGTACCTATTTGGAAGTGAACGCTGTCTCTAAACAGAGGCTTGCCCACGCCATTGCATTGGCCTATCAGACCCCTTTGTGGGTTCGAGCATATTCTACAAGAATTGTGGCATCCTCGTGGGCACTGGCCAACGGCACCTCTCTAGCAGACATCTGTAGAGCAGCAGGCTGGGCGACACTGAATCTACCTATAATAATGTGAGATTCTACAATCTCCGGGTTGAGCTGACGACTGACTGGGTGTACCGCTTGCGCTAGAGCCTTTCCCCTCCACTGAGGCAAACATGTGCGCTTTTTCTCCCAGGTGAGTCCACTAACTCGCACTCCCTGGATGACTTTCCTCCCTATCGCTCTGGCCTGCAAATTCAGTGGAGGAATTCCCGACCAGACCCACTATGGGTACTAACTACTCTGTACTGGAATAGGTGCTCCACAGGGTTTGGCCATCACAGATTAATCCTCCTGTGTGAATTTTCCGCGGTACGGTCCCCCTGCCGGCAGACCCACGCCTCCCTCGGGCAGCCCCCTCTGCCCCCCGCTAGCTGTGTCTGTAGCAACTCCTCCCTTTCAAGGTAGGATCTTCCACATGAGGCCTGAAAGCCTATGTGACGTATTCACTGCATTTAACCTCCCCCAGTCTGGGCAGAATGTGGTCTCCGTGGGGTCTTTTCCACCTGAAAGAATAGGAGTTGGAAAAGAATGCCTTCCCCGATGCATGTTATAGTGTTAAATGGCCCCAGCCACATCTAACACTCTATGAGGAGAAACATAGAGAGAGAAACGGCAGCAGCTGGCACGGCCTACTTCCATGCTTGCCACGTCGCTTGTTCCCACCCGCCAAGAGAATCCTTGGTCGGATGCCGGGAACCTAATCAAAACAATATGACGTCTTATTGGGGCGTCGGGGAGGGTTACGTACAGTCTGATGCTAATGCTTCTTGGCATGCTATAGCTTGCTGCACCAGCGTCAATAGATCACGTAACACGGTTCAGTGTAGGTGGCGCTATTGAATAGGGACCCCTTGTGTCACTACAATCGACACAACTTTGAGTGAGTGACAGAAGGGGAACGTCTAGGTTACTAGTGTAACCCCCATTCCCTGATGAAGGTGCAGAACCTGACTGAACAGATGCACAATCCCTGCCTTTTATAGGGACATGCAAATTCTGTTTGTCAATTTAAAACTGGACATTTTCAATGGGTGTTTAGGATAGCAGTTTTTGATTTGTGAGTAAAATGAGGTCTGTGGTTAACATTACTTGAAGATTCTTTCACGTTTTATTCTACCACATAAATCACACATACCTCAAACATGAATTTTGAAGCTGTTGTACATTTGAAAAACAATTGACCTCTAGCGAAATCAAAGAATAAACTAGTGTGAAGTCATTATGAACCAAATTTGGCCAAATAGGTGTTTTGAGTTCTTTGCTGTGGTTCAGAACAGCTTTTTTCAACATTATTTCGAGCTCTCGGTGAAGAACAAATAAGAACTTCAGGTATCGGAGCATTTAAATGTAAGTTGCTACATTGCTAAGCTGCTTGACAAATCAGACAATATTGTTGTCCTTATGTAGCAACATTTCTGAGGGAACCCTTGGTGAATTAGCCTTCCAGAATAGTTTACAAATTGACATAAGCTAAAAGACAACAATAGCAATTGTCATTATTGTATTACTGAAAATCAGTTTTGGTTAAATATAGAGCCACTCAGTAAAACTTCTTATTCAGTAGTTGACTTGGATCAACTTTTGTCACCTTTAATACATAAAAGTATAATATTAGGACTGTTTGAAACAATATGTGCCCTTCCCATTCGCCTTAGTTCAGTCTTGTGCCCTTTGGGAATTGGCACAAGACCAGCAGGGAGAGTAAGTTTCCATTCCAGCATTATAATGAAGAGATTGTGTGTGCACGCCAGCATCACAATTGCTTGGATTCAAAGCAGTTACAAGCCTCAACTGCCAAACCAAACAATCTCACCAATGGCCTATGTTGAAGACCAAAAACCTCTGCAGATCACTTTGATGAAAATTCTATAACTCAAGCAGAGTTTAGTCTCCGTCAACACAGTGTAACTTTGTGGACAATGCTTAAGTGTGTGTGTATGTGTGTGAGTGTGTGGGCGGGTTTGGATGGTTTACAAAGGTTTTAGGTTACAAAATGGTAATTACAAGGGTATTATGCTATAAACATGGTTTATGAGGACATTTCTAGTGTCCCCGTAATTCCAATTGCTTAAAAAACATTAAAAAAAAGAATTTTCATGTATAAATGCAGAAAGTTTTTTTGTGAGGTTTAGTGGTAGGGTTAGGATCTATAGTTCATACAGTATAAAAATCATTATGTCTATGGAGAATCAACATAAGGATAGCCGCACCAATATGTGTGTGTGTGTGTGTGTGTGTGTGTGTGTGTGTGTGTGTGTGTGTGTGTCACCTGTGGCGGGTACATTTGTTAGCACTCCTAGGTTCAGAGCAGGTTTCTTCATACACTTGGTCGTATGGGCGAGCATATGATTCCTTCACCGAAGTGGTGAAACTGGAAAGGAAAAAATATTCTCTCAGTTTATAAAACTACTGCCTGCTGAACTACTACTGAAAATAACAAATAAAAAATGTGGGTTAAAGGCATTGATGTATCAAACCAATAATAGTAGTTAGCGTGCAGTGGAGTAGATCAGCTGCACTTGGCACTATATGGGAGTTTTTATATTGGAGCAGATGATTCTTACCTTTCCCATAAGCTGCAGACATTAGGATCTCGAGGGTCCAAAGACAATGACAGTTCACACACACAGCTGAAGACAAACAGGACCACACAGCTCTTCACCATCTTCATCATGCTGTTGTGAGAAAAACAGTCAACTGCCAATAAAACTTTCAAACTCTGCCCCTCATAACTGTTAAAATGACACTGTGAGGCTTATGCTAAATTCTCCTTCCATTATAAGCCATCTGGTTTTATTTATATGAGGATGCTTTAGGCACTCTGTAGGCAGGGTCTCCCATAGTGAGGATTTCTGAGGCTCACACCAGCTTTATGAGCACACACTTTCTCTCACACATGATCTTTGGAACAATCTCAGGATACTTGCCCTCACATACTGGCTCTATAAGGAGTCTCTTCACACAGTGGGAAAACAGAAAACCCTGGAGTGCCACAGCACTGTTATGACACTATTGTGACTACCAAGGTTAGCAAAAAGCATTTGAAACAAAATATTAAGTATTTTGTCATTTATAAGAAGTTCTGCTGTACAGAGCAAAGCATAAAGAGAAATATAATCCTCCAAATATATATGTGAAAATTTTTGTAGTCTATTAACCTTAAAAGTGGGGGGAAACCCCTTAAAATTATATAGAATCGTAAATCATAAATGCCAATTCTAACTGTTAGAACATGGCGCTAGCAAGGCCAAGGTCATGCACTGTAAAAAGAAATCCTGTTTAATTTACGGTAAAAAACTGGCAGCTGTGGTTGCCAGAAATTCACTGTAAAAAAAACACAGTAACCACGTTTCAAGCTTTACGGGATGTAATTTTGATACCTGTATATTTTACGGTGCATTACCATAATTTATATTATTAAATAATAAACTTGATATTAACCTTCTGAAAAAAATCTACTTTTTACTTTATAATGTATTGATAATCACTGCAGTAATTACAGAAGGACACATGATGACATGAAGTTCATTGATAGTGGCTCTTCCAGGAGCAATGACCAATAAACATGTAGAGACGGTGCTCAGTGTCACTCACACAAACACTAAACACCATCAGGGTAACACGTGAAATTCAAATAATGCTGTAAACATTAACTAAACTACATCAAATATAACCCTGAACACCACAAAGTATGTAACCGATATTAAAAATAAGAAGAAATATAACTATTCTCATAAAATATAATGGGTCACGCAGGGAATTCTGGGAATGCCAGATTTTTGTTTTTTACTATAATTTTAACAATAATTTACCATAAAAAGTACATGTACTTTCTTGTTAAACATTATATAATTTTTTTACCATTAATTATATGGGAAAATTAGGAATCTTAATTCTAAAAAAATATATTTTTACAAAATTCTGTATTTAAAAAAACATGTATTGTCTTTTTGAATATATTGAAATTTTGTACCGTATATTTTAAGGTTACTACACGTTTACCAATTAAGGATTTTTTACTGTAGCACTTTTACAGTCTTTTACCATTAAAAAATCTATTTTTTTGCAGTGTGGGGTCATTTCCAGGGAGCACACAAACTGATCAAATGTATACCTTAAATGAACTGTAAGTCCTTTTGTATAGAAGTATCTGCCAAATGCATAAAAGTAATAAAGCAATAAGCCAAAAGGAATGTGCACTACCAGTACAATACTGGTTAAATCGTTGTAATGTGTAAGTAATGACTTATTACTTTTTATAAAATGGTGGCAAAAGCACTATGAGAAAATACACCAATGTTAAATAAACAGTTAAATTTATAATAAATAATAAACTGAATGTTAAAAATCCTCTGCCAAGCGATATAGTTTATTATGAAAAATGACTTGCAAAAAATACTTTCATGTCACTTTTTCATATAATTTGGATTTAAGTAAAACATATCCAAAATAATTTTTTTATATATTATATATTTTGGATTTTATGAGTTGTAACTCACAGGATACGTTACCCTATTAAGGTACAAATTAAGGCCCTATTAAGGTGTGTGTACTATGTTTATACATTGTGGGGACATTTGGATAGTAAAACCTGAGATAACCTACCTTGTGGGGCCCAGCCAGCCATCCCCACAAGGCAAATGTCTTATTAAATATACTAAACAATGTTTTTTTGAAAATGTAAAAATGCAAAAAGGTTTCTGTCAGGGTTAGGTTTAGGGGCAGGGTTAGGGGATATAAATTATCATTAAATCTGTATAAAATCCATTAAATGCATGGAAGTCTATGGAGTAGACCAGTTTGAGAGAGCGTGTGTGTGTGTGTGTGTGTGTGTGTGTGTGTGTGCATGCAACAAAACTAAGAAAAGTTTAGCTTTAAGGTTGTATTCAGGGGATACGAACACAAAATGTGGTAAATAACAGCATGAACAACAAATATTTCTTCTTCCGCATCTTAAGGTATAATGTTCACAATTAATATGAGCAGTTTTATTGTTTTGGGGTTTTTCTACTGAAGAAAAGTAAGATTAATACATAAAAAAATATCACAAAGTCACCATGTGGCTGGCTAATTTAATGATCACAGAAAATTTGAACCAAGTCATGTTTGTCGATTCTCCATACTCAAAACAGACCCAACTATTATAAATGATAACAAGATTGGGTGAAAAACTCTTTCTCATACCTCCTAAAAGAAACTAAAGAGTATGTATCTTCTGGTGCATGTTGCCTGTTTAAGGGTTAAATGTAATCTAAGAAAGGATAAAGAAAAAAAAACCTTTACAAAGTAAGAATAAAATGTCTGAAATAAGTCACATGAAGGGTCACTTCATCATCATACCCAACACCTAGACTGCAAAATCAATGCTAACAGAAAGAAAGAAACCAGAACATTCTATGAGTAGATGTCAGGTTTTCATTAAGCTATAGGGTTTTACAGGTTCCCTCACTGGGCTGGAGTAAATATTTATTTTTCTTTAAATGTTTCACTAGAAAAAGTACTTGAGACCACATCAGGATTCCTGCGAGCTGAGAAACTGGGAGCATGTTTAATGAGCAGTATACTGCGACACAGCGTCTGTGACAAACAAATGGTTTAAATCTCATTTTAATGTGAGTCTGAGGTAATTGCATTTAAGTCAAAGTAAACAACAGTATTATGCTGCAGCAGCTGAATTTTTTGTAAGTTGCGTCCTTTCATTTAGTGGGGTATTTGGCTTGTTTAAGGATTCTGGTTGTGCTACCTCAAAAAAACACCCCACATTAACACAAGTAATATAAAAAAATATTCTTCTTTGCAAGTGTTTTCCCCATCTAGAATGAAGATATAACATAAAATTCAGGATGTTTTATGAATGTTTCCAAATTTCATACACTGTAAATAGAGCCTAAATTGTTACTCTATAAATATATTTCTAACAGATCAAATCCTTAAAATAATTTTTGTTGGTGTACCCATAATTTATTTGGGTTGATTCAGTGATGTTAACTAATATTTTTGACTTAAATCAAATAAATCAGTTAATTTAGATGTTGCCACACAGATCAAATTATTTACACATAGTTTTCTCAGGTAACCTTAAATTGTGCTTCATGTGGTATCTTCTAAATTATTTTATTTAAGTGAAAAATATTATTTAATATTATTGAATCAATCAGAAAACATTAGGTTATACCAACATTAGTCATTTTAAGCATTAGATCAAGTAGAAATAGTAACTTAAAGTAACAATTGCACTATTCCAATTAGTTTTGTTACTTTTTCAATTGTACACTGAAAACAATGTTAACATAAACATGTGCTTCGTGTGGTAACATCTAATTTAACTGGTTGTATTCAAGGCAAAATATTATTTAACTTAACAAATCAACCTGAATACATTAGGATACACAAGGGTAACAATTACAGTTTACCACTTTTTACAGTGCACTGAGACAAATATCAGATTACTATTTTATTTAAAAGAATATGGACTTTGTTTTATACATTTGTTGAAGATGTTTTGCCACTCATCCAAGTGGCTTTGATCAGTTCACCAGACATTTTAGATTAGAACAGCCTGGAAGACTAAAAACCTTGCATGAATTGGGTTAATTTAATAGAACTGCAGTAAGAACTGAGTACTCTGTTGCAGTAGTCTTCAGAATGTGCAGAATAAAACTATGAGCTGATTAATGAGCTGAACAGATGGTTGTGCCCTGCACTATACTGGTTTCATGTGGACATGTTATGGGTAGGATGCATTAAATGGCACAAAAAAGAAGGAAAAGAGAGAGAAATATTTCTTTCATCAACATGTTGTTTGCACCTGACAACAAGGATTGGTGCCACATTAGAAATCAGTCTTTTACGGCACTATATTTTTAGGGGATGCACTCACTAGTTCATTGGCTCTCACAAATGTCAAACACTCTGTAGCTGAGGAAATAGCCTGAGCGAGTGCACTCTGATCACCCAAACCATAGATGTTCAGGCATTTGGAAGGCCCCTCAATACCGCTTCAAGGTTCAAATGAGGGCTTCACTTGAATGGAAAGTGAATGAAAACAGATTTAGTAATTTCTTTGGCTGGGTTAGTAAGCACTGTCCTCGTGTTTGGGATTAAGACACAAAACAAAGTGAAAATGCACACAACGCTGCTAGAAATGTTCTATAAAGTAAGCCATTGTGATTTTTTTTTTGTATATTTGGCCTTTTGCCTCTTTATTAGAGGGACAGAGAAATATCAGGACACAATGCAGGCCAGATTAAAATCTGCATTATCTGCATGAGTACCACAACTCCAATACATTAGGATCATATGTGCTAACCGCAAGACCACGGCTCCAAAACTTCATTCATGAAGATTAAATCTACAGCCATATTAATGTTGGGAAGTCACAGCAGGTCTGATTTAGACCATTCCCAACCAATACAGATGAATTATCTCACAGAACATGCTGGACTGCAATCAGGTCCAATTCATGATCCATCACTCTGTGAATGTTTCCAATACTTGAGATAGATAATCTAGATTGCAATTAATCAACAAGGCAAAAGGGTATTCTTAAAGGTGCACTTAGTATTTTTCCTCATTTAAAAAGTTTTACTTCTAAATAAATGGATTGTAATTTTGAAACATATGTAAATATATGTACCACTCACATTCAAATGAAGAAACCAGTCAGTAATCTTAGAAAAGCTGTTCTGTTAGAATCACATGACTAGTCAATTACTACTCGCTTATTCTCAGTAACTGCCCTGTTATTAGACACTTTCACTCATGGATTAAGTTAATGCTGGTTGAATGTGAATTGCAAATTTCTACAATGGCATCGATAACTGAAAACTGTTGCATTTGAATAATGCTGCATCCAAGCCGCTAAGTGTCAGTATACAAATCCAGTGAAAGACGACATATTTAAAAAATGACTGAGTGCACCTTTAAAAGGATACCAAAAATGAAAATCCTGTCATCACTTACTATTTTAATATTTTATTTCTTCTTTGAAACACAAAGGGATAAAAAACTAAAAAAATATTAGGGATTGACAGCCTCGGTCTATTTACTTTCATTCTATGGAAAAGAGATACAATTAAAGTGAATGGTGAGTGGGGCTGATACTGTTTGGAAGAACTTGAGGGTGAGTAAATGATGACAGGCTTTTCATTTTTGGGTGAACTATTTACTTTTAAGTTCAACAAGCCATAGACATATCAATAATTTAGCTGATTCCAGTGCAAAGACCGGCGCACAGTTTCTCTTAACTCTGTTGAGGAGTGAATTAATGTTAGATAAAAAACACCTAAGGAGTCACAGAGCAGAGCTTTAATGTCTGTGTATGGGGGTCTCATACACACAGGGCACATGGCATTGATCAAATTTCCCATTCCTGTCCCTCTCCACAACTGTTTGGGGCCACGTGCTAATTTAAGGAGAAAATATTAGTCACTCTTTGGAATGGAGGGATGTGGGGGAGAGGAAAATAAGAAGAAAAGAAAAATGAGCCATCAAAAAAAAAAAGACAGCCAGAAAGAGGTAGAAACAAAAAAGACAGTGGGAGAAAGAGGTTGCATAACGGATTTGTACCCTATGGACCTAAATGCATAAATAGTCTCTCTCATAATAATCATCGCAGTTCCCATGATATTCCAAAGACCATTGACAAATGTGCAAAAAGAAGATATCCTGCACGTTCCAACTAACATACATTCTCGTTCAAGCTAAGAACTGAACACACACTGAAACTGCTAAACCTGCAATGAAGTATTGTGAAGGCAGGATGGAGATTGAGAAAAATAAGCCCTTAAACATTCAACATGTCATTCTAAATCTACAGTTCTAGAAGTCCACTTAAACAGAGATTGGGATTTGTGTATGATTTGTAATAATAACACATAAACATGTCCCTCCAGAGAGCATCCAAAGCTGAGATCATGGCTTGGAAGATGCAAGAGTGCACACAGATTCATGGCCATTTGGAAAAATAACAGAATATATCTATTTGGAGAGCCAGTGTTTTCAGCCCTACTGTTTCAAGAACAGATCAGCAGAGAAAGCTGGTGGCAACTGGCAACACAACAGTAGCAGGTGCATTTGGAAGAAGGCCAGCAAACATGCTTATCTCTTAATGAGGTCATACATCTACTACTCAAAGGGTCTTTTAAAACGCACAACACAATTTATTGTTGCAGTTCATTTGAGGTTGCACAAATACTAACTTATCACTTAGTGAAGTGTGTAATAATTTCAAAGTTAAAATAATTTCTCCTGTCCCAGCTTAATATGTAGAGATGACTATATGTAAGCCTTTCATGGGTTAATTTCCTCAAAAGTGGCTCTATTTTGCTACCAAAATATTGCTCTGTTTGTTTGAATGGCCTGACCTGGGGTGCGTTTCCGATACAACTATGTAACTCACCGCTTAACCACCATAGTATGATGCATCATTGGAAAAATTTGCCAGCTAGTGACAACTGTTTTCCAAAACCTTGCAGTGTAACTATGTCACACATCCATTGTTCGCCCCACACTGGTTCAACAATATAGAGCTGTCATTAATGAAGTTAGATGGGGGTGGATTAATATCTTCTGAGCATATCACATTATAATAGCTCATTTACACGTACTTTGTGAAGACAAGAAAGCGACAGATGATTGCACTGCAATAGTGGGGTTTCCATTTACATCATAATTCAGGGTACCCCTGATGCACTTGAGCTCATACGCATATGCGCAATCTTCAAAAAAATATAATAAATTAACTTGTACGTTAACATGGACAAATAAGCTGTGTTCTCCAACAGAAGCCATTCTTGTTAAAGCACTTTCTCTTAACAGGGTTTTATCCCTTAAAAGGCTGCATTTGCGTCTACGGGACGTTTCAGAACACTGCTTTCTGCAGCCCCGGAATAGACAGTTTTTTAAGTGCATGTAAACGGGGTCAAAGTCTTGATAGAATGAAAGATATACAGTATATGAATAAAAGATATAGAAGCCACAGCAAAGTCAAATGATGTCCACACAGCAAACTAGGAAGGGACTATGCTTCAAATCACAGGTGGATAGCTGTTGTTCCAGACATACAACTTTGCGCTGCAGTTTGCGAATGTTCGTTGGAACTACGATTTCAGGAAACACCAAATCGTTGTTGGTCATGATTGAACTTGCAACCATAGTTGGATAACAATGCTTTTCAGAAACGCATCCCTGACCAACATAACAACATTGGCTTGACCAATGGCAAGAGCATGGAGTGGGACTATCTATTTGGGCCTGGGTTAAACATAAACATACACAACTGCCTGAAGACTGGGAGAAATACAAACGATTACGAAATTTATGTACAACTCAAACAAGAAACGCTAAAGCCTATTATTATCGAGATAGCCTGTCAAATGAACTAAGTAACCCAAAGCAATTCTGGATGCGAGTTAACACTCTAGTTGGTAAGTCCAATAATACTTCAAATAATATGATAATTAATAATGAAATAACTAATGATCCAGCCGTGATTTCTAATGCCTTTAGTTTGCTTTTTTCTCAAATACCGCTTGTCCAACCTCCTGTCTTTTTCAGCAGACCCGTGTCTTAACAGCCAACCCTGCGGTAGTTCTTTCAAATTTAGACTGGTTAGATCAACGGAAGTTCAACAGGCTATTAATAAGCTTTCCAATAGCAGTAGTCCTGGCCCTGATGGTCTTGAGGGTAAGTTTATTAAACTTGCCTCGCATGTACTAGCACCACCATTGGCTGTGCTTTTTAATATGTCATTTGATACATATGAAGTGCCTCTTGCTTGGAAATGTACTAAAGTTATTCCTTTGCACAAAGGTGGAGACTCACAAATTCTGAACAATTATAGGCCAATATCAATAATTAATAGTGTGGTTAAAGTTTTTGAGAAAATAATTTTTAATCAATTATCTGGTTATTTATCTGATAATAATTTACTTACTCAATGCCAATCAGGTTTCAGAAAACACTTTTCCTCTACCACTGCTCTCTTAAAACTCTCTAATGATATATTTTCTAGTTTTGATGACAATCTGTGTACCGGTGCCATTTTCTTAGATCTCTCCAAAGCCTTTGATTTAGTTGATCACTATATTCTATTAGATAAATTGCATGCTATTGGTCTTGCGAGATCATCTTTACTCTGGTTTAATAGCTATTTTCATCATCGTCATCAGGGTGTGTCCTACAGGGGTTGTCAGTCAGATTATACAGGTATAGTAAAAGGCATCCCTCAAGGTTCTTCTTTGGGACCATTATTATTTTCTATTTTTGTTAATGACATGCCCTTATGTTGTACAGACTGTAATATTCATCTTTATGCCGATGATACAGTCATTTACTGTAGTAAACCCACTATCTCCGGGATAAACCTCGCTTTACAGTATGACTTTAATTCTATACAGCAGTGGCTATTGGCAAATAAACTTCTCCTTAATAAATCAAAGTCTCTTACAAGTCCTACTCTTTATTATTCCATAGAAAAACCTTGGATATAGGTGAAAACAACCTTAATCTTTGTTTTCTTGATTCCTCTCCTTTAGAGTCAACTGAGACCTTTAAATATCTTGGTGTTTGGTTGGAAACTGATTTATCTTTCAAAACTCATGTACAAGCATTGACAAACAAACTTTACTCTCGTCTTAAAATACTTTATCAATCTGTTAAATGTTTTAATTTTCCGGTCAGGAAAAGAATAGTCTTACAGCTGCTTCTGCCTATTTTGGACTATGCCGACATTATTATCAGAACTCTCCTGCTTCTTGTTTGCATTCCATTGATGTGGTCTACAACAGTCTTTGCCGTTTTGTTCTCCGTTGTCCCTTCAGGACACACCACTGTGTGTTATACAGACAGTTGTCCTGGTTGGCCCCTTCGGCCAGGAGACAGTCTCACTGGTTACAGTTTATTTTTAAAAGTTTTTACTTGAATTATCCAGTTTATCTCAAGCAACACTTGGTGCTTTATAATTCAGCTATACAGCCTGCGATACAATGATCAGATTTTTTTTGTTGTTCCTAGAGTTAAAAAACAAGTAGGGAAATATGCATTTTGTTTTAAGGCTCCATATGATTGGAACAATCTTCCTCTTTTATCCGTTCTTTAACTTCACTTACAGCGTTTCGAAGGGCTCTCGGGAATATCTTCAGAATATTTGTCTTTGTTTCTAGTTTTGTTTGTTTGACCATGGGCTTCATTGGTCATGTGTTTATTAATTCTAATTTTTATGTCTTCATTTTTATTCATTTATTTATTATTATTGTTATTTTTATCCTCAATTTATTTATTTTTTTCTTTTTGTATTACTCTTAGTCCTTGACCTTGTGCAATGCTAGACATGTGGTTGTTTCTCTATCATGTTATCTATAGGGATCGTGTTGGGTAGGGTGGGGTTGAGCATTGTGAGCTGGTGTGTGTGTGTTGTTGTGTTTTGTTGTGCGGTTTTTGACCGTGATATTTGCTCTGCTGTTTTGGTTCTTTTTTTGCTTTGATGTATTGGAGGACCCCCTCGAAAACGAGATGCTTCATCTCAAGGGGTTAATCCTTGTAATAAAGATATGTTTATACATTTGCTGACCATTAGAAGACAGGGAGATTGTTCTAAAACCAATCTGAAAACTTTCCTTATTTTTGCAATTTTGTTTGGTGCCATGGTGCAGAAATTACACACTTTACTTTTCATGTTTGTTTGTCTGAGCTACAATTAACATTTATCTCAACAGTCAGAAGCAGACCAATATAACCACTCAGGTCTAAACATCATTATTTCAATAATCTCAGTTTATCCACATTCATCTGTCCTTCATCCTCAGCAAAAACAACATAAAGCATCTCAGCTAATCAGTTGAAAGTTTACTGTAATTTATCATAAAACTTGTCTGCAGCTGACCTGCTACTGGCAATACAGATGTGTGTTATTTACCACACCGTTATTTACCTTGCCAAAAAGAGACAGACTGACTGAAAAAAAGA
This sequence comes from Xyrauchen texanus, assembly GCF_025860055.1. Classification (NCBI taxonomy): domain Eukaryota; kingdom Metazoa; phylum Chordata; class Actinopteri; order Cypriniformes; family Catostomidae; genus Xyrauchen; species Xyrauchen texanus. Next base: position 17,781,800 of record NC_068290.1, read on the forward strand.
GGTGGGAGTAGAGATGAGGCAAAGGAATAATACAGAGCTGACTGTCATTTGACCAAAACCCCAGCCCTGGCTCAGACACACTAACTCCAGTTAAACCAGTAAAAACCATTTACGGTAAACTAGGATAAAAGCCCCATAATGTAAAACATCTGGGAATGAATTTCAAAACACATACTCAACCTCCACACCACAGAGTGTTTAGCTGGCTGTGGTCTGGTTTAGAGTAGTGCCATATAGTGTCTATGTCTGTGTTTAATGTGTGTGTGTGTTGGGGGGTGGGGGTTGAACCCCTCATCAATAAACCAGGGGTTAGTGAGTCATTGCAATATTGTACTCCACCCATTTTTCCATGTTTAATACTCTAGTTTACTCTCAAAGGCTGTGGCAATGTGTATTTCTATGGTAAAAGCTTTGGTTTGGCAAACCCATTGAGTGTTTTGAATCACAAGTTCATACAGCAAAATTACTGTTTGTGTATATCCCCAAGAAACACAATTCACACACACCAGATGATTCACGTTCTGAGCCTTTTGGCTGTTTTTTATGCAGCTTGGTGCACTTTTGTTTACTTACATTACCTATCCCATAAAAAACCATTACAGCCAAACAAGAACATTGCAGTTTGGCGGAATTGTGAGAAGGCGTCATATTGGGGGCAGATCTAAACCACCAGAATATCCACTTACAAGCCATAATTATACTAAAGAAAAAAAACATAATCTGGCAGCTAGAGGCTGTTCTGATGTATCCCAAGTGACAATGGATAATGAGGGACTGCAAGAAAGACTGTGTTTTGAATGTGAGCTTTTAAATCCTGGAGGGCTGCAATATGATGAGTCAGATGAAAAAAAATAAATTGCACTTTTGATTTATAAGAATAACTGGAAAGATGAAGTCTGACATTTTGCTGATTCTAATTCCTTCACAAGATACTCTCTTTCTCTAAATACCATTGATTTTTTTCTGCTTTTAGATTATGGCCTAAATGTTACACAATTTATTCCTATTTCCAAACAGCATCGCATTTGTTTTTACTTTTAACTAAAAGACAAAAGAGAACTTGGTGGAGAGTGGCCATTCACAGCACAGATGGATATATTATTTTGGAAATTATTTCAAAATCTGAAATTATACTGTGAAGAGGAGGAGGGTGGGTATGCACGCACAGCCCCCAATCGGGCTAGTCTGCCAAGGAGAGGGATAAATTCAGCTGGATGCGGCAGTTTGGGAGAGAGAGAGCCACACGCAGCTGCCATGTGTGCATTTGTGTCTTTTTGTTTAATTTTACATGAAATATTACTGATATTTAATATAAATATTTGAATGTTAAGCTGGTTCCCGCCTCCTCCTTGCACATCCTTTATACTGTTACAGATACAGTCATTATAAAATGTACATTTACATTTTTTTACATTTATGCATTTGGCAGACGCTTTTATCCAAAGCGACTTACAGTGCACATATTACAGGGACAGTCCCCCCAGAGCAACCTGGAGTTAAGTGCCTTGCTCAAGGACACTATGGTGGTGGCTGTGGGGATCAAACCAGTGACCTTCTGATTAACAGTTATGTCCTTTAGCCCACTACACCATCACCACTCCATGAAATCACATAAAAATTTCTTTTGAAATTGAAAACTTAAAGCTAACAATTTACAATAAGGTTCCATTTGTTAACATCAGTTAACATGAAATTACAATGAACAATACTTTTACATTGCTTATTCATCTTGGTTAATTTTTATTTCAACTTATAGTAATACATTTTTTAAATCAAAATTTTTATTTTTTAACTTTAGTTAACTAACAAGCACTAACAATGTATATTTCTATATTTATTTATTTAAACATCATCAGTATTATCTTGGTGATAAAATAACAAAACTGCTTAATCTCTTATTAAAATTCTCAACCATGCAGCTAATCTCTACAAATGTAGTGTCTTAGAAAACTGACGGTGTCTTAACTTGTTGGGTAGGGCTATGGAACACTTATTGAGCATAGCTTATGTCATGCTACTCTGCACCTTGGAACAGTCCTTCAAAATGAGAAAAACAGGATATGTAGGCCCTTCCTCCTTTATTGCTCTCTCTTAACACTCTCGTCTCTCAGGGTTCAGACAGCACTCTTCCACACTTGCACGTGTCACAGCGAGCAAGCTCACCAGTCACCACTCCACACATATCAAAGTGTGAAACGATCTAGAAAACCATCAGCAGCCACACATTTGATTCCTCTTTAAGTATCTCTCAGGTAAATATGAACTTGTGTGTTTGTGTTGATGATCTGCAATTGATTCTAGTCCTGAGGTTTCTACCCAACTGGGTTATGTCATACCTTCCAAATTTGCAAGACCTCACACAGGGGTGGGTGATATGACCAAACTCTTATATCATGGTATGAGTAATTTTTATATGACGGTAAGACTATATCACATCATTATTTTTGATGGAAATATAATGAAAAATGTGGTACTGTAAATTATGAATAAGTCTGGCATGAAAGGAAAAGAGCTTTATATTGTTTGTTGTTTATACACACACACACACACACACACACACACACACACACACACACACACACACACACACACACACACACAAAACTATTATTACACAACAAAAAGTTCTGAATCTATATTCTGATTGGATGAGCCACAACTGAAACCTTTGTAAAATAGTATACAGTATATAAGCACACCTGTGACCACAATTTAACTGAATTCTATATGAATTAAAATCTATATTAAAGGCCCTATCATGATTTTGGGGATTTTACCTTTCCTTTAATGTGTAACATAGCTCTTTGTGCATGTAAATGGTCTGTAAATATACAAAGCACAAAGTCCATGCAAAAGGGAGTTATTCTCTCCCACAAAAAACACAGCTCAAGAACTATAAGAAACAGGCTGTTTGTAGTCCAGCCATTTTTTCTGTAGAGTATCTACGTCACTATGTAAAACATTTGCATAATGCCCGTCTAAGGGCTACTTTGACCCGCCCTCAGACAAACGTAGTTATAGCCGAGGCCAGGATGAGTGGGGTTTGTGTTGTCCAGTCGGTTTCAAGTCGGTTACCCCTGAAAGATGGTGCAGTTCCCAATTTGTTGGGTCAATCGGGAGCTTCAGGATCACAACCTGTAAGTATGCTTGATTATTTGTGGATTTATCTGCTACCAAGTGTTCAAATGCAGAGTTTTGTGTTGTAGCTACGGTGTACACCCAGTGCACAGCTGTAGGCCTCTTCTAACCTGCTAGCTAATCATCTAGACCACTTTTACCTACAATGGTGTAGAATTATGCAGGTTGTTTGTCTTTCTGACTATCATGAATAGTGATCATGTGTGTAGATGGATTTATTTTTACAAATGGTCAATTTACATCTGCAATCCACAGTAATGCTCAGCTAACTTGCTATGTAATGTTATTGTTTTGGTAAGGGTTTACTATTCTGCTGTGGGCCAACTTATCTTTTTTTGGGGGGATTTTCGCCCCTTTTGGAATGCCCAATTCCCAATGTGCTCTAAGTCCTTGTGGTGGTGTAGTGACTCGCCTCAGTCTGGTTGGTGGAGGACGAATCTCAGCTGCCTCCGCGTCTGAGACTGTCAACCCGGCTTCACTCCATCCACCACAGCATTCACACACAACTCACTATGCGCCCCACCGAGAGCGAACCACATTATAGCAATCACGAGGAGGTTACCCCATGGGACTCTACCCTCCTAAGCAACCGGGCCAATTTGGTTGCTTAGGAGACCCAGCTGGAGTTATCAGCAGCCCTGTTATTCAGACTAGCGAACTTCAGGGGTGGTAGCCATCATCTTTACCACTGAGCTACCCAGGCTCGTGTGGGCCGGCTTTTAAATAAAACATTACAGCCGCTATTCAAGGTAGTCCACGGCTAACTAGCACACTAACCGGGTGTAAGCCTCAGTAAGTTCAAATCTCAGGTGAAAAAGTTCATCTACACCCATTACAGCAAAAGATGACTAACTTAGATTCACTACGTGTCTTTTACTTGAAGCTTTGTTAGGTTCACAATAATCAACAGTGTACTTGTAAGAAAGCTACAAAATAAAAACTTACCCTGTGAAACGTCCTGCTCAAGTCATGCTTGCAAAGGTGGTTCAGATCGATCAGCTTGTTCTTCCAAACCTTCATTATTTCATTAATTATTGGACCTGGGCTAGAGCTGGTATGGCCAAAAACAATGCCACTGTTACCATAGTTACAATAGTGTTTACAGCTGCTCAGGAAGAATCGGGAGCTGAAACTAGGTTATGGTAAGGGGCGTTACATTTCCGACACACGCTCTACGCTGTTGACGAATCACAACAGACTAGGCCAGCTGACCAATCAGAGCAGACTGGGCTTTTTGGAAAGGGGGGCTTTAAAGAGACAGCCAGAGTATATTCAGCGGGGAAAATAAATGTACAGTATGAGAAAAATATTATATTTTTTGAACATTAAAGCATGTAAACCTATTCTTGGAGATCCCCAAAATAAAATTATTAACCTGTAAATTAGCATAATATGGGCTCTTTAAGTTGTGCTCAGAAACTAAACAATTATACCCATTAATACAATTCTTCCTATTTCTATGTTTCTTTGCTGCTCTTACATGTTAATTACATAAAATTGAAATTGTAGATACTGCACAGCCAGATAATATGATAAGACTGATCCCATGGCAATAGTTCTGTTCTAGTCATGAATGTTTTTAAGAGTAATTCATGAAACCAGAATAACAGTCCCCAATGAACAGAAACCATTTCTCATCAGGGTGTTTTGAGATAAAATGCCTTTTAAAGCAGCGCAGTCAGTGAGACCAAAATGGATAGGTGAAGCCTTTTTGGCCTTGTCTGCTGTTATATTTCAGTCTCAGAGTGTTTTAAGTGGTGTTAAAAATGTTCTGCCATTTAAAGGCATGGAGACAAGAACTCCTCGGGCCTTATGGGGGACCTCACAATTTGACAGTTGGTTCCTTCTACACTGTTTAAAATTTCTGTAATATTAAGGGTAAAAGACTGTAATAATGCTACAGAAATAAAAATGTATTGATTAATAATTATTAACTGTATGTAATATGATCCTTTTCATATTTGGCTCCCAAACTATGGAATAGTCTCCCAAACACTGTTCGAGATGCAGACACACTCTCTCAGTTTAAGTCTAGACTAAAGACTCATCTATTTAGCCAGGCATACACCTAATTTATCCTCCAACCCACAATTAGGCTGCTTTAGTTGGGTCTGCAGGAACCAGAAACCAGAAAATTTGAGCATGATCTCTTACTGTGCAATAAATTAAATGGCATCTACGCTTACATCTTTTTATTTGTTTCCCTGTCTCAACCTCGGGATTCCTATCCTGAGGTCTCCAGAACCGGCTGGATCCAGCACCATTCCTGCTTCATGTTGGACTCCACTGCTACATGTCGCAGAATGATGATGACTAAATGCAGCCGGTGCCAGCCAAACATCACTTCAATCTATTATGACGGACTTCAGAGGATGTAATGATGCCAACTCCAACCTGCATCACCTCGGTCTATAGATGGACTACGATCTTGAAATGGAATGCATAGACTAACTATTGCCAACAAAAGCCTTCATCAGCCAATTAACAAGGACAATTGCATCTATGTGAACTTCTGCAATTAATCAAGATGGACTTCAAAGACTTTGGTCATTAATCTTACAGTTCAAACACAATCGATGTTTAATCACTGACCCTTAACACTTAGTTTAATAATTTGAAACCATGATTTTACCTATACATAATTAATATTTACATTACATTCAAAATGTTAGCCAGAGGGAACTGGCCCCCACAGTGAGTCTGGTTTCTCCCAAGGTTATTTTTCTCCATTAATCAACATCTTATGGAGTTTTGTGTTCCTTGCCACAGTCGCCTACAGCTTGCTCACTGGGGTTATTAATACAATTATCATTTAATTATTTTTAAACACTATTAAAAATCGTATTTTATCGAAATTACACAATGATGATTAATCGACTTTATAGACATTATAGTTTTATCATCTGTTAATGCTGATATTCTGTAAAGCTGCTTTGAAACGATGTGTGTTGTGAAAGGCGCTATACAAATAAAATTGAATTGAATTGAACTGTAAAATATACAGTAAAATTTTTTATATATATTTTAAAAGACAATACAGTAGTTTTTACAAAAATAATTGTAAAAATGTAATTGTTTAGATGTAAAAAGTAAAATACAGTAAAATATTGATAAAATTACAGTAAAAACAATATTCCCACAATTCCCTGCATGACCCATCATTTTTCATTATATTTTATGAGAATAGTTATATTTCTTCTTATTTTTAATATCAGTTAAATATATTGGGGTGTTCTGCTTTATATTTGATGTAGTTTAGTTAATATTTACTGCATTATTTAAATTTCACGTGTTACCCTGATGGTGTTTAGTGTTTGTGTGAGTGACACTGAGCACCGTCTCTACATGTTTATTGGTCATTGCTGCTGGAAGAGCCACTATTGATGAACTTTATGACATCAAGTGCTCTTCTGTAATTACTGCAGTGAATAACAATACATTATAAAGTAAAAAGTAGATTTTTACAGTTTCAGAAGTCTAATATCAAGTTTATGATTTTTTTTACTGTAAATTTAACATAATTGTTTTTACAGTGCCAGCGTGGTCATGTAAATTACAACCATTTTAAACTGTAAAATTTACTGTCTGTTATGTAAAGTTGTTTACATTTGAACAGTATTTTTTACATAAGTATTCTGGCAACCACATCTGCCAGTTTTTTTTTTTTTTTTTTTTAAACAACAGGATTTTTGTATAGTGTAGGCACTGTAGACCAAATAACCACAGACTACATGACTGTGGCTTCACTGGTCCTGAGACACGTGGAGGTCAAACAAACAAAACACATGTCTTTACCAATACTGGGTTTTTACACACACGGTTATATTTTATCCACATGTATGGAGCACATTCAAATTACATTCACATTTAAGCATACATACTCATGTTTAAACACACAATGGTGTGTGCTGCCATGTTAAACTAAACCCTCTGAGGTGAAGAAATTAAAGAGATGGGCACTGCTGAGGTTTGAGCTCTTGAAAAGACATGACCAAGCACCACCATAATTACATAGGTCATAATTTATGTCCCAGAACATGGAGAGGCAAAAACCAAAGCAAAAAATACAACTTACTGTAACGTGTTTAATGTCGGAATGGTCATACCTGTACATACCATATTTATACCATATATACTTATACCATATTTTTTAACTACAACTTTTTTAAAGAACCAGTTTGTTGACAAATAAAAATAAAAATCACAAGGCAAATTTTGTTAGGCAGATATGTATTCAATTCAGCCAAGCTACGCTTTCAAAGAGAACATTGGTCTGCTTGTTCACTCTTTCTCAGATTTGTTCATTCTATATTTTGAAAGTCATGGCTCCATTATACAATAGATTGCTTATTCTGGAAAACAGTGTTCACTGAATCTATATTGCATGATTATAATAAAAAACAAAAAGCACTTTCAATGAAAAGGTGCATGAATCAAACATCCATCTCTTTTACTCATAAGCATGGCATTCAGAGTTTTTACTCTGTGTGTTAATGTTTTTTCCCAAACAGGAATTTTACAATAATTCCACTGGAATGTTAATTAACAAAGCAGCATGACTCTTCGCATCCTTATCTAACCGGAAAAGTGTCTTAGCTTACTAATTCCTCAAACTCGCTTTTCCTCTACCTCCACTACCTGAGGCATATCTGCTCTAAATGAGTCATTTGACCTGTTAATGCTTTAGAATCATTGACCCTGACCTACTTTGCTTTGAACTCATTATTACTTGACATGCATTGTATTGTACTGGTAAAATGGTTATTTTGTTATGTCAAATTATGTTTGACTAATACCTTTAGTTGCAGGCCTGGTGATATATGTTCTTTCTTGCTTTGGTAACATTTCTATCAGTACTGTAAAAAGTACACAAATGTACTTCATGTTCCAAAATCTATTTAGTAAATTAAGTCAGGCTTAAAAATGTGAATTGCAAATTGTATTAGATATCAAAATATCAAACCAAGTGGTATCTGCAAACAAATTATGCTAGATCTTTTCTCCCTTACTTTTAACATGTTCCACTAAGTTTGACAACCAGATCGAGTCCAAATACATTTTTGTCTTATACAGTGTGTTGTTGTCATCTTTTAAAACCTAAAATAAAAACATTTCAGCTTGAAAAGTTTGCTTATTTCTTTAACATAAATGCCACATGGTTTTATATTTTGTTATCAAATGCAATTCATTTGAAAATTCAGAGACTCAGAGCTTAAAGTGTCCAAATACTTTTTGGGGCTTCTGTAAATGTAATGTGAATGTGATCTGCTTCCATATCTGCACTTATATGGTGAGCATGAAATACACAAGACACTAGTTTTTTTTTTTAAAGTTTTTTTACATAAATTATAAATACTATGAGTATTCTTCTAAATGTTGTAATTTTAAGCATACATTGTACAGTGTTTATGTCATGAGCTTCTGATTATTTTGCAACTTAACGAATTCTAAACCCTATTAAAAACATATAATTCGTTGCAACTCTGACTCATTTATCATTTAGAGATCATTCAAAAAACATTAAAGATTCAGAATTATCCTTTTCCAATAATCTCTCATTTCAAATAATGTCAATATTTAGTTTATAGAATAAAACAACTCTTTATATATTTGTTAATCAGAAGAGTTCTTGGATAAACTCCAAGGAGCTGTTAGTTTTAGAGTTGCACTATCTGAGCAATTCTCAATTTAAACAATCAGGGCATGAGAAAGTCCTATAAACGAGATTGCAGAAGATGATCTAAGATTGATGTTCTCTTAAAACCAATTTTTTTTAAACTGGATTTGAGTGTCATTGCAGGGAAGGACCCTCTTAATTTCAATGGCACCGCCAAACATGACACCATGACCATTCTTTTTACATTAGTTTTTCTAATATATACAACATAAACAAACATTCTTCAGAGGAAAGGCTTCTATTGTTCAATTACAAGGATGAAAGGAAAACGGGATAATCTAAAAATCTTGGATCTTAAGTTGTTGCTGATTACTCTTGAGATTGTGACCCAGTTAAATTATTGCTCACATGATGGGGAGAAGAGTTCATTTTTAAGGAATAGTTCACCAAAATATAAAAACCTTTAATATATATATTTTTTCCTTACAGTGAAAGTGAATAGTGTGGTCATTTAAAATGCCAAGCTCAAAAAATAAAAATCATCATAAAAGTAATCCATATGAGTTTTGCACTATGTTCCAAGTCCTCTGAAGCTACACAAACAAATTTGAGTCATTGTTCAGAGAACATTTCTATCTTTTGGAGCTCAAGAGCAGCTTTCAAATCAAATATTGGTCATAAATCCGTGAGAACCAGTGGCATTTGGCAACATTTATGTTGCAGTATCATTTTCGTAGTCCGTTTCGGCAGAAAGGAAGATTATCCACGAATAATGACTTTCACTTTTCATTATATGGAAATCAGCTGCATGGACATTCTGCTTAACGTCACCTTTTGTGTTTCATGGAAAGATTGAAAAGACATGAATGTAAGTAAATGACGACAAAAAGTTAGCTTTAAAATGGAAGAAGCTATCTGTGTTTTTGTGTATTTGAGAGGCTGCCAGCATGTCAATCACACTTTTATGAATGATTGGCCAGTAGCAGTAGCTGAGATTACAGGAAAAATATGAGCTGCGTTTCCTCTGTCAAAGTAAAACAAAGCACACATTATGTCATCCATAGAGGGGAAATGCTGAACAAATGTACTTGTCTGTGTTCACATATGTGCATTATCGTCATGAGCTTATAATGGCATAAACATCTTGCACATGCTCATATATATATATATATATATATATATATATATATATATATATATATATATATATATATACCCATACACTTATACACACACAACTCTCTTAAAATGGAGGATCTCTAGTGTGATTACCACTTCAGTCCTGACTAAATTGATTACAGATTTCCATGAACATAGAGCTTGCGCATGCGTGCATGTGTGTGTGTGTGTGTGTGAGGCCCTTCGGAGTCTGGGCGTGCAGTCAGAACACATGTGAGAGAGAAAGAAGGAGAAAAAGAAAGAGAAATGTAGTGCCGTGGTCCCAATAGGACCCAAAGGAACATCCCTCCAGGCTGGAGACCCAAAATCACAGCTGTAACGTCAGCTGAGCAACCTCCCAGTGTGGGACAAATTTATGTCAGTACCAGCAACGTAATAACTGTGGAATTCTGAAATAATATCTGAATCAGAATAACTGAAATATCAGATTTGATTAGGGATGTGCCATATTGAAAATTTGGCTCTAATCTTGAATTTTAAATGCTTTTAAGTGAAATCAGACACCAAAACATTATAATTAAGTAAGCAAAAGTGCTTTCGTACTGTATATCATCAGTTAATTTCAAGAATCTTATATTTTAGAGACAATTAAGCCAGATATTTTGTCTTTTTGTGGACAACCAGCACATGTGGAGCACTTACCTCAGTACGGTGGCCTGGTGACACCTGTACTGGGGCGGCAGCGAGCCTCTCTGAAGATTCGACGGCCGCTAGGCTAGGGACGAAGAATGTCCAGGGTTCACAATTCTTTCAAACGCAACTGGGGAAGAGCACACGTCTTCGCCTCAAGGGAGGGGAAAGGCGCTATGCACAAGCGATACACCTGGCCAGCTGACCCGAACTTACCTGTTTGTGTCACCTGATAACACATGGGACGAAACTGGCTCAACCCTGATGTTATAGAACCTTGCAAAGGTGTTAGGTGTTGCCCAGCCCACGGCTCTACATATGTCTGCCGTGGGACAACACCCAAGAAGCCACAACACCCCTGGTAGAATGGCCTTGTAGGCTAGCAGGGGACGGCACGTGCTGGCCGTGGTATGCCATAGTGATAGCATCGACGACCCAGTGGGCGATCCTCTGTTTGGAGACAGCGCTTCTATTCTGCTGTCCACCTAAGCAAACAAAGAGCTGCTCAGAGCTTCTAAAACTCTGCGTGCGATCCAATTAGATGCGAAGAGTGCACACCGGACACAGCAACGCCAAGGCTGGGTCTGCCTCCTCCTGGGACAGCACTTGCAGGTTCACCACCTGATCACTGAAAGGGGTCGTGGGAACCTTGGGCACGTAGTCCGGTCGGGGTCTCAGGATGACGTGAGAGTAAGCCGGACCGAACTCTAGGCACAGTTTGCTGACAGAGAACGCCTGCAGGTCCCCTACCCTCTTGATGGAGGTGAGCGCCGTCTGGAGGGCAGTCTTCTGAGAGAGCGCCTTAAGCTCTGCTGACTCAAGGGGCTCGAAGGGAGCTCCCCGAAGGACCACAGAGAGGTCACACGAGGGAACGAGGCGTGGCCTGGGGGGGTTTAACCTCCTCGCACCTCTCAGGAACCTTATGATCAAATCGTGCTTCCCCAAATACTTACCGTCCACTGCATCGTGATGTGCCGATATGGCAGCTACATACACTTTCAAGGTGGAGGGGGACAGCTGTCCCTCCAACTTTTCCTGCAGAAAGGAAAGCACTGATCCAACAGCACATCTCTGGGGGTCTTCACCTCGGGAAGAATACCACTGAGCAAACAGATGACACTTCAGGCCGTAAAGGCGCCTCGTTGAGTGATTGTGTCTACCACCGCGGGTGGTAGGCCACCTAAGTCTTCAACGTCCCGTCCAAGGGCCAGACATGAGAAAGAAGGTCCTTCCTCAGGGGAATTCACCGGGGGGGTATATACTGATATGCCTGACCCTCGAAGGCAAACCAGAGAAAGGGTCTGTGTCGAGGAAGGATCGAGACATGGAAGTATGCGTCCTTCAGTTCTACCGCCGCAAATCAATCCAGATGCCGGACGCTTGCTAGAATGCATTTCTGCGTGAGCATCTTGAACGGGAGTCTGTGCAGAGCCTGGATCAGAACTCGCAGGTTGAGGATTGGCCGCAACCCACGGCCTTTTTTGGGTACGATGAATTAGGGGCTGTAAAACCCCTTCTTCACCTCGGCTGGAGGGACAGGCTCTATCGCGCCCTTCCGTAGAAGGGAGGCGATCTCTGCACGCAAGGCAGCGGCGTTCTCGCCTCTCACCACGGTGGAGCGGAAGCCGTTGAACCTGGGTGGGCGCCTGGCGAACTGAATCGCATAGCCGAGTCGGACGGTCTTGATCAACCAACGCGACAGGTTGGGGAGCGCGAGCCAATGCCCCCAAGCTCTGTGCAAGAGTGCCCAAGGGGACTACATTGAAACACTTACCTGGCTCCTTGTGACTGCTCCCGGAACAGCCTGGGACGGGGGAGGAATATTTTCGTCCTCGTGGCCCGTGGAGACCGTCGGCTCGGGGGCGGGCTTCTGCCACGGCTGGGCAGTCCCGTACCTGCCAAAGAGCACCGGTGGCCGTGATAACGACGGCCGGGAAGACTGGAAATAGAGCACAGGGGCTGAGGAAACTGTTCTTTTTTTTTTTAATCTGGGTACCACAGCCTGTTGGGCATGCGGTGTAATAAAATTTTTAAAGAAATAAGGATTCTCCACCAGACCCTCCAGCATGGGGGGGGGTGGTCTGCTTACCAGCTCCCGTAGTGCAGTTTCCGGAGTCCCGGGGCTGCCTGTCTCAGGGGCGCTTTGAAGCCTTCTTGGGGTGCTTGGCGGCTGTCCGTGAAGAAGCTCCGCCCCGAGGGGCGGGCTATGGCGGGGTTGGTGTCGGTGTTGGCACCGCAAGGAGACACCCTGGGCAAAGAGCAGACGGAGTGCAGGGTCTGTGGCTCTGCCTGGGCAGGATGTGCTGTATGGCCTACGTCTGCTTCCTCACCATTGAGAACTGCCGGAGAAGTCTCCAACGGTGTAGCCAAACAGCCCAACCTGGGAGATGGGGATGTCAAGGAAACGCACCTTGTCAGCTTCTCGCGACTCGACCAGGTTGAGCCAGAGGTGGCGTTCCTGGACAACCAGGGTGGACATCACCTGCCCGAGAGCCCGCGCCGTGACCTTCGTTGCCCGGAGTGTGAAGACGGTCGCAGAGCGCAGCTCCTGCATTAGAACCGGGTCAGGACTACCCTCGTGTAGTTCTCTGAGTGCCTTGGCTTGGTGCACCTGCAGGAGTGCCATGGCATGCAAGGCGGAGGCGGCGTGTCCAGCAGCGCTGTAGGCCTTAGCCATCAGCCTACAGGCCCTGGACGGGAGCCTTGGACGGTTCCGCCAGGTGGAGACGCTTTGCGGGCATAAGTGCACCACGACTGCTTGATCCACCTGGGGAATCGTTGAGTATTCCCTTGCCACCCCACCATCGAGGGTAGTGAGAGCGGAGGAGCTCACTGATTGCGTGTGGGCAGCGAAAGGTGCCTGCCACGAGCACGTGAGCTCATCATGCACCTCCGGGAAGAAAGGAACAGGGGCGGAGCATGGCCATGAGTGGCGCTCTGGCCCCACGAACCAATCGTCGAGCCTGCCCGGGCAAGCATGGCCGTCAGCTCCACGTCGTGTACATATAGGGAGGTATATATAAATATATATATATAAATTAAGTTATTAAACTTTTTCTGCTGCTGAATCTGCCCAGGGGTGTATGCTCAGCACAGTGTAGTGTGCTCAGCACAGTGTAGTGTGCGAGGGGGAGAACCACTGGAAAGCGCCGTAGATCCAATAGCATGTAGTGATGAATGGAGGCGGCAGAGGAATTCAGCTCCGAAGAAGATATCTGATGTGTGTTTGCAGCGTCACTTCAATTATACCCGTATGTCCGGGGGAGCGGCATGCAAATTCCACACGCCAATTTCCATTGGCCTTTTCTCAAGATCAGAGATGTCTGGGCTCCGCAGGAGCGACCCTAGTGTCAACTCATTGACACAATGTCGAGTGAGTGACAGATAGGGAACTAATATTTGCAACTATATCAAGCATCTCTAAGACTGAACTAACTTGTTATTATTTAGTCTTTCAAGCAAATCAAACCAAGATAGTGCACACACAGTACATCTCATCAGTTTTCCTAATCAGAGACTTGTTTAATTACAGTTAGCCATGTTAACTGCTCTAGTGTCCTCACCACCATTTAGTCTCATTGAGAGAGTCATCACAACAAAATCACTACTGTCCACTTACTTTTGATTAACACCATGTCATTGTTCTTTGTGGTTAATAAACTAACGCAGTACTGAATTCTGAGATAACAAACTCCTAACCCCTCCAGCATCTGGTCTGAATCACCACGCTGTTGGCTGGCAAATTTATTTGCAGACACTAATATGAACTCAAGCTCATTCAGGGCTGTTAAGGAAATTTTCATATGTGTGCCTTTTTTCCCCCTCTGTGTTGTTTTATTTGAAGGGTCTGGACAGTGCTGCATGTCCTGGGTATAGTAAAGCTGTACCACGTAGGAATTTACCTTAAGAGGCCCGTTTATTTATTAGACAGAGCAGAAAACATCTGGATCAAAATGAGGTGGCTGCACTGCCTGTGCAGACAGATGGACAAACTACAGCAGATTGTACTGATAATAAACATAATGCTGTGCTGAAAGCACATGTGATGATGTGTCCATATTTTAAAAATATATTTTTGTGAATATAAAAAAAAAAGAAAAGGATTTATTATATTTCCAGAGGTTTGGCCCAGGGCTGTATCCCTTCGACTGAGACAGTGTGACATACAACGCTGAGTTCACTAAGTGCAAAGACGAGCATTAGGACAGAATCCAGGTGTCTGATGATGAACTCAAAGTCCTCAGCAAACAAAATTGACTTAAACATCTTCAAAGCAATTCTAAAATATTTTTCTGTTTGTCAGCTTAAAGGTGAAGTGTATTATTTATTTATTTTTATGTTAAAATACTCACCCCTAACCCAGTTTAAGGTGTAAGCACTCTCTTTGGCACTTTCTAAACATTACTCTGTTTGTTTGTGTGTCCCAAACAGTCTGACAAAGCAACATTAGCTTAAACAATGATGTGAGTTTGGGGTGGGACTTTGGCAGATTGTGGGCGCGTTCAGGAAACCTGTTTAAAATTAAGTAATATTTTTGCAGTGGCAGTAGTGGCGCAGAAATGACTTTCGTTTTAAAAGGATAGTTCACGCAAAAATGGAAATGTTGTCATCATTTACTTACCCTCCTGTTATTTCAAACCCATATTACTTTTTTTATTCCATGTAACACAAAATTAGATGTCAGGCATAAATATCTGACAATCTCAGTCAACATTCACTGTCACTAGCATCTATTTTCCAGTCAATAAAAGTGAATGGTGACGTAGACTGTCATTCTGCCTAACAACTTCTTTTGTGTTCAATGGAATAAAGAAAGTCATATGTGTTTTGAAAAAACATAAGTGAAAGTAAATATGGACAGAATTTTCATTTTTGGGTAATCTATGCCTTTAAAGATTTGCTATTTCTCTCTTAGCTTTTACAAAATGTACAATGATAATGTCAGGACATCGGATACCAAGTTTTGAGTGAAATCAGTTTGGGGTCTGGTACCACAGAATATCAGTGCATCACCCACATCACAGTAAAAATAAATTGTTCACTCAACTTAACTGAAGCTAGTTGTCTTTTTGCTTTGACTCAGTCAAATTACATTAACAAAAAATATAAATTTCTTTCAACCTAATACGTTTTTTCGAAACAACTAAATAATTCACTGACAAAACTATTTATAATTAGTTATCTTAGTTATATTTAACAGGTTTTGTTCAAATGACTTTAATATTGTGACACTCAAGGCTACTCAAGATGCATTGCAGCACCTAGAGTTTTGATGGTTAAGTTCTTATTAAAGACCTTTATGAAAAGTTTGGGAGCCACAGAGTTTTCAATACAAAGGTCAGTAGTGGTGACACTTAACAAACACCATTACATAAAAATAAGCTATTAACATCACCACACAACTATTATCTAACAAATAAAGTCCGTAAATCACAAAAACTTAACTTCATTGAGTTAAAATAGCAAATACGATTGTTAAACCAACTTAAGTACAACTTAATAGAAGCAAAACTTAACAAGTTAAGTTGAAATGAAATTGTAGTTGTGTTATCTCAAAAAGCTAGTTAACTAAACCTTAAAGTCAGTTATTACAGTGTTGCCATCACTCATCTCCCTAAAGGAAGTCCACTATCTGCCAGCACATTCCTCCTAAAGCTCTCTGATTTACTCAACTGGCCATTGTTGCAGAGCTCTTCTGCAGAATGAGGAAAGCTGCTCCTTATTAAAGGCATTATTTAATCACCTTTTTGCAGTCAAAAAATATCCAGATATTTCTGAATCTGAGCTTTGAAAGTAAAATGTTTTTAATGAAAGGGAAAAATCCATTGCACTCTGTCTGCCCTGAAGGTGACTTCTGGAAAGGATTTTGGATTTCCCCCCTCCTCTCACTCTTATCACAATGAAGAAAATATTTTAACCCCACTCCAGAGGTTTCTCAAATGTTGCTATATTGCCATATTGACCAAATTCTGCCTTACAAATGCAAAACCCAGTAATTCAGCAAGGGATATTTCACCCTAAAATTTAATTTCTGTCATAATTTACTCAACCATATGTTGTACCCAACCTGTATGACTTTCTTCCTTGGAATACATATGGGGATGATAAGCAGAAATTTTAGCATCGGTCACCATTCTCTTTTACTGCATAATGTTTCCATGCAATGAGATTGAATGGTGACTGAGGTAAATATTCTGCCAAACATCCACAAAAGAAAGAAAGTCATATGCATTTGGAACAAAATGGGAGTGAGCAATACTGACGAAATAATTATCTTTTTTGGGTGAACTTATCCTGTAACTTGTCTGTTTGAATGTCAATTAGAATAAGAAACATGAGAAGTATAACCATAATCAATAAGTAAAATAGCTAAATCTGAATGGCTACATCTCGAATCAAACTCTAATTGGATTGGATTTAAATTAGAGCCCAACCGATATAGGATTTTTTGAGACCGATTTGATACAATATCGATTTTAGAGGGGGGAAATTCACCTATTACCGATATGGTTCATTTTTGAGCTGGAATAAAAACAGACCTTTTCTATGTGGATTGTGCACCGATATGACTATGCAAAGGTAATCAGAATGCTGCTTTCTTAAACAAATATTTTTATCAAAGAATATTTGACATTATTATTATACATGGTCAACAATTCTAGAAATGAACACTGAGAAAATAAAGAATAAAAAACAATTAATAGCTAAATAAACATCAGTACTGTTTAGTATCAGTCAAATGCTGACCATTTAAATAAAGAATAATAAAAAACACAATAAATAGCTAAATAAACATCAGTACTGTTTAGTATCAGTCAGATATCAGCCTTCCTCGCTATGGGAGGAGACAGAAGGGGAAGACAACAACAACAAAAAACAGGCGAGGGAAAAGGCCAACACGGTGCGACAGAGAGAGAGAGAGGAGAGAGAGAAAAAGCTCACTCACAGGTTCTCGGATGTACCGTTGCGTGGTCCTCGAACACTCCTCCACACTCAGGCGGACGACAGCCGCTGCAAACCCGGGCGAACCGGAGTCAAACCTTCGACCCCCAGTGGGTAGAATGCCCCTCCACTTTTCTGGCAGCAAATGGGGACACTTCTCCGCCACCTGGCAGCGGCCCTACCGCTCCGGGCAGTCGGGGCGTTTCTTCCCTCCTCCCCTCACGGACGGCGGTCTCCCTCGACCCCTCCGCGTCTCTGGGGACGGCAGGGCACTCCTCCGCCCCCGGCAGCGGCTCCCTCGCTCCAGACGGTCGGGGTATCCAGTCCCCACTTGCCCCGCGGACGATGGCCGTTCCCCGCATCCGGGCAGTCGGGCTACTCCGTCACCCGGCAGATGGCAGCGGTGCTCCCCAGGGTGGACGGCAATGTTGAGGACTCTGCGACGGGCATCCCTCCTCCTTCCCGTGTTTCGGCACCAATGTAACACAGTTAAATGATGGGCAAGGAGGAGGCGAGAACCGGCTTGTCAACATAAATTATAATTTTAATGAAAACTTAAACCAAAAGCATAAACAAACACACACATGACGGACATGTCCGTAATTCTCTCTCTCTCGAACCATCGTCACCGGCCGCCTTTATCCCTCGCGCACCTCATCAGCGGCTCCCTCGCTCCAGACGGTCGGGGTATCCAGTCCCCACTTGCCCCGCGGACGACGGCCGTTCCCCGCATCCGGGCAGTCGGGCTACTCCGTCACCCGGCAGATGGCAGCGGTGCTCCCCAGGGTGGACGGCAATGTCAGGGACTCTGCGACGGGCATCCCTCCTCCTTCCCGGGTTTCGGCACCAATGTAACACAGTTAAAGGATGGGCAAGGAGGAGGCGAGAACCGGCTTGTCAACATAAATTATAATTTTAATGAAAACTTAAACCAAAAGCATAAACAAACACACACATGACGGACATGCCCGTAATTCTCTCTCTCTCGAACCATCGTCACCGGCCGCCTTTATCCCTCGCGCGCCTCATCAGGCCGATTGGGGGATTCCAGGCGCGCAATATTCCGACCCGGCCCCGTCCCCCTCCGCTCCACAATTAGTTATATTGAAAAGGGAAAATAATGGGGACATAGTTTATTAACTTTCCAATATGTATTTCATAAACTAGTTAGTAATTTACCGTGAAGACACCTAGGGCTGGGCGATAAAATTATATCAATATTTATCGCGATAAAAAAACTCCATGATATCGACGATAAGCTTTTGAGCAATTTTCGATATTTAGCCGCTTGGGGCTTCAGGTCAACTGGGAGAAGAGCAAGCTCACTCCGGTTCAGAGCATCTCTTTTCTCGGGTTGGAGTTAGACTCAGTCTCAATGACAGCACGTCTCACGAGCGAGCGTGCTCAGTCGGTGCTGGACTGCCTTGCTTCCTTCAAGCCAGGCACAGTGGTCCCTCTAAAACTTTTCCAGAGGCTCCTGGGGAATATGGCGTCCTCCACGGCGGTCGCGCCGCTGGGGTTGATGCATATGAGACCACTCCAGCACTGGCTCCAGACTCGAGTCCCGAGACAAGCATGGCACCACGGCACGCATCGGGTAAGGATCACCCCGCCTGCCTCAAAACACTCCGACCCTGGACAGACCTCTGCTTTTTACGGGCAGGAGTGCCCCTGCAGCAGGTGTCCGACGCGTTCTGGTCACAACCGACGCCTCCGGTCCGGGTGGGGTGCCGTGTGCAGCGGGCACGCAGCAGCGGGCCGTTGGAAAGGGGCCCGCTGCGTTGGCACATCAATTGCCTGGAGTTGCTGACCGTCCTTCTTGCTCTCAGGAAGTTCCTCCCATTAGTTCGGGACAAACATGTCCTCGTGAGATCGGACAGCACCACGGTGGTGGCGTACATAAATCGCCAAGGCGGCCGTACGCTCCGCAACATGACTCAAGTCGCCTGCGTGCCACTCACATCCCCGGCAAGCTCAACGTCGTAGCGGACGCGCTATCACGACAACGCCTGCCCGGCGGGGAGTGGAGGCTTCACCCCCGGTCGGTCCAGCTGTTTGGGAACAGTTTAGCAAGGCCCAGGTAGACCTGTTTGCCTCCCAGGAAACCTCCCACTGGCCGCTCTGGTACGCCCTAACAGAGGCTCCCTTCGGGACAGACGCGCTGGCACACAGCTGGCCCTCGGGGCTGCGCAAGTACGCATTTCCCCAGTGAGCCTTCTTGCACCGGTGCTGTGCAAGGTCAGGGAGGACGAGGAGCAAGTCACGTTAGTGGCCCCTACTGGCCCACTCGGACTTGGTTCTCGGAACTCAGACTTCTCGCGACAGCTCCTCCCTGGCGAATTCCCCTGAGAAAGGACCTCCTCTCTCAGGGACGGGGCACGCTCTGGCACCCGCGCCCAGACCTCTGGAACCTCCATGTCTGGTCCCTGGACGGGATGTGGAAGAGCTAGCCGGCTTACCGGCGACCGTTGTGAATACAATCAACCAAGCCAGAGCCCCCTCTACCAGGCACCTTTACGCCCTAAAGTGGCGCTTGTTCACAGATTGGTGTTCTTCCCGAACTGAAGACCCGCAGAGATGCGCGATCAAGTCAGTGCTCCTGTTCCTACAGGAGAGGCTGGACAGGAGGCTGTCCCGTCCACCCTCAAGGTGTATGTTGCCGCCATTGCCACCCACCACGATCCTGTAGATGGCAAGTCTTTGGGTAAGCACGAATTGATCCTAAGGTTCCTGAGAGGCGCATCTGTAGAGCTGTGGTTTGGGCAACACCCAACACCTTCGCAAGGTTTTACAACCTCCACGTCGAGTCGGTTGCGTCTCGTGTTTAGTCAGGTCCGAGCCCGTAGAACTCGGTAACACGTAGACCGACCGGCCGGGTGGATCGCTTGCGCCCAGCGCCCTTTTCCTGACGTCAAGGTAAAGTAGTGCGCCTTCTTCCCAGGGCGCACCACTCCGAGTCGGGACCCTGGTCGATTCCTCCCCAGCCCTCCGGGTCCGCGGTTCAGCGGAGGAACTCGCCGACCCAAGCCACTGCGGGTACCCTGATGACTACCCTGTACTGGTATAGGTGCTCCACAGGTAAGGCGTCCTGCTCGGACTCCCCCTGTGTGTAATTCCACGGTTCTGTCCCCTTACGAGCGGACCCCCGTGTCTCCCTTAGGCAGTTACAGCTGCCCCGGTCGCTGTGCTGTAGCAACTCCGCCCTTTCGAGGCTGTATCTACCACCGCACCATACTTTCCACACGAGCCCTAAGACAGCCGTGTGAAGCGTCTACCACTTTTCCTCCCCAAGAAAAAGGGCAGGTGTGGTCTCCGCAGGGTCTGGGTAAGACCCCCTTCCCTATATGCGTGTAAGGGCCCCGGCCGTGACTGCTCTATGCGAGAAACATAGAGAGAAAAGAGGCCCAGCCAGGCTGGCCCGTTCCCATGTTGGCAAACATCGCCTTGTTCCCCTTCCAGGGTAACTAGAAGGATTCCGATGTTCTTATGGGGTACTGGGGAAGGGTACGTGCAGCCAGGTACAGACGATGCGTGGCACTGGATGAAATCCCTGCCCGCCTCTGTATCGGCGGTTCACATACACGGTTCAGCACATGGCAAGATTGGAATGGGTCCCCTAGTGTCGCTTCTCCGACACAACGTGGAGAGAGCGACAGAAGGGGAACGTTTGGTTACGTATGTAACCTCCGTTCCCCGAGGGAGAGAACGACATGTTGTGTGTTTCCTCCGCCATGTCGCTGAACCGAGCCACTGTTGTGGCCGGACCATTTCCGGCTCCTCAGAAAAATCCTGAATGAACTCCCGTATTTGCGCCGCTTAAATACCCGTATGTCCGGGGGCGGGACATGCAAATACCGGCAGCCAACTCTCATTGGCCTTTTTCATAGATCAGAGGTGGATATCGGCGCTCAAGAGAGACCCCTAGTGTTGCTTCTCCGACACAACGTGTCGTTCCCTCCCTCGGGGAACGGAGGTTAAATATGTAACCAAACGATTTCTGTTCTAATTTTGTGAAATGAATCAGATTTCATCATCTCTGACAAGGATGAATGACAAAACAATTACTAGTTTGTAGCCTAGTCTTTCTCACTTTAATGAAAATAGAAAAATGGTCCATTCAGATTTTTACATTTTCAAAAGTTTCTCTCTGGAGATACCCCTGAACCTCCATACAGTATCATTCCTCAGTCACAAGTATAGAACCTCCATACAGTATCATTCCTCATTTCCGAGCCGTTCATTGAAAAGTGGGAAAAAAATAAAAAATAAAAAATAAATTATATATATATATATATATATATATATATATATATATATATATATATATATATATATATATATATATATTTTATTTTTTATTTTTTTCCCACTTTTCAATGAACGGCTCGGAAATGTGTAGTTGCGTCCCTGGTTTTCTGCATTATATGTTCTGAAAAAGCTTTCATATCTGCGCATATCGGAAAACATAGATACCTTAGCTGATACCGATATATATCTGTTAAAGGCTAATATTGGGCACCAGCTTAAATGCATAAGTAGGCTAAGAACTTGATGGTTCATGTAGGAGGCCCAATAACCTTCACAACAAGGCAGAAATGACAGGAAGGGAGAGAAAAGGAGAGACAGAGAAAGAGAGCAGGTAAACAGAGTTTGCCAGTTGCAGGACTCAGGAAGTCCTGAGCAAAAAAGAAGACTGAGAGCGTAGGAAACAGAGGGACAATTTCCTGATCTGCCAGTGATTTGTCAACAAGAAGGAATTAGAAGAAAAAAAATCTGAACTGAAAGTAAATTAA
This sequence comes from Xyrauchen texanus, assembly GCF_025860055.1. Lineage (NCBI taxonomy): Eukaryota > Metazoa > Chordata > Actinopteri > Cypriniformes > Catostomidae > Xyrauchen > Xyrauchen texanus. The sequence continues at coordinate 17,804,099 of NC_068290.1, forward strand.
CACTTTTCACAGAATCAATATTCATCTAAACAACTGCAAGCATCCGATGTGCTCAAAACAATTTCTGCACATAAGATTTGTGGATCAGTAATTTAATTAACATTTTGTTTATAATTCAATGTCTGTAACAGAAATAACAATTTCCGAGTCCTCAGGTCTCCACTGTCTGCTCCTCTTTTACAACAGAATACAAGGCAATTTACCAGAAACAAACAAAAGGAAACATCTTGAGAGAAAATCTAGGTCCATTTCCCTTTGGTAAATGGACCTATATTGTGACCTTGACACACACACACACGTTGGTGCGGCTATCCTTATGAGGACTCTCCATATACATAATGGTTTTTATACTGTACGAACTATAGAATATATCCCCTAATCCTACCCCTAAACATAACCCTCACAAAAACTTTCAGCATTTTTACATTTAAAAAAACATAGTTTAGTATGTTTTTAAGCGATTTCAATTATGGGGACACTAGAAATGTCCTCATAAACCAGTTTGTAACCTACAAAAATGTCCTTGTAAACCACCAAAACCCACCCACACACACACACACACACAGACAAATGTCTCTCTTTTTTTCTGTCTCTCACATACATAATAAATACAGCTTGTCGGGGCGGCCTGTGGCACGTCGGGGACACTAACCAAATGTCCTCACCTCCATCACCGGGCATCGGTACTGGAAATTTCCAGTATCCCTGTAGCTCCAGCAAACTGGCCCAAACTTCATGCCTGCGGCAGCAGGTCCATCAACCTGGGAGTGAGAGCGGAGAGGGACAGGGAAAACGGAAGGAATGGGCAAACCCTGAAGCCGGGGAAGTGGTTTGGGTTGGAGAACTCCCCATTTCCAGGGAGTGGGAGCAGGACAGGAGGAAGGGGAGGGGGGGAGAGAGAAGAGAGATATAATGACGAGGGCCCGCCGACCACTGGATAGGCCGCCATGTGATCTTCTGCCGGGTGATGGCATTGGACCCACTCTGCGGTTCCCCTTGGCAGACAAGTGATGAATTGCTCCAACACCATCAGATCGGTCACCACCTTAGCATCGCCGACCTGTACTTCCCCGACCTGTACCCACTTCTGGCAGGAATCTCGGAGCAGCTGGGCATAAACAAATGGGACGCCAACCTCTCAGAGCGTGATGGAGCGAAACTACAACCGTTGTTGTTCTTGAACGCGGCCAACCAATAGTAAGATCACTTTTCCAGGGCATCACACTCCACTCGGATGTCCGCAGGGAGTTGCTGAGCCACGAGTTCAACTTCCCTGGACAGCAGCAGAAGCTGCCGAATTGCGCACTCAGCTTTCGGCCATCTGGTGGCGTCATGGTCTGTTCGAAGAGTCCCACGTATGCCTCCAGATTGTCCTGTGGCCCCAACTTGGCCAACAGGGACAGTGTTATCGCTGCCTCCATGGTCGCGGCTGAGGACTTCTGGGGCACCAGGCTCCGTAATGCCCGCCGATCCTCTATTTGAACTCGGAGAAGCTCCTGGAAGCATAGGAAGGCCTGATGTTGTGTCTGTTGCATGTCTGCAAGGGCTCGGTTGACTTCGCCCAGCGATGAGGATTCCATGGTGGCAGCTCTTCATCCAAAGTCCTGGGATCCAGCACGAGGAGATGCCAAGATTCAACTCACAAAGGTTTTTTAATTATTTTTGCTAAAACAGAAAACTCTCTTTTCAGCTGACTTTAAACAAATACTGAGATCTCAGAGCAGCACTGGAGGAGTTTTCAAAGCCGCTCAAACACTCCACATTATGTGCATGATGTTCGACCTGTTTGTGTATGTGTATGTGTGTAAAGTAGCACCTCTCATTCATTCTGAAGCATGCAGTGCATGTAGACTTCATATTATTTAATTCAATGACATCCTTATGCTGTTTAATGATTACACTTGGCCATATCAAGATTTTTAATTGATTAATTGTCAAATTGTCATTGATTTCATCACAAAAATGTCAAATCCCATAAAATTTCACACTGTATCACACTGTGGTATGGTACCAAAATTAGCAAAAGCATGATATTGTACAGTTTTTAATTTACTGGTATTGCGATATTTCGTTAGAACCTACCAATATACCGCACGACTGTAATATATATTAGTCAAAATGAGCACATTAACATATGCTATTAATTAAAACATTTTAAGTCGTTAATTTTTCTTAATCACGATTAAACAGCATAGCCCAGCATAAAACATTTGTTGAAAGGACGGAACCTTTTCGAGCGTCCGCCCAGAGTCATTATACTGACGCACACACCACAACACACACACACAGAGCAGTGATTCGTGTCAATGTTAAATTGATGGTGAAAGGATCTCTTAATGATAGTTGTTGTACAAAACAACCCTAGATGGAACTTGTGACAGTATTTTTCAAGGCGTATTTTAATTACCACAGAAGCACACCAAGTCTTAACTATCACCAAAACATAGAATGAAACGTTTTTGTCTGCAAGAGCTTTTCATGTGGAGTGGTTATGATGCCCAGACACCCTGATACGAATCATGAACAAAGTGGATAGCCACAGTCTGCCGGCTGATAAATATTGTAGAAGAACAAAGTTTAAGATATTTAATGCCCATTGAAATGAACATGTAACCTACTGTATGTGGGGACAAGTTCTTTCAATTAGTCAAACTCCCACTTAGACTTTGGGAAACATTTACTGTTACTCGAGACTCCTATCCTGAGGTCACCAGAACCAGCTGGATTCAGCTCCATTCCTGCTTCATGTTGGACTCCACTGCTACGTGTCTCTGAGTGATGATGACTACATGCAGCCGCTGCCAGCCATACGTCACTTCAGTATATTATTATGGACTTCAGAGGATGAACTGATGCCAACTCCAACCATAAGACATAGGATACTTCATATGCCATTGTCTGGACCTTGGACGGACCACACTGAACCTCACCTAAATTACAGGCGAGATTGAACTGCGATGAACCTCACTGATCTCTGCCTGCATCACCTCGGTCTATTGATGGACTACACTCTTGAAATGGAATACATAGACTCTCAATTGCCAACAAAACCCTTCATCAGTCAATTAACAAGAACAATTGCATCTATGTGAACTTCTGCATTTAATATAGGATGGACTACAAAGACATTAGTCATTAATGTTACAGTTCATAACAAATCTATGTTTAAACACTGTCCCTTAACACTTACTTAGTTTAATCATTTTAAACCATGACTTGCGCTATACATAAGTAATATTGGCATTATATTCATGATGTTAGCCAGAGGGGAACTGACCCCCACAGTGAGTCTGGTTTCTCCCAAGGTTATTTTTCTCCCATTAACCAACATCTTATGGAGTTTTGTGTTCCTTGCCACAGTCGCCTTCGGCTTGCTCACTGGGGTTATAAATACAATTATTAATACAATTCAAAATCGTATTTTATCTAATTACACAATGATGACTCATCGACATTATAGACATTACAGTTTTATCTTCTGTTAATGCTTGATTTTCTGTAAAGCTGCTTTGAAATGATGTGTGTTGTGAAAGGCGCTATACAAATAAAATTTACTTGACTTAGTTCAATAGGTGATATTTTTGTGTATTTCTATCTTTATACAGTGGAAGGCTTGGTTTTGAAAATTCTATTAAAGCATTATATTGTTACATATTTTTTAATTGTATTTTTTTGCTTAGAAGGAAATAAACACCTTTTGACAAGAAAAGAAGTATGTTTACAGTCAAATTTCAGGACTTTCAAAATCTGCAATTAATCGCGATTATCTACTAAATATTATGTGATTAATTGCTAAAAAAAAATATCAAATGACAGCACTTATATTTGCTTAATTCGAAAAACAACGACAACCCAGTCCGCCAAAAGAACAAACCTAAACGTTCCAGTTGTTTTAGACAGAGTATAAAAAGAGAAGAACAGCTTTAGGCAGTTAACTTTTAACTCCATAGATCCAAAGACCTCTACAGGCCTTTGCCTGCAAAAGCATGTATTAGAGAGGCTATGTAAGCATGTGGTGGAAACATTACAAACTATCCTCATAAGCTAACACATGTTACGTTCCTGTTCGTCTGCCCTGTGTTCTCTGTCACACTATCACGTTTATGTCACGTTTCCTTGTCTGTTCCGTGTTTTCCGTTTCACCCGTCACCATTCACGCTCCATGTCGTGTTTTCCTTGTTGTTCGCCCCGCGTTTCACTGTCTTTGTCCAAACTACATTTCCCACAATTCCCGGCCTCCGTCACTGCCTACACTCATCAGTGTTTTCACCTGTGTCTTGTTCAGTCTCCACTTTGTCTGTGTATTTAAACCCCAGTTCTTTGTTCATTCCCTGTCGATCGTTGTTTGTATGTTTATGACGTTTCATGTCGGTGCCTGTTTCTACTCGTGTTATTCGTGTTCCCTTGTGGTTACCCTGTTCCCTGTCGGTACCGTCCGAGGTTACCCTGCTGTTCGCGGATGTTCATTTCTTTAATGTTGTCAGCCTGGTCCGTGTTCCCTACCTGAGTTCTTAGTTATGTTTGAGTTTTGTTTCATCGTGTTTAATCTGTTTCGTGCTGTTTAGTTTCCCGTTTTCCCATTGTGGATTTTCCTTTGTGTTTACCTTTTGTTTCTTCTGTGTCAACCTTAATAAAACCGCGTTTGGATCCGCACCTCTCGTCTGTCTTGTCCTGTTTCCACACCAGTTATAACAGAACGATCGACCCAAGAATGGATCCAGCAGTCCAACAGGCCAACTATCGGCTGCTTTGTCTAAAGCAAGGGGACCGACCGGCGTTGAACCACATAGGCGACTTCCTCAAGCTGGCTAGCGTCTCCGACTTCCCGGACTCTGCCCTGGTGGTCTACTTCAGGGGCAACCTGAACGCCTCGTTGAGGGAGCGGTTGCCACCGGCTACGCACGAGTGGACTCTTTGCAGCTTCGTGGAGATGACTTTGCGGGTCTGCGGCTCGCCGTTAACCGTGGGCGTTGCTGAGAAGGACCCTACCTCGCCATCCACAGTGGAGTCTCTTCAACCACCTCCGGCGGCCCCTGTAACACCAGCCCCACCTGTCAGCGAACCGACCCTCATGCCAGTCGCCTTCCACGAGCCAGCGCAGCCCACTTCGTCAGCTCGGAGGAGGGAGAGAAGACGGGCTTCCGCCTCCTGGCCCACGCCTGCCCCGGTCTGCGAGCCAGAGCCCATGCCTGCCCCGGTCTGCGAGCCAGAGCCCACGCCTGTCACAGTGAGCGAGCCAGCGGCCACGCATGTCACAGTGAGCAAGCCAGCGGCCACGCATGTCACAGTGAGCGAGCCAGCGGCCACGCATGTCACAGTGAGCGAGCCAGCGGCCACGCTTGTCACAGTGAGCGAGCCAGCGGCCACGCATGTCACAGTGAACGAGCCAGCGGCCACGCATGTCACAGTGAGCGAACCAGTGCCTACGGCCTCTACCGTCAGCGAGCCTGAGCCCTCGTCAACCACGGTCAGCGAGCCTGAGCCCTTGCCAGCCACGGCCAGCGAGCCTGAAGCCACGCTGACCAGGAACAGCATCCCAGCTTCGCCAGTCGCATCAGCCCGGAGGAAGAGGAGAAAGGGAGAGGTCTCTGCACTCCAGCCTCCGCCTGCCGCAGCCCCATGTCCTAAACCCCCCTTGGCTCTGCCCTCAGCGCCCAGCGAACCCAAGCCGGCACATACCACGGTAACCCAGCCAGAGCCTGTAGCCTCAGACGTCAGTGAGCCAGTGCCAATAGCTTCAAACGTCAGTGTGCCAGTGCCTGTAGCCTCAGATGTCCCTGAGCCAGCGCCTGTAGCCTCGACCGACCCTGAGCCAGCGCCTGTAGCCTCGACCATCCCTGAGCCAGCGCCTGTAGCCTCGACCGTCCCTGAGCCAGCGCCTGTAGCCTCGACCGTCCCTGAGCCAGCGCCTGTAGCCTCGACCGTCCAAGAGCCAGCGCCAGTGGTCATGCCCGTCCTAGAGCCAGCGCCTCCCGAGCCTTCCAGGGCTCTGCCTCCCGAGCCTTCCAGGGCTCCGCCTCTCGAGCCTACCAGGGCTCTGCCTCTCAAGTCTCTCGAGTCTTCCAGGGCTCCTCCTCCCGAGCTTTCCAGAGCTCCGCCTTCCGAGTTTCCCGAGCTTTCCAGAGCTCCGCCTTCCGAGTTTCCCGAGCTTTCCAGAGCTCCGCCTTCCGAGTTTCCCGAGCTTTCCAGAGCTCCGCCTTCTGAGTTTCCCGAGCTTTCCAGAGCTCCACCCTCCGAGCATCCTGAGCTTTCCAGAGCTCCACCCTCCGAGCCTTCCAGGGCTCCACCTCTCAAGTCTCTCGAGTCTTCCAGGGCTCAAGCCTCTCGAGCCTTCCAGGGCTCCGCCTCTCAAGCCTTCCAGGGCTCCGCCTCTCAAGTCTCCCGAGCCTTCCTGGGCTCCGCCTCTCAAGTCTCCCGAGCCTTCCAGGGCTCCGCCTCTCAAGTCTCTCGAGCCTCCTAGGGCTCCGCCTCTCAAGTCTCTCGAGCCTTCCAGGGCTCCTCCTCCCGAGCCTTCCAGGGCTCCACCTCTCAAGTCTCTCGAGCCTGCCAGGACTCCGCCCCTCAAGCCTTCCAGGGCTCCGCCCCTTGAGCCTCCTACGGCTCCGCCTCCTAGGCCTTCCTCGGCTCCACCTCCAGAGTCTTCCAGGCCTCCGCCTCTAAAGCCTCCTACGGCGCCACCTTCCTCGGCTCCACCTCCTGAGCCTCCCTCAGCTCCGCCTCCAGAGCCTTCTAGGGCCCCGCCTCTGAAACCTCCTACGGCGCCACCTCCCTCGGCTCCGCCTCCAGAGCTTCTTAAGCCTCCTATGGCTCTGCCTCCCGAGCCTCCTATGGCTCTGCCCCCAGAGACTCCAGAGCCTTCCAGGTCTCCACTCCTAAAGCCTCCTACGGCGCCGCCTACCTCGGCTCTGCCTCCTGAGCCTCCTTCAGCTCCGCCTCCTGAGTCCCCAGAGCCTCCCTCAGCTCCGCCTCCTGAGCCTCCTGAGCCTCCCTCAGCTTCGTCTCCAGAGCCCCTTGCAGCTCCGCCCCCAGGGTCTCCTGCGGCCTTGCCTGCGCCTCCTTCGGCGCCACCACCCAAGTCTTCGACTGCTCCGTCTCAGAAGTCCTCCTTGGTTCCGCCAGCTCCCCTAGTGGCCACTCTTCCCCCCAGGCCCCTTGAACCAGTCCTAGCCCTATGGCCACCTCCTAGGTCACCTAAGCCTGTCCCTGTCCTGGAGCCACACCCCAGGTCCCCTGAACTGGCCCCTGTTCTGCGGCAATCTCCCAGACCTCCTAGACCAGTCCCTGTCCTGAGGCCGCCTCCCAGGCCCCCTGGACCTGCCCCCGTCCGATGGCCACCTCCCAGGCCCCCTAGACCTGTCCCTGTCTTGTGGCCACCTCCCAGGCCTCCTCGAACTGTCCCTGTCCTGTGGCCACCTCCCGGGTCCCCTGAACCGGCCCTTGCCTTATGGCCAGCCCCCGGGCCATCTTAACCTGTCCCTTTGTGCCCCCATGGACTGCCTGATTGCCCCTTGTGCACCAGTAGACTGCCTAATTGCCCCTTGTGCCCCCATGGACTGCCTAATTGCCCCCTGTGCCCCCGTGGCCTGTCTCATTTCCTGTTGTGCCCCCGTGGTCTGTCACCGTGTCCCTTGTGCCTTCTTGGTCTGTCTCTGTGCCCCTTGTACTCCCTTTTCTCTGTCTGTGTTCCCCCGGGTCTACCCCCTCACTCCTTGGATCTTTTGTTTTTGTTCTTCTGTGTGGGTTTTCCTTTTTTTGCTTTAGGACCGTCTGGAATCCGGTCCTTTTAGGGGGGGTTCTGTTACGTTCCTGTTCGTCTGCCCTGTGTTCTCTGTCACACTATCACGTTTATGTCACGTTTCCTTGTCTGTTCCGTGTTTTCCGTTTCACCCGTCACCATTCACGCTCCATGTCGTGTTTTCCTTGTTGTTCAGCCCAGCGTTTCACTGTCTTTGTCCAAACTACATTTCCCACAATTCCCGGCCTCTGTCACTGCCTACACTCATCAGTGTTTTCACCTGTGTCTTGTTCAGTCTCCACTTTGTCTGTGTATTTAAACCCCAGTTCTTTGTTCAGTCCCTGTCGATCGTTGTTTGTATGTTTATGACGTTTCATGTCGGTGCCTGTTTCTACTCGTGTTATTCGTGTTCCCTCGTGGTTACCCTGTTCCCTGTCGGTACCGTCCGAGGTTACCCTGCTGTTCGTGGATGTTCATTTCTTTAATGTTGTCAGCCTGGTCCGTGTTCCCTACCCGAGTTCTTAGTTATGTTTGAGTTTTGTTTCATCGTGTTTAATCTGTTTCGTGCTGTTTAGTTTCCCGTTTTCCCATCGTGGATTTTCCTTTGTGTTTACCTTTTGTATCTTCTGTGTGAACCTTAATAAAACCGCGTTTGGATCCGCACCTCTCGTCTGTCTTGTCCTGTTTCCACACCAGTTATAACAACACAACACCACCATCTCATCTTTCTTTACACTGTCTTTATTTTGCCCTGAACTCTAAAAAATTTATGCAGTGTAAATTTTTGACATCTACAAGGTTGAAGTATATGATTAATGGTGAATTGTGTAATTTTTTTTATGTTAAAATACTAATATGTAGAAAGGTTGATTTCCCCCCCCCAATTATACAGTTGTGGTATCAAAACATTGCTCTGTATGTTTGATCATCCAAACTAGCCAACATAACAACATTGATCTCAAAGTAAAATCAGAAACACCAGGTTGAATTTTCTTTAGGTACAATTGGTCTGTGCTTACCGAAATTTGAAATACTGCCCCGCGGTGGCCAAAGCGGTAAGAGTAGTTGGGGCATATGTGTTTTTGTGAGCTTAATTTTCCGGGTGTAATGTCCATGTAGGAGAGCCAAAAGCGAGTTGTGAATCGAGTTTTTTTATGACAAAACTGAAAATCTATTGTTATCAAACTTTGATCTCATCTCTTTTTACATGCATACATATCGAACACATTTGCAGAAAACTATTCCAGTTAATTAGTTGCTAATTTATAATTACTTTGCTAACACATATGATCTCATAATAACGTAAGCGGCAGTGAACTCCTGAACTGAGACCCCCTGGTGTAATCCAAATAATTTATTGTAAAGAGCCAGTGCCAAACCAGTGCTCATGACCCAACAGAGAAAGCATATCCACAACAGCTGTTTTTTATGAGGACAGCATGCTACTGTTAAGGTGAACCATTTCTCCTGTGGAAATCAATTAGGGTCTCTGCTCTCTAGATGTAGAATCATTGGCAGGAACTATTGTGATTCTTCCTGAACTTCTATTAATAAGATAGAACAGTTCCAAAGAACAGATTGGGGCATTGAGGTTTGGATCAAATGGTGATGGTGGAACACCATCACGCAGCAGTGAATTCATTTAAATTGTCTGGAATCGTCTAGAGCCAAGGTCAAGATCATTATAGATTGGGTCTGGTGTGATCAAGGTCAGTAACTCTGGGGTCTAATGTGTTTTTGGCCAATTATAGTTTTGCCATGTTTAATGCTGGCATTTGGTCTAATTGATGAACATAACTCAGAGCACAAGTTGCTGTTCAAAATCAATTAGATCAACCACAGGACAGAAACTTTGGCAGAGATTTTTATATGACTCAAGCCACCGAAAGGCAAAAATGTGTTAAGGGCAGTGTGTTATACCACCATTGTCCTTAACATAACACAGCCATAACTAAGATGTTTGGATTTAAAGAGCCATCAAGCTCAATTCACTCTCTAAATCCACAGCACACATTCACTCACTCATACAGGATACTATGTACATACACAAATAGGCGTTATAAGTTCTCTACATTAAATGGCAACTTGGGGATAACTTGCTGTAATCTTAATTTCAATGTTAACTCAATGTGCATTTTTCTTTTATTAAATGAATTATGAAAAATGAAGGGAATTTCTGAGGACTGAAATGTATTATGGGTAAAACAGCATCACTCTTTCTACACCTGGCTCAATTGCAAAACAAAAATCTGTCTGTGTGATTTGTTGTGACAGAAAAATCAGTGGACAATGGGGGAACATTTATTTGAACAGCCTAACTGCACATTATTAAAAGTTATAGAGTCTCTAACAATAGTTAGTGAGTGTGAATTGTTCAGGTTCATCCTTTTTTTAAGTGTGAATTCTATGATTTGTTTGAAAATAAATAGAAAGAACACACAGTAAATGTCATTCTGTCTCGTCTTGCCTTAATATGCAATCACACCAAAACCAGACTTCAAGAAGTAGGTCAGTGCAGACGATGGAAACTTTAGTAGAAAAAAGCTTCAGGACAAAGATGAAAAGAAATCGCTAACTTGTCCACGAAAATTGTATGCATTCAAGAACAATCATTCGCTTTGCGAAATAAAACATTGATTTTGGTGTATAATGAAATTCTATTATATCATCAGTTGCACAACATATAAAACTATCTCACCTTACTGGAGAAGTAGCATTGGAATTCATTGATTGAAGGTCTGGGGTGATGCGTGCCGATGACAAAAGAGATCCTCTTTCAGACGGACGTCCTTCTCTGTGTTTTAAAAGTTAATCTGTAAATAAATTTTGATGCTGAGTCTTACTCCCAAAGTGGTCGTTAAACTGCTGTGCACGTAATCACTGGCTGTATAAACAATCGTATGCGCTGAAGAGCGCGCGACAGTGACAGAACGGCAAGACAATCGAGTCGCGGGTGTGAGAGGAGTGTGCGCGCGCTCATGCCTACTGTTTTCTTTCCCTCCCACTGTTTATGCCTTTGTATATTTGAAGAGTCTGTTAAAAGTTTGGAAACATAACTTTGTAAATAAGCTATTAATAAACATTATATAACACTTAACAGATGAGAAATTTGTGTAGGCCACAGCAAGGTAAAGTTGGTTGCAATTTCGATATTTGTTGGAAATTCGCCTACAGGGTTTAAGGGACCGTCTAAAAAGTCCACACACTGCGATAAAACGTCACGGGCGTCTGAGCGTTCATTGAAATCGACTTGCATGTTCTATCGTGGGAACACTGCTGTTGGACAGACCGACTTAATACCGATGAAATTATTACAGTGTGCCTTATCACATGAGAACAGTAATCAATAATTTTTTTGAATAAAAATCATAAAAATTCAACACAATTACATTTTCACATTCCAAAGGATGTAGTAAGCTGTTATTGGACAGACTGACTCATTAAAGATTACATCATTACAGTATGCCTTATTATATAAGTACAGTAATACATTTTCACATTCTAAAGGTTCTAGAAAGCTGCAATTGGACAGACCGACTTATTACCGATGAAATTATCACATGAGAACAGTAATCAATAAATATTTTAGAATAAAAATCATTAAAATTCAACACAATTATATTTTCACATTCCAAAGGATGTAGTAAGCTGTTATTGGACAGACTGACTCATTAAAGATTACATCATTACAGTATGCCTTATTATATGAGTACAGTAATACATTTTCACATTCTAAAGGTTCTAGAAAGCTGCAATTGGACAGACCGACTTACTACCGATGAAATTATTACAGTGTGCCTTATCACATGAGAACAGTAATCAAAACATTTTTAGAATAAAAATCATAAAAATTCAACACAATTATATTTTCACATTCCAAAGGATGTAGTAAGCTGTTATTGGACAGACTGACTCATTAAAGATTACATCATTACTGTATGCCTTATTATATGAGTACAGTAATAAATTTTTGTTTTTTAAAAAAATCTCTTTTTTCTCTTAAAAAAAAGTTCTCTTCACACTTTCTGAGTCATCAGCTCTGATGTATGTTGCCTCCTGTGCCTCAGACTCAGATTGTCCTTTTCCCTTCAAAATCCAACACTTGCACTTTTATGTTTGTGATATTCAGCTACTGGTGGTTCTCACTAAAACACTAGACATAGTAATCTATCTACCTTCTTTTTGTTTTCAGAGTCAGCTCCATTTTCTATCATGCATCCTGTTGAAGAATATTATTAATACAAGAGCTTACTCTTTAATACAACAAATAAGTGTTGTTTTATGAGTATCTCCGTATCTGGATATTTCACAGGACATTTAATTTTATTTCAAGTATGATTTCAAATAAAAGTTATTTTACTGTGTTAATGCCTATTAAATCAGCAATATCACAGTTATGTTAATTCATGTTTGTATACAGTAACTTGTAAAATGAGTTATAATAAAAAAGTTATCATGTTATTAATACTGTAATATATTGTTTCAGAATTTCTCCCCTATTCCCTTAATAAAATGTAAAAAATTTCCATCAACATGGCTTATCACAATTATTATGATTTTATTACTATTTAAAGACAATTTTACATTAATCTGAGGTCTTCTTCAAAGAACACATGGGACCAGTTTGGGGTTGTATATAGTTTTGTTAGAGTAAATAACAGAATCAATTGTTACAAATTAATGTTATTTGAGTGACATTATTTAAGGTGGTTACTGAAGAGATACAATGGCTGTTGTTTCAGTTAGGACCACTTCCATCAAGTGTATAACTTTACTGACACCTGAAGAAATCTGTTGGGTGTATGGTTCTGTTCTTGGCCCTCCCTATCCATCCATGCAGCCATGCATGTTCTGTGTGAGGAGAGCAACCCATCTGTCTCCACCCCCAGGGGTAACCTTTGACACTTCATATTACTCAGGTGTACATAGAGAGGGTATGCCAATTAACTACATGAATTTGTAGTGAATGTCCAATCAGCAAGTGAAATGATGAAATCAGGGTAAATAAAACATAGCAAGTGTCACAAAACAGGGGAGAACACAGACTGAAATCATGACAAGATGTTAAAGGAATTTTGAATACACGTTAAGCTTAATCAACAGCATTTGTGGCATATTGTTGATTACCATAAAACATTATTTTGACTTGGCACTCTTTTCCTTTAAAAATGCATGAAATCTGGGTCACAGTGAGCCACATGGAAGTGAAAGGGGGGCCAATTGCCAAACACTAAAAACTCACTGTTTCAAATTAATACCCATATATATGTAAATAATATGATTTTAGTGTGAGAAAATAACTAACTGTGTGTGTGTGTGCGTGCATGCATGTGTGTGTGTGTGTGTGTGTGAAGCAACATCTAATATAACAATGTTGTTGCCATGAGTTCTTCATGCCGTCAACCCTAAAACCATGAAATTACCCAAATAATGAATGTTTAAACAACTTTAAAGTTGTAAGTGCTTTCAAAAAAATTTCAATATTCACATTTTTACTTTGGCCCCATTCGCTTCCATTGTAAATGGCCCACAATAACAAGTGACAATCAGTGTTGGTGGTAATTAACTTTATGCCACAAATGCTGTCAATTGAACTTAACTTGTATTGATAGGAAATACTGTAATAATTATATCTGTAGTACCACTTACCATGCACCTTATTGAGAGCGAGATCCACTAATAGTGACCACAAGAAGTTTACCCCATGTGATTCTACCCTCCTTAGCAACTAGGCCAATTTAGTCACTCTGTATGCCCTGGATTCGAACTCATGACTCCAGGGGTGGTTGTCAGCATCAGTACTCGCTGAGCTACCCAGGCCCCCCCTTCACGAATCATATTATCAGATAACCCACTATAACATAGGAAATAATAAAGAATGAAGGAAAACAGAGTTTCCGTTTCACTCAGACACTCAGCAACAGATGGGCTGAGTCAGTTTTGGCATCAGCTTATCATTTGAATACAGAAGCTTCACTTGCACATTGCAGGTCTTGAAATTGCCCTGTTGATACAGTATATGTTTCCTTGTATAACTTCTTATTTTGAGAAAATCTTTTAAATAAAAATAAATCTTTCTTATGTGCCAAGCCTATTGCACTTCTCAAATGACTAAAAGGGCACCAAATGGCTTCTCGTTTACTAACAAGTAGACCTTTGGGTTATTTGGGACATTTCTTTTTTCCACATTGTATTTTTGACTTGCTTCTGCATTTTACTGTGATAGTCATGAGACTTCAAAGAATACCACATGACATTTTATCTAGAATGTGGTAATGTTAACATAGACTTGTTTATCTTGGAGTTTTATATTATATTATATTATTATATTATATTATATTATATATCTCTACATATATCATATACCACACAAGTCTTTAACTGTACATATGTCATACCCTGATTTCTTGCTTATTTGTGTAGATCTATTTATATTTACTTGTACATAAGCAGCATCTGAGAATTGCTGTCCACTTCTTTCTTATTTTATGTTTAATGTTATTGCTGAGTCAAATTCCAAAAGACAAAGGGCAATCTTAACTGGCAAATACAACCTCCTCTGAATATAATCTTAAAGGAATAGTTCACCCAAAAATGAAAATTATAAAGTCCTTTTTTACTCTAAATCTCCATTTTCACTTTCACATCAGAAAGACACATGTGGCGTCTGTTTAGTTTCACTTTCACATCTGAAAGTGAAAGGGGAGATTTATAGCAACAAAGGAATTGAATATTGATCTGTTTCTTACCCACACATATCATATGTCTTTTTACGATATGGATTTAACCACTGGACACAGGATTTCTTTTATGCTGCTTTTATCTGCTTTTTTGACCTTCATTTCAGGCCACCATTAACTTGCATTGAAAGGACCAACAGAGGTGAGACATTCTTCTAAATATATTTGTTTGTGTTCTGCAGAAGAAAGAAAGTCAAACACATCAGGGATGGCATGGATGCGAGTAAATTATGAGAGAATATATATATTTTTGGGTGAACCATCCCTTTAAATGTAATATGTAAACGTATATAATAGTGACCTCTAGTGCTTAAATGAATCACAGCATTCCTCCATCTCTGTTGATTTTGTGAACAGAATCGAGGTTTTGTGAACAAATTCCAAACCAGTAGACGGAGAGAGTTGAAAATCTGCACAAAAAACCTGATCCCATTCTATGTGTTTTAGCAGCAAGCGGAGATGTTGTTTTGTTCCCTCAGTCTATCTCCCCATTTATTATCAAACGCGAACAACGGCGCATTTTCTGGACCTTCTGGCTGCCCATACATCCATCTCCCTCAGCTAGGTAGTCCCTCGTGCTGCGCTGCAACATCGGTTCAAGTCTCACTTTATTGAGCTCATACCGGTCACCCACAAAAGTAAAAATGCGCTTACCCTGGTCTTTCATTTTTCTATTTTTTACTGCCTGCTGTTCGGAGGGCAGCGATGTGTTCGAGCTTGGAGATTCTGACTTTGATCAGGGGACAGCCGGGCACGAGACTATGCTGGTGGAGTTCTTCGCTCCTTGGTATGTCCCAGTTACTACGTATCAGTATTATAAAATGTATTACAGTGTTTTTTTACCGTCAGGCGTGTTGAAGTTTTGCTGTCGTCAATGCAGGTGTTTTAATTGTATCTGACCGTCGGTTGAGGGTGAACCTGGTTTATGTTGCATGATTCTGTTGAGATGTGTGGATGTAAATTGTGGTAAATTACCATAAGATGCATTGATTTACGTAAGAATGCATGGTTGTGTTAAGGTATATGAGTCTAAATTATATAGATATATAATAGTATGCGATGGTTTAAAACGAATACCTCACTTTAACCTGAATCTCTGTCTGCGTTTGTGCAGTTTAGGCAGTTACATGGTAGATGCTGTAATGCATCATTAACATCAGTCATGTATGATGTTACCACAGGTGTGGACATTGCCAGAGGCTGGCTCCAGAATATGAGACTGCTGCCACAAAGCTGAAAGGGAAAGTACCTCTTGCAAAGGTGAGATGTGACAGGTGATGGACCCATCAGTTCCTGTTACTCAGCTCAAGATCTGCAGTCTTCTTTAGAGTACATGAGTGAGATATTCCTAATCCCAGAAGTCTACTGTGTTAGTGCCTTTCTCTTGTGTTAGAATACTTTTAACTGATGGTTGCTGAAGTAGATCAAGTACAATATAGTTGACTGCTGACAAAATGTACATTACTGATAGGTCTGTATAATGTGATATGTAAATAGTGAACATGTCTCTTTCAATTTGTTCAGGTTGACTGCACAGTGAACTCTGAGACTTGTGAGCGTTTTGGAGTGAATGGATACCCCACCCTTAAAATCTTCCGCAATGGAGAGGAAGCTGAATCCTATGATGGCCCCAGAACAGCAGGTAGATGCTTTGTCTCCGTAGGTTTTATTTGTTTGTTTTTTTGGCATGTAAATATTTTCATAATTCACAGACTAATCTGTATCTTGATCTGAAACAGATGGAATTGTGAGCTATATGAAAAAGCAGGCAGGGCCAAGTTCTGTGGCTCTTCTCAGTGGGGCAGATTTGGATTCTTTTGTTGACAACTATGAGGCCAGTGTTGTGGGTGAGTTGAGTTTGCAATGCCTGCCAGAACATCTTTGCTTAAAGATCCCATGAAATCACTTGATAAGTTCAGCTCCTTACCTGTGATGACATATTTCCCATTACAGTGCATTGGGGTGTTTAGTTTATATCACTGCCATGAAAATGTTCAGTTACTTACCATTGCTAGTCAGAAGTACTGGTGTGGTTGAGGGGAGTGAAAATTTGTGAGTGTAATGTTTGAATCATCAGTGTTTTTGTTGTTTACCCCAGAAGAAAATGACTGTAAATTTGAAATGTGTGAATCTGCTAAAAGTGTTTGGAGTACACTAGCAAATAGGGCTGAAACGATTAGTCTATGTTATCGACAAAGTTGACAATAAAAAATTGTCGACCAAAAGTCGAGTAGTCTTTGATCTCACTTAACGTGAGATCATATGAAACTCTAATGATGATGCGAGAGAGGAGCACAGCAGCTCGCACCTGAGAGAGGAAGAATTACACCGATCACAGTCCAGATGCACTCTAAACTTTCCAAACAGCTTCAGGTGCTGTAGATAACAAAATATAACTGAATTCTAATGTAAAAATGCAAAACAAGGAAATACAGAAGCACTGTCATCGTGAAATAAAGCAGTGCCGGATCTGGCATTCCACTTAATAAAGAGTTTACACGACATGATTTTAAGCCCGATTTTCGCTCTCTGACAGTTTTGTGGAGATCGCCGACAAAAGCCCTAAATCGTAGGCAAATCAGAGCTCGCTCCTGTGAACGACAATTGCAATGTATAAATTATCAAAGATGCAATTTGAGAGAATCGCCAATGCATCGTCAATGTCAGCGAGATATCTAGGATGTTAAATATCTGGACATGTCTGCGATTCCAAATCGTGCAATGTGAAATATGTTTTGACTGAATACAACTGCAGCATTGACCTACAGACAATGAGAGAGCAATAAACGGGGCACAGGAAGATTCAGTGGAAGGAGTCCTGATGTACCTGCAACTGAAAATCTGAAAATAACTGGCTGCGGTATCAAGAAAGTCTCATTGAACCGAAGAAATGGAGGAACAATTAGTGGAACAGTGGCAGGAGCACATGTACCGATTTTATGTTTCATCTGAACTGTAGTACAACCGGGTGGAGAAAGAGAAGAATTAGAGAGAAATCGTATCGGTTACCTAACGTAACCTCGGTTCTCTCTAGATGAGGGAACGAGTATTGCGTAAGCTAGCTTACGCTACGGGAAAGATTCATCTTTTCTGAGATATTGAAGCCAAAAAATTATCCTTAATTTTTGTATCCATTGTCAACGCAGTGCGGCAGCTGCAGACCTTGAGCGGGCTAGCTAGCAAGCTCATAGGTTGCTCTGCGGCAACTGCTGCAGCCTATAGACGAGCTTGGGCGAACTCGCATCCAATGAGAGGCGTCCGCGCGCTCACTGCATCAAAGCCCGCTAAAATGGGCGTGACTAGAGTGCATATAAGCGTAGTTCAGTAGGCTGGAACCCTGGTTTTCATTGACTGAAGCGAAAAGTCAGCCAGTGGCGCTGAAGCACGGCCGACTACGCAATACTCGTTCCCTCATCTAGAGAGAACCGAGGTTACGTTAGGTAACCGATACGTTCTCTTCACGAGAGGTTCTCTCGATATGCGTAAGCTAGCTTACGCTAAGGGAACCCATTGTCAACGCCGTCGCGCCAAGCATCCACTGTATGAGCCCCAGGGAATTAAGGGGGACCCGGGGAGCCCTTATGAGTGGGGAAATAATATTTGGCCGGCAAGAATGCGGGTCATTGATTGTGTAATACATAAGCACATAGTGGGAAGGGAGCGACAGAGCGGCAGTGCCGGTCTGTGTGGAATGTGTCCCATCAGTGCAGCTCACCAGGGAGCTGTAGCGTATTAAACCGCTAGTAGTTTTGCCTGCAGAGCGGGCACTTCCATATTGTAAAATCTGACAAAGGTGGAGGGGAAGTCCATCCCGCTGCCACACATATGTCGTGAATGGAAATCCCGCTGGACCATGCCCACGAGGATGCCATGCCTCTAGTGGAGTGAGCCCTAATGCCCTACAGGCATGGCAGGTCTTTTGACGCGTATGCAGCAGCAATAGCGTCCACTATCCATCTAGATAGTGTCTGTTTCGAGGCGGCGAGACCTTTGGTGCGCCCTCTGAACGAAACGAAAAGCTGCTCAGAGCGTCTGAAAGCGGCGGAGCGCGCAGTATACAATCTCAGTGCTCTGACCGGGCAAAGGAGATTGGCGTCGCGTTCGCTATCGGGTGCTGGCAGCGCCGATAGGGAAATCACCTTGGGAACATAGCCATGTTTAGGCTTTAAAATGACCTTGGAGTCACTTGGTCCAAACTCAAGACACGCAGCGCTGACAGACAGCGCGTGAAGGTCTCCCACACGTTTGACTGATGACAGGGCAGTCAGAAAAACGGTTTTGAGTGAAAGGTATTTCAAATCCACGGATTGAAGTGGTTCGAAAGGGGGGGCTTTCATGGTTTCGAGAACTATAGAAAGATCCCAGATAGGAACCGATGGGAGCGCGGGGGTTCATCATTCTAGCTCCCTGAGGAAGCGGATGACCAGCTCGTTTTTACCCCATGACTGGCCGTGCAGGGGTTCAGCGAACGCCGCAACGGCCGCCACATACACTTTGAGCGTGGATGGGGATCTGCCCTTATCCAGCAGCTCTTGTAGAAATACTGAGCAGCGACGACACCCCACATGTCCGCGGGTCCAGGTCTCTGTCGGTGCACCATTTTGAGAACACAGACCATTTTGACGCATAGAGTCTTCTCGTGGAAGGGGCTCTAGCGTGTATGATGGTGTTTATTACTCCTTCTGGCAGAGCGACGGGTAGTCGTTGATCACCCACGCATGCAGCCCAGCGTCTGGGTGGAGATGCCAGATTGTGCCGCTGAGCTTGAGAGAGGAGATCTGCTCTCACTGGGATGGGCCACGGCGCTGTCAGTGACAGCTGCGTAAGCTCCGGGAACCATGTCTTATTCTCCCAACGCGGGGCTATGAGGAGCACCGAGTGACGCGTTTCCCTGATCCTGTGCATTACCTGTGGCAATAGCGAGACGGGAGGAAAGGCGTAAAACGGGCGTCTGGGCCAGTCCTGGGCCAGCGCGTCCTCGCTTTTCGAGAAAAATATTGGGCAGTGAGAGTTCTCTTTGGACGCAAAGAGGTCTATCTCTGCTCTGCCGAATAGGTGCCATAACGTCTGGACTGTTTGAGCGTGCAGGGACCATTCCCTGGGGGAATATTGTCTCTGGACAGTCTGTCCGGGCCGTCGTTCAGGTGGCCTGGCACGTGCGTCGCCCTCAGCGGCGCCCGGTGGCACTGGGACCAACTCAGTATGCGTTTCGTCAGATGGAAGAGGTTCCTGGATCTGACACCGCCCTGACGGTTTAGGTAGGATACCACAGATCTGTTGTCCGAACGGACCAGGACGTGGTGACCCTGAATGACCGGGAGAAAGCGCACGAGCGCGTACTCGACCGCTATCATTTCCAGACAATTTATGTGAAGGAGCTCATAAATTCATAGCCGAAAACCGGAGAGCCCTCGCAGACCGCGCCCCAACCCGTGTTGGACGCGTCTGTCGAGATGACTTTTCGGCGAGATACAGCTCCCATTGTCACTCCCCGCTGATACCATTCGGCCACTGTCCAGGGCTGCAGAGCTGAAATACAGGTCTGAGTCACCTTGATGGGCTGGCGGCCTGTGGCCCAAGCCCGGCGAGACACGCGGGTGTTTAGTCAATGCTGAAGCGGGCGCATGTGCAGTAAACCCAGCTGAAGTACTGCTGCGGCTGAGGCCATGTAGCCTAGCACTCTCTGAAATTTCTTCAGAGGTGTGAGGCTGTTCATCTGAAATGACGCTGCTAGTCGCTGCACACGGCGCTGGCTGTGTAGATAAGCGAGCCGTCATTGCCACTGAGTCTAGTTCTATTCCAAGGAAGGAAATTGCCTGACTGGGCTGTAGTGAGCTCTTGGTCCAATTGACTGCAAGGCCCAAACTGTTCAGATGACTGAGGAGAACTGTCCTGTGAGACAGAAGCTCCGTATGTGATTGTGCCAAAATCAGCCAATCGTCCAAATAGTTCAGAATTCGCAAACCCTAACTCCGCAGGGGTGCGAGCGCCACGTCCATGCACTTCGTGAAAGTACGGGTGCTAAGGACAGGC
The DNA here is from genome assembly GCF_025860055.1 of Xyrauchen texanus. Classification (NCBI taxonomy): domain Eukaryota; kingdom Metazoa; phylum Chordata; class Actinopteri; order Cypriniformes; family Catostomidae; genus Xyrauchen; species Xyrauchen texanus. Next base: position 17,824,607 of record NC_068290.1, read on the forward strand.
CGAACGGAAGGACGGTGTATTGATAAACCTGGCCGTCGGCGAATCTCAAGAATGGCCTGTGACGGGATTTATCTGAATCTGAAAGTATGCATTTTTCAGATTGAGAGAAATAAACCAGTCCCCTGGCGCACATGCGCGAGGAGTTTGCTGGTTGTAAGCATTTTGAGCGGTCTTTTGCAAGCGCTTTGTTCAAAACCCTGAGATCTAATATTGGTCTGAGGCCGCCGTCTTTCTTGGGGACAAGAAAATAACGGCTGTAAAACCCCGACTTCGCTCAGGGAGGCGGCACTCTCTCTATGGCCCTTTTGCACAGAAGGTTTGCTATTTCTGAACGAAGCATGCACGCTGCTTCCGTGTTCACAGTAGTTTCGAGCCGCACTCTGAAGCAAGGAGGACGGCGATCGAACTGTAGCAAATAGCCCTGTTTTATTGTGCTTAACACCCATTCGGATATCCCTGGAATATCTTCCCACGCTTTGAAGCGTAATGTTAGAGGGTGAATGGCCAAATCGCTCTGATTGCCGCACACAGCCGCTGAACAGAATGTGTGAGCGCTTACTGTGCTTATGCTGGACTGCTCGCGAGACAGCATGGACACGCTGATCTGTGAGTGACTTCCGATTGAGGTGAATGGGGAAAGAGTCACGTCTGTTAAGTGGTGCGCAAGCATAGCCACGAGCACGGGACTTACATACAGAGAAGTGTTTGCTGGCCGTGTGACAGAGCGGGCAGAGAATGGGCGCCGCGCGTATTCGTGAGCGCATTTATTGACTCTAACACTCGAGTGGTTCAGTAACGCTTTTGAGTGTGCTCTGATGGGGACACGGAACGTGTAATGCTTGTGTGTAGAGGTGAACACTGGATTGTGGGCACATTTTCTACACATAAGGCTGGTCGTGTGACAGAGCGGCCAGAGAATGGGCGCGCGTTTATTAACTCTAACACTCGAGCGGGTCGTAACCGCTTATGTGACTGTGCTCTGATAGGGACACGGGATGTGTAATGCTTGTGTGTAGGGGTGAGCACTGGATTGTGGGCACATTTTCTACACATAAGGCATGTTTACTCTTTACAAGATTTCTTTGGGTCGCCGTGAAAACGGCGTTTGAGTGCAGGCAAACGGGTAGTATCACCGGCTTGTTGGCTGCTGAATCCACCAATGCAGTAGCCTGAGAGAAGGGGACTGACAGGGGGCGAAGCTTTGATGGTGGTCCAGCCGTGGCGGGACTGAGCCGTCGTTTTCTCAACAACGCTAGGATGACTTCGGTTGCTCAGGTTTCAGTACAATCTTAGGCCGAGGCCCACAGGAGGCGGCGGTCTGCGGCGGCTGTCTGAGCCTGATTGAGGCGGCCGCCCTGTCGACGCTGAGAAGTCTGGCTTGTTGAGCTGGGCGCTGTGAAGAGGCTCGTGCAGGAGGCTGGTCACGTGGGCGGCCTGCAGAGGAGCTAGCGCGACGAGGCAGAAAGAGATTCATGGCTTGGGCTCGAGAACGGTCAACAATGCCACTCACCGCGGAACCGAAGAGACCGGACAGAGAGAGCGGCGCGTAGTGCGTTCAGCTTCTCTCATGTCGGCTAGTCAGATCTGAAACAGCCTCTGTCTGTAAGACGGCCATGGAATGCAGAGCAGATGCGGCTTGGCCGGCGGCGGTATAGGCGCGGCCAACACAGGCGAAAGTAGTTCTGCAGGCCTTAGTCGGGAGCACCAGCTTAGACCGCCTTCTCGCGGAGGGCGGGCAAAGGTGTGGCGTGGAGTCTGTTGGGAGCCTGCTCAGGGGGCGGTGACCACTCGAGCCCGAGGCGGTCGACAGCCTGTGTGAGGAGGCGCGTTAGTTCCCCTTCGACTCCGGCGCGGGTCCTGCTGGATTCCTGGGCCGAGGAGGAGGTGTGTGAGCCTGACCACTCCTCGCTGTCCGAAGCCATGATGGAACAGCCCTTATCCTCCGCTTCTTCGTCCGAGATGGCAGCAGAACAGCCGCTCGGCGGCAACTGCGCGTCCCAGGTGGGCGAGGAGGGTGAAAGCGATGCTCGAGGAAGGGGCTCCGGCGAGGCAGTCGCTTCTACCACTGGTTCCGGCAGCCTTTGAGAGCGGCGCTTTTTTTTTTTTTCTGCGCGGCTGAATGGAAGGTGGCGCGGTGGCTTCGGTCCTGAGCGCTTAGAGTCGAGCCCGCAGGGTCGACATCGGAAGCTCCTCGCAGAGATCGCATCCGCCTTCAGCGAGGGCGAGCTCTGCATGCCCCAGTCCCAGGCAGAGAGCGCAGATGACGTGGCGGTCTCCGGTGCTGAGAGGGGCGCGGCATGAGGCGCAAGTGGAGCGAGGCATCTTTAAAAAGACGCTCGTACTCTTTTGTGAAGTTCGTAAGAACTAGCTTGTTTTAAAAAGGATACGTCGCCGGATGGCGTAGCTCGCAGGACGGCTGAAGGTGGCGAAGACGGCCGGCTTCTTCGAGCGCTGTCCACGCTTGCTTGAAGCCCCTCGAACGGCGACGCGGCTTCCAATTCAGAGATGCGAAGAGCTTCGCTGAAGAGATGAAAATCAGGGTTCCAGCCTACGAGCTACGCTTATATGCACTCTAGTCACGCCCATTTTGGCGGGCTTTGATGCAGTGAGCGCGCGGATGCCTCTCATTGGATGCGAGTTCGCCCAAGCTCGTCTATAGGCTGCAGCAGTTGCCGCAGAGCAACCTATGAGCTCGCTAGCTAGCCCGCTCAAGGTCTGCAGCTGCCGCACTGCGTTGACAATGGATACAAAAATTAAGGATAATTTTTTGGCTTCAATATCTCAGAAAAGATGAATCTTTCCCGTAGCGTAAGCTAGCTTACGCAATACGAGAGAACCTCTCGTAAGAGAACTCAAATTCTCTTGGACAGTCAGTTAAGCAAATAGGTAGATTTTTCAGTAGGAGGTACCAATTGTATTTTATTGTAACCAATAAAATATATTTTGCCTTTAGGCAATTAAAAACATACAAATCAAATTCTGAAACGCATTACATATGATCAATCATTTGTTTTTGTATCACTTCTCACGTGTACTCTGTTGTGAAACGTAATTTGGAGTCCAGGCAGAGTCGTCGGGGATTCGACAATAAAAAATAGTAGGTTTTGTAATGCTTTCACCCCTGTCGCACGATCGAAAGTTTGTAGTGTGTTGGAAGCACAAGCAAAACCTGCATGTCAGAGCATCTAAAAAGCAAACACGTGAAGTAAATCAGCGATATGCAGCTCTATTAAGAAGATAGAGTTTGTTTTTGTGAGTAAAAGATGGATTGAAGTGAAAATAAAGGTGAGAGTGTAGTCTTCGCCCATTATACACTGCAACAAAGTTTTTGATAAGTCTCTTTTGGCTTGTTTTCCAAAAATAATACCTAAAACTTTAAAACAATGTACATTTACATAAGTAGCTATACTGCAGATGAAAAAAATAATTGGAGAATGTTGAATACAATATTTAATATTTAAATATTTTAAAATATCTAAAAACAGCCTACTTAAATCAAGATACATTTACCTGAGAAGCAACATATAAGATATTTAGACTTGCTTTTAGAGAATATGTGGAAAACACTCTTGATTACAATTGTCTTTTTTGCAGTTAATTTTTACTGGATTAAACTTAAAAAAAAAAAACACACAAAAAAACTTGGAATTCAGTGAATGTCATTTAGAGATATTTTTAAAAGATGATTTTGTCCTCTTTATTGTTATTAAGCACGTTTAATATAACCTTTTAAGTCACAAGCTGAATAGTCAGTTAAAAACGAATGATTAGTTGTTGCAATAATCAACAGAAGTCAAATAATCGTTCTAATAATCGTTAGATTAGTCTATTATCAAAGTAATCTTTGTTGCAGCCCTACTAGCAAATAGTCACAATGATCTAAGAGTCACAAAATTCCAATTCTGATTTAATCTTCAGATCTTTCCTAAAGCAGAAGATTCAAAACAAATCAGAGTTTTCTGCTGTATGCATTCATCTTTGTCTCTTTGGGATGGAGGGTTTGGTTTGGAAAATATATCCTATATTAATCAAATTTTATTCTGTTCCCCTCTCTTTGTGCATTTCAGGCTTTTTCTCTGGGGATGACAGTGCACAGCTTGCAGAGTTTCTGAACATCTCCAGTGCCCTGAGGGACAGCTATCGATTTGCTCATTCCACTGATCTGGGAACAGGCCTGAAACATGGGGTAGATGGAGAGTATGTATAACAGAAGCCATGAAGGAAATGACAATTTAAGATACTGAGCATCTGCTTAAAAATATCTATATATATATAATTTATATATATATATAAATTGACACAAGGTGTCATGAAGTGAGTATTACAATTTTCCTTGATCTTTTGACATAGAAAATGTCATTTTACTCTAAAAAACATACTGTAAGTTTCAGAACTCAAAACTTCCCCTTCAGTGCAAAAAGAGCATTTGTTGAAACCAAGCTGCCCAAAACAACTCTGTCTACAGTGATGTCACATTGTGGATGACATTTACATCTGAGTGCCTCCATAACAGCACACCAACACCTACTTTTCCTTATCAGTTCTGTAGCCTGCCTAGTTGAGGTGAGCAGTGAGATGGCAAGGAGAGAGCAAGTCAGTAGAGGAGAGCCAATCATAACAGTGGGTGTTTACTGTCAAGTCTTAAAGGAGAAGCAGCACCAAAACAACATATCTTACAGAGGGTCAAAATAAGTAGAAAATGGTAATGTTTTACAAATATATTACTGTTTTGTGTGCAAAAACTTTACTAATATTATAAGTGAACCTCATGGAAAATATTAAATTTTACAAAAAGACATGTCATGAACCCTATAAATCCCAAGATTGATCTTTTACTCCCCTGCTAATGCGACCTGCTACAAAGTGAGTAAATCACCAAATTTTGTGCCTCATGAGTAAAAATGTGTGAGATTAGCCACTGGTTCGTAAACTTTTAGATTTGAACTTGCCAGTTTTTTTTAGTATAGTGGTGAAGTTCAACAGCTGTCTCTTAATACCCTTTCTGGTCTTTACAGTCAGTTGTAAAAAAAAAATAAAAATTTTAAAAAGCAACAACAAAAAAGAAACATATCCTCTCTCATTAATATTGCCTCACTGGCTGAATGCCAGTAGTCTTAAAGAGACTGTACATATTTAGCACATGATCTACATATCAATGTAAGTGGTTGTAAATAGTACAAATTATGCATGTTAAATAAACATTTAACAAAAAATATACACTAGTGGCCAAAAGTTTGAAATAATGTACTTAGTTTGTCCAGATACTCAGGTGACATTTCACCCCACGGTTCCTGTAGCACTTGCCATAGATGTGGCTGTCTTGCCGGGCACTTCTCACACACCTTACAGTCTAGCTCAATGGGGTTAAGATCCATAACAATCTTTTCCAATTTTCAGATTTTTTTGTCCACTCTAACCTTTTCTTTTTGTTTTTCTGTTTCAAAAGTTTCTTTCTTTGCAATTCTTCCCATAAGGCCTGCACACCTGAGTCTTTCCTTTACTTTTGTACATGAAACTGGTGTTGAGCTGGTAGAATTCAATGAAAGTGTCAGCGGAGGACATGCGAGTCATCTATTTCTCAAATTAGAGACTCTGATATACTTATCCTCTTGTTTAGTTGTGTGTCTGGGCCTTCCACATCTCTTTCTGTCCTTGTTAGAGCCAGTTGTTCTTTTGTTGAAGACTGTAGGGTACACCTTTGAATGAAATATTCAGTTTTCTTTTCATTTCAAGCATTGTGTAGCTCTCTTGACTGATGAGTTTCTAGAGAAAGCCGTTTCTTTTTTTTGCCATTTAATGTCCTATTATTGACCTTAAGACATGCCACTATTGCATACTGTGGCAACTCAAAAACAAACACAAAGACAATGTTAAGCTTCATATAACAAACCAAATATCTTTCAGCTTTGTTTGATTTAATGGCAAGTGATTTTCTAGTACCAAATTAGCTAATTTTTGCTGATTACTCAATGATAGGCCCCATTTCCATGCAGCCAATCTAAACTTGATCAAAAATGACTTTTTTCAAATAGTGATGGTGCTATTTTTTACATCTGTAATGTCCTGACAATACTTTGTGATCAGTTGAATGCCACATTGTTGAATTAAAGTACCAATTTCCTTCTGAAACAGCAAAATATGTACATTATTCCAAACTTTTGGCTGCCAGTGTATATGCAATATAATAAATGCAAATTTCAAGACATTTATTGATAGAATACACTGAATTCAAAAGCTTAAATGTGATCAATATGGTAAAACCTAGTGAAAATACGATTAGTAAAATTAAGATTTCTAGTACCTATGTTACGATAAATAAAGGTCTAAGGGATGTACCGCAACATTTAGATATATCACCACTGGTAAATAGGCCGCAGCACAAGGACACATGACAAAACTATTAGAAGTGTAATCAACTGGATAATTTATTACAAAAAAAAGCAGAAGCCACTAGATCCAGTAAATGCGCTATGTGCAATATTGACAATACTCATGAGAAAACAATACAATAAATAAATAAATAAATAAATAAGTAAATAGATGGGAAAAGAACTTAAGTGGCGCCAAAGGAACAAAACAAATATAACCAAAACAATCCCCTAAATCTACTCCTAATCTGCCAAAGTAAAATGTAGAAAATAAACCGAGTTCTTCAGCGCATCCGACGCCCAGATAACCCTAACTAAGAAAAGAAAAAAAATACAGAGAGTGGCGCACACTTCTTCCCTAGTGTGTCTAACACTTACACATACTACGGGCACAGTGTATATCGCGATATACTAACCTGTACTCCTTTCCCATTAGCGTAAAAAGCCATTAGACTCTGAACAGTATCACAACACACAAAAAAGGGCTAAGCAATTAATGCTAGATTACACATACGAAAACTGCATACAACGGACACCTCTCAAGACACCAAACAGACACGCGCTCTCGCTTGAATGAAACACGCTGTCTTTTAAAACAGCTGGGCGCCATCTGAATGGACGTTGAAGAACCGCCTTAATTATGATGAACATCTGACACAGCCAATCACGGCCACCTAAGAGCAGATAGAGAGCGTACCAAAGAGGGAGGGAATAATGAAAACAAAAACATATACACGTGGGGAACGTAACAACCTAGAAGGTTAGAAGTAGAGCTTGACCATTATGAGACCGATACCGAGGGGGGAAATTCACAGATTACTGATATGGTTGCGATTTAGTTAACATTTGAGCTGGAATGAAAAACAGACCTTTTCTATGTGGATTTTGCAACGATATGAATATAAAAAGGTGGGAAGGCCTCAGAAGGCTGCTTTCTTTTTATTAAAGAATATTGACATAATTATACATTGTCAACATTGGAAATTCCCTCTGAAATGTAGTGGAAGATGCCATGGTAATACTCAAGTAAAGTACATGTACATCTAAATTGTAATAAATTACAGTTTTCTTGCTTATCAAAACATCATCAGCAATATTTCGCTGTTAATTTTTAACAAAATAGTCACAAACTATAACTCATGGTTCGCTGCAGCTGAGTCAAGAGACTGCGGCAGTGGTGTTACACATATTCCACTGGAAAACCAGACTTTTAAATATTACATTTTATAAATGCAACAACTGGAATTGTTTGGTTGAATGGGGTACCAAACTGCAAATCCTGAATAAAACAGTTTGGTGAATACATGTTTACACTAGCTTCCAGTCCGCTGACAAGGTATGAAAGTAGCTACGTGGTTAGCTATAACACCAATTCTAAATCACCCAAGCATTGTTTTCTGCATTCTATTTTCTGAAAATAAGTTTTAATATCTGCACATATCGGAAAACATATACGCTGATTCCAATATATCTGTGAAAGGCTAATATCGGCCAATAATATTGGGCACTTGTTAGATGGTCCTTTTTATAATTTACAGCATTAGGCGATAGATTTTTTTACTTTATATGTAAACCAAATTGAAGAAATTTACCCTTATGAATCAAAATTCGAACCTAATCGAGAGCTTGTGAATTGGAATCACATTGAATCTCTAAATCTGTTTCAATTCCCAAACCTAATAAGTATTCCATGTTTGTGTATGTCCTTAATGTCCCTTTTCCACATGCTGTTATTCTAATATTGTTATACTTTCTCTGTTTTCTATTCAGATGTGTTCTGTTGTTCCGTCCCCCACACTTAAACAGCAAGTTTGAGGACAGTATGGTGAAATACACAGAATCTGTTTTGATTCCCTCCTTCCGTACATTCATCCGAGACAATGTGTATGTTTGCAAAAGGCACTAAATAGTATTTTATTGTTTGTTTCCACATACGTTCTCACTTTTGATGTTGTTTTCTTGCTCTCTACTTAGATTTGGTCTCTGTCCACATCTAACCACTGACAATAGGGTGCACCTGAAAGGAAGTGACCTGCTTACTGCATATTACAATGTTGATTACATACGAAATGTAAAAGGCACCAACTACTGGAGGAACAGGTGAGGGCCCACTCGGTGAAACATTAGATAAACATAGTGCGGCAGGGAAGTTTAGTGTTCTTTCTCTATATTCCTTCTATTTCTCTCCTTCAGAATAATGAAGGTGGCGACTCAGTTCCAGGATCGTGGTCTGAGTTTTGCTGTGGCAGATCGGCAGGAGTTCCAGGATGAGCTTGAGGAGGAGTTTGGTTTGGGTCTGTCTGAGGGAGGAGAGATTCCCATTGTCACCATACGGACCAGAGCAGGACACAAGTACTCCATGCAGGAAGAATTCACGTGAGTCTTGCAAAAATCTCTCTGGTAACTCATAAGGTGTCTTTATTTCTTTAGGCTCTATGCCTGCTTAAAATTCTGTGTAAAATGCCAGTGCAACAAAATCTTTCTCTATGACCAGCTCTGACCCACGTCCACTCCTAGTATAAGAGGTGGCTCTGATGCTGCTCTGATTATGTATAAATGAAATGCAGAATCAGTACAGCTTTAAACTTCGATGTTGTCATGATGGAGCATGTTTTTTTGTATTATTTTTTTTTTTTTAAATGAATAATGTCTTGGTTTTATTCAATATACACTAACTGAGCACTTTATTTGGAACACTCTGGTCCTAATAAATTGCCTGATGTGATCATCAGTGGTTATGTGATTTACCGTAGACTTTATCAGTTCGAACCATTCTGACCATTCTCTGTTGATCTCTCTCTTCAACAAGGTGTTTCTGTCCACAGAACTGCCGCTCACTGGAAGTTTTTTGTTTTTGCACCATTCTGAGTAAACTCTATCGACTATTGTGCGTGAAAATTCTAGGAGATCAGCAGTTACAGAAATATTCAAACAAATCATGTCACGGTCGAAAGCACAGGGATCACAGTTTTCCCTCATTCTAATGGTTGATGTGAACATTAACTGAAGCTCCTGACCCGTATCTGCATGATTTTATGCATTGCACTGCTGCCACACAATTGGCTGATTAGATAATCACATGAATAAGTGGTGTACAGTTGTTCCAATAAAATTCTCAGTGAGTGTATACAGTATTTTAATATTGACATTATGACAATCACACTGCGCACTATTGTTTGCACTTTTCATGCTGTTTGAGAAATCTACGAAGAAATAAACTATATTTGAAAAAGTCTAAGTTTTCACAACTTCAGCCAGTGTTTGATATGTTCCTCTGTCTGTATTGTAGGAGAGATGGCAAGTCTTTAGAGAGGTTCTTGGAGGATTACTTTGCCAACAAGTTGAAAAGATATGTAAAATCTGAGCCGGTTCCAGTGTCTAACGATGGCCCAGTCAAGGTACATGCTCTCACAAACACAATGTATTTGACATTTTAAGATTATTTTATTTTCTGCCATACCTCACTCATGTGGTTGCACAGGTCGTAGTGGCTGACACGTTTGAGGAGATTGTGAATGATCCAGAGAAGGATGTATTGGTTGAATTTTATGCTCCCTGGTGCGGCCATTGCAAGAACCTGGAGCCCAAATACAAAGAGCTTGGAGAAAAGGTTTTTCAGTCTGATCCGTTGTTCTATTGCCTTGTGAAATATGCATCACATCTTTTTGCATTAACAAATGAAATTAAAAGGAAATTAATACAATTCCCCAATTTTTATATCTGGCATATGTAAATAAATAAAAAAAGCTCAAAATGTCTTTTGTGTATCAGCTCTCTGGGGACCCGAACATTATTATTGGCAAAATGGATGCCACTGCGAATGATGTCCCTCCAAATTATGATGTCCAAGGGTAACATATTGTCTGTCATTGTCTGTGGTCTACTTCTGGTTCAATGCAACAGACCTTCAGTGACATTCTTCCATTTGCTTTGTTTATTCGTCACCTGTTTTCTCTGAACTAGATTTCCAACCATTTACTTTGTACCCTCTGGACAAAAAGACCAGCCACGCCGATATGAGGTGAATCTCATCATTCATCATGCACACAGATTGTTTAAAGACATTGACTAATACGATGCCACTTTTTGTTTTCTCCTCCAGGGTGGTCGTGATATTAGTGACTTCATCAGCTACCTGAAGAAAGAGGCCACAAATCCGCTCATTTTAAATGACTCAAGGGATGAACTGTAAAAAAGCATAAAGACACTGAATTAACAGGTGGAGAAATGCACAGAATGCCACTGAAGTGATCAACTGATATTCAGCCAAACAATTCAGTCACAGCTTAAAAGCAACTATTCTGTATGACATTAAATGGGATCATCACAGCAAATTAGCCCCACTGCTATACCAAATATTCACTTGTTAAATATAAATACCTATGGACTATAAATGGACACATGCTAAGGAAAGGAGTTTAAAATGTTTGTTGAAATATTTTTTTATCAATTATTGTTCAACAATCTGCCGCATTTCGTAATTTGGCACAATTTTCTTTCATTCTCAATTTACAAAATGCACTGCTAGTGAGAAGGAGGTTGTGTTAATAGGTCACTTATTGCATACATGAACCTTAATGTTGCAACCTTTAGAGTTACTGATGCTAATGTTGTTTGTATTTTTATTTAGGTAATGAAGTATATTACATTTGTAACACTAACAATAAGAATACTGTACAGGTCAAATAGTTGACATGTGCTGAGATCATAGACATACATTTGTTATTTTGAATGAATGCACCTGGTTAAATTAAGAAAATGTTTGACCTCATTACAAATTTCTTGCTCATATTTCGTTTTGGTATTGATACATTATAATTTCAATATTGCAAAGTCTGTTTATGGCCTGTCCAGATGTTACCATAAAACCTGCAAATTTCAAATTAATAGGATATGTTATAGAGATTCTGTAAGTTTTAAATGGGATGTATTTACTTCCTTGTGTCTGTCTTGCCAAATCAAATGTCTGTAAGAGCTTATTTTGGATCAGTTCCTCCGTCCATATATGTGAGGACATGAGAAATTAACAACTGCTCACAGGCAAGTTTGATATTTGCAGAAATAATAAAGGAATGGACAGACTCCGTGTAGAGCATATTTTTTCAAGCATGTTTTGTATTGTTTTATCATATGACAGCCTTACAGTCAGGCCTTGAATGTAAAATATATAGTTTTATATGATATACAATATTTATCATTATTTATAGTTTTTATATCTGTAGTTGCATGTGTAATCATTTGTATTTCAAGTTCAATATATATCTGCAGACTTCTGTATGGAGGCCCAAACATGCAAAAATAATAAATAAATAAATGTAATAATAAAAAAATAACTAAAGGAATGATAAAATAAATATAATTAGTTTTTAATTAAACATATTCCTGAATGTATTATTGTATGACTTTATTCGTTTATTATTTTCTATATTTGTAACTTTTTTTTATTTATTCATTTATTTTGCATTGTTTTTTATTTATGTGTTCATTTATTTTTTATATTTATTCTCACATATATTTATTTCGATATTTATTTATTCCCATATTTATTTATTTATTTATTTATACATGTATTTATTTTTACTTTTCTGTGTGCAACATGGAAATGAGGGAGGAAATGAGAGCTCCTTGCGTAGTTACAGTGCATCATTGGTTGAGAGCTCAATAGTACTTATCGAAAGAAAATAAGATGGACGTCCCACCTTAGCACCCTCTGACTCGCACAGATTTAGAATATGCAGAGAAACCTTTTGCAGAGAGTCTAGCAATCCAGGATGTGCTTCGACATTCATACCGGCCTACAGCTCTCCTAAACCATCAATAAGCACCTCTACTCTAAGAGTGGTTATCGACTTAATTTGCTAAGTTGCACACCTCTAGATATATGTGAAGTGGCATCTATAGATTTTAAAAAAAAAATTATGTTTATTGCAGAACTTATATACATTCATAAACGATCAGGGAAATGAAGCATGGTTGTGAAACAATGAAACAATATTATGGATTTGCGGACATCAAAATATGAAGTCATATACGCAGAAAAAAAGAAAAGCGTAAGGTTAAATCATATCATTTATGAAACTTGCTCATTTTGTGAATTTGTTGAAGAAACAGCGCCCCATTTATTTTGTGATTGTTGTATTACCAATAAATCTTGGATTGACTTAAGATCATGTTTTTAGCCCCACAAATAGCTTTAGTTTACACAATATGGCTATGACCTAACCTCGCATCAAAACAAGTCAAGAGTAATCGAACACATGCTTCAATAAGCCAATGGTAAGCAGGACCAGCCCACATAATTATCATACAAGAGACAGAAATGTAAGAATATATATAAAAGTAAATACATGTGGGAATATTTAAATATGGAAATAAATACAGGTGTGAATAAATAAATATAAAAATAAAAGAATGCATAAATAATAATAATAATAAAAAAAATGAAAGAATAAAAAGAGTTTTAAAGAATAAAAATAAAAAGAGAAAATAATAAATGAAGGAAAAAAGTCTACAAAAATAAATTCAGGAATAACTTTAATTAAAAACGAATTATATTTGTTTTATCAAGACATTTATTCCTTTATTTATTTTCTTATTACTACATATATTTATGTATTTATTTATTTATAATTTTTGCAGGTTTTGTCCTCCATACTAGGAAGCTTCTTTCGAGAACTTTTCAGCTGTGCTCCACTCAAGACCCGCCTCTTAAGGTTGAACTGAGCTCATTTTGATTAGTCGAGGTTTGCGTACGTCAAATGCATATCGATTGTTGATTGGTCTGTAGCTGAGTACCCAGTCACACCTCGTGCATCCTCTCCTCTTGCAGTTGTGCTTGTTGTACGGTACCGGTGAGCTAAACCACACTGCAAACATGATGGGCCGACCAGTTCTTGTGCTTAGTGAGTGTTGCCTTCATTAGTCCATCTATTAATATGCAATATTAGTAAATTTCATACGGGATTCTTCCGGACTCGGAAACTGTTAAAATAAGAGTTTTATTCAAGCTGTCGTGCTCGAATGCTAAGCTAACTGGGGTGGCACGGTGGCCTCGCGTGGCTGACATGCTTATGACAGTGCTCAGATTAGTCATTTTGTTAGCTTCAAAGCTAACACTGCTTTTTACTTGTAAAATTACCGGTAACAAATAATCAAAAATTACACATTCGGTAATGAAATTAACGCTGTTTAATTTTCAGTAATCTGATGGATTTTTGGGGCAGTCGGTTCTGTTGAGTTAGCCTATTCAAATAAGCTAGCAGCAGGCTAACTGCGCAGAGATAGAGGGTGTGCTGACCAGTGCTGCACCTTGTTCATAAGTTTGGGTTGAAAGATAATAATGTTCATATTTACCAACTAAGCACGTATATAATTATTGATTTGTGCTAGATTTTAAAGCCTCGTGTTTTATGTAAATTAACTTGTCCTAATGAATGAAAAATAGTGTTTATTATAGTAGGAAGTTGATTTACAATGGTTCTGTTTCTGCCCATAAAAGGTCAGAACATCAAGAGAGAGTCTGGACGAAAAGTCCAGATTGGAAACATCACTGCGGCTAAGGTGGGTCCGTTAGGTTTTCCTGAGAGATAACTGACAAATGGTCAGATTGTGTCAAATGGCACAAAATCACTAGCCAGTTTTTTTCCTATTTTTTTTTTTTTTCTTCAGACAATTGCAGATGTCATCAGGACATGTCTGGGACCAAGAGCTATGATGAAGGTATGGTTCTTTTTTTACCCTACGAATATATTTTGGTGCATTGTTTACTAGATTAAATATTGATAATAGCTATGATGCATGCATTACATGTATCCCCTCACCTGGAAAAGGCAGTTTGCTTTGCTTTGAGAGAGGGTGTTGGTCTAGAATGAGGTTTGATGGCATGATTTGTTGTCTATGTGCAGATGCTTCTGGATCCCATGGGTGGTATTGTCATGACCAACGATGGCAATGCAATTCTGAGAGAGGTAATCTAGACTGCCATTATTCCTCCCAATAGTTATGGAGCTTTATATTGGATTTGTTTGTGCTTAATTGAATGTTTAAAATAAAGGCCTGTTCACCCCAAATCCGTGACGATTTTGCGAGACAAACCTGTATTCCTGTACACTAGCCGGCTGTTGCGGTGCTATTGTTATTTCAGTCTCCTGTCTGCACCCTTCAACTGTTAGAGGTTAATATAATAAAGTAGTTCAAGCATTTATTTTACCAATTCAGCATATCTGTTTCATTATGTTCTTTCCATGATGTTGATGCATTTTGAGGAGTATATAATCTGTTTTTTATGAGAGTGCGACGTGTAAAGAGCACTGTTTCATATTTATTTGCATGTGTATTTTGCTACAATTAGTAAAATAAGTCTATATTAAGCCTCCCATACTCTACTTCTCTTTTTATAATACCTGGATAATATAATACAATGTACAGTGATATAAATGCATGGAAAAATGTACACTGAGAATAACATTATAGTTTAAAAATATGATGCATATATTAATAATAATAATATAAAAGAAAACACTGCTCACTTTATTTCCTTTATTTCAATTATTGCAATACTTTGTTATTTTGTCCTTGCAATAAAAATAACAGTGTGGTTCTGCAAATATAAATGTTTTTATATACAGGGACATATATACATATTAAATAATGTGCATTTAAGACAAACATTTATTTTTATTTTATTTTCAAAAACAGACCTGGTTTATGTTTGCAGTTCAAAGGGTTCATGAACTGCAACTATTTATAAGTATATAATTTTCTGGGTGTTTATCAGCTGCACTGTCCTATGCCCATGTTTGACAAATATCTTTTTTCTCATTGGTCACAGTTTTCAACACAGTCTGAAGAAAAAATATCGGAATACTCTCTGTAAAAAAAGCAAAAAAAATTTGATTTTCGGCAGAAGATTTATCAGACCTGCTGTGAATATTGCTTTCCAAATCCATTGTTACCATTCAAAAGCATGTTCGAAACAAACAGTCGTGCCGAAAAAATGGGGTTGTTGTGAACAGGCCTAACAGTCTCTTATATGCTCTCTGCCACATTCAGATCCAAGTCCAGCACCCTGCTGCCAAGTCCATGATTGAGATCAGTCGTACACAGGATGAGGAGGTTGGAGATGGAACCACCTCTGTTATTATTCTAGGTGAAGGTCTTTTTTATCTTTACTGTACAAAAAGAATACAGAAATTGTGAATTTTTGTTCTTAAACTCTATTTTATTACAACTACTTTGTTTGATCTGAAAGGATCACCTTATCACTTATAACTACTATTTGTAATTTGTTGGAAAAAGTTGAAAAGAGCAAAGAGTGTAACTTAAAATGCCCAGTTACTACTAGAGACAGCTTATTTATTGTTTGTCTTTACAGCTGGTGAGATGCTTGCAGTGGCTGAGCAGTTTCTGGAACAGCAGATGCATCCTACCGTGGTGATCAGTGCATACAGACAGGCTCTTGACGACATGTTGAACATACTCCAAGACATCAGGTAATCACACACAGAAATAGTGCTGCTCACTAGAGACGATGAGAGGGCGTAACCGTCGTCATGATGTCTTGCAGTCAAGATGGAATCAATCTGGGATCAGGAACGTGGTGACCTGCGTAGCGGTGGCAATAGCAACTTCATACAGTTTGAGCCTGCGTTTCCACTGACGCGGAAGAAATCCGCACAAGCCACTCCCAACGCTAGGGATCCGCTTGCCCCGCACTGTTATCAATTTTACATTCTACCTTGTGAGCTTGACCCTGAGCTTCCATTGGAAGGAATTGAAAGCGCTCGCTCTCATTCGCTCAGCACGTGCCAGTGGAAACATATGACAAGAAAGCCAAACTGCTAGTGTTTTTAGCAACACGCATGTCTAGATGTAGAACACTGGTTAAATATCTCAAATTACTCAAAAGCTTATCGTCGATATTATGAAGTTTTTTTTTATCATGATAAATATTTATATAGTTTTATCGCCCAGCCTTGACAGTAATGAACATGACTAACACATGTATCGGATTTGGATCGGGCTCGTCGGACCGACACCCGATCCGTCTAAAAAATTCAGTATCAGAGCTGATACCGATCAAGGTATCGGATCGGTGCATCCCTATATATAATTAAACATTTAAAACACTCAAAGTGTTTTTAAACTACACTCAAAGCGCTTTTATATAGAGAACATTGGACTCAACCACCAACAGTTACCAGTATATTTTAATAGGATTATTCTAGTGTTTTATCTACTATTAATGTTTGTATTGTACTACACATTCATTTTAGAGGTGAAACTTGTGATATTCAAGATTTATTATATTGTACAGCCTCAGCTGATAATGCTAGTAACCTGTAATACTACAATAGCATGTCTGTGCATGCAAAGCACACAATAACCAAAAAAATTAAATGAGGATTCAGTTATGATGGGGATAATATACACTTTAAGCATGAAAATAATATGCTTAAATATGCAATATAACAATGACAAGAAGTCAATTTCAGAAGTCATACATAAATGTCTCATTCACTTAACTGGACAACTTGGATACATCGCAATCGGTTAACACATGAGTAATGTTCGATTCATAAAAGCATGACAAGTAATACAACAACCCTAGATGTTTTACCCCAGAAAATATATCCAAGCATTATAGCAGGTAAACAACTTTGCCAAACGGATAAGAGATAAAAATCCATTCAGACTGCCACCATGCTGTCTTGAACTGTGTGACTGACTGAACTGAAAGTAGTTTCTCCATTACTTTTCTGTGTTTACGGACATGACGTAAGGATGAACGACAAAAGCCAGCGATTACGCACCTAATTCTAATGCTCAATTAATAATGGCAATTTGTTAATTTTTAACCAAATAGTCTTACATAGTACAGCTTTTAGCTTGGATGGGCCTTTGAGAAAATCTTTATCATGACTACATTCTTGACCAACACAAAATAGGTATAATTTGTTAGTTTAGAAGCTCTACTTAACAAATGAAGTATGTATCATGACCAAAACTGAAGAAGTGCTATGAAATTTGTAGACAAATCAGAAATGTTCCTTTTTGATAATTTATTAAAAAATGTCGCACTGTACATATTATAATCGGTTGAAACCTCAAAATCATCAAATAGCCATGTGTCATCTGTTGTTGGAAAGCTCTCAGAGGTAGAATACAACTAGTATATTTATGTCTTTTGATATTTACATTTCATGCGAACAGGTGTTGCTTATTTGCTTAAAACTTCACAAAAAATAAACAGAATATAAAATATCACATAGCATTACTTAGAGGAGGCGACTATCTTTCAAACAAGCCCATACACAAGGTAATTGGATTAGATTATTGACACCAAGCTCAATATGCAACATCTGGCATCTTGCAATTGGTCTGAAAACATGTTAGCTTTCCTGGATTAGATGACATCAAATTATGTAGCATCATGGAATGCTAAACCAATTGGATTGGGCTCAGATCGGTGCAAAAATCATCCATATTTGGGCAGCAAGATGTGATTGTTGACTTTTTCATATGACCACC
This sequence comes from Xyrauchen texanus, assembly GCF_025860055.1. Lineage (NCBI taxonomy): Eukaryota > Metazoa > Chordata > Actinopteri > Cypriniformes > Catostomidae > Xyrauchen > Xyrauchen texanus. Next base: position 17,842,504 of record NC_068290.1, read on the forward strand.
AGGAGATGGCACAAAGTACTTGACACAGACTCAATTACTGTGATTAAGTCAAATGACACTCATTCTGCTAAATCTTATTATCATTAAATCATTTGTTATGCATACCTTAAGTCATTGTTGTGTGTGCATGTGTAATTCGTTTTTATGTACACTTATTACGTTTTATTTGTTTGGAAAAGGCTTATGGACACTTGGTGACATTTTTGTACACTGGGATAAATGTATATTTGTAATGCTATACATTTTGATTGCTTTGTTTTATATACACATTGTTTTTCAGTTACAGGTGACATTTGGGAACAAAACAAGCAGTTTTTTGGAGCCACCTTATTTACACATAGAGATATAATATATAATGTGAAATCACATTATATATTATATACATTATATATAAAGTTTTTCAGCAGTTTCTTAGGCTGAGAGTTTTTGTATTCATCATAATCTATATAATTAAAAAATCTGAAAAGTTTTCTTTATAATGATACCAAAGTCTTGACCCCCCCCCCTCTTTTTTTTGGTCTCGTAGTAATACTTTAATGTTGGGTTTGCCACTGAAACAAGAAATCTTTAAAAACACCTTCAGAGCTTAAAAGGTTATCCAGCTTAGGTTTATTATCAGTGGATGGGCAATGTCAAAGCCCTTAATGTAGGTGCTAAGAATCAAATAACTACACACTGCTGTGCTCATGCTCTTTAGTCTGATAGTCTCTACTGCCCTCTATAGCACCCCAGTTGATGTAAGTAATCGGGATATGATGCTGAAGATAATAAACTCAGCAATCAACACCAAAGCTCTTAGCCGCTGGTCCACCCTGGCCTGTAACATCGCTCTTGATGCTGTCCGTACTGTTGAGCTGGAGGAGAATGGACGCAAGGAAATTGACATTAAGAAATATGCCAAAGTTGAAAAGGTAGGAGAGAACTGGAGGGATTTTCCTTATGAACTACTTCTATTCTGATTAAGGAATACTGTAGTTAGGTGAAAAATTATAATTCTCATTTTCTCACCTTTAAGCCATCTCAAACTCATATAACATTCTTCTGCGGACCACAAACAAAAAAATTTGATGGATATATTATGTTTCTCCATACAATGCAAGTCAATAGGGTCCTTCAAAAAGGACCTAAAGGCAGCATAAAGGTAATCCAAACCACTCGAGTGCTTTATTTAACAGACCAAAATGTAACTACTTTTTCGCTATAAATATACAGGACTCCTTGGCCTGATCATGAAACAAGCTCAATTACACTTACTTGCTCTTGACCCATGTGCAAAGCTGCCTTTATGTCCTTTTTGGAGCTTGAAAGATTTGGACCCTGTTTACTTGCATTGTATGGAGAAACAGGTGTCATATATGCATTACAATTTGTTATATTTTTTTCGCAGAAGAAAGTCAAACGTGTTTGAGACTGCATGAGGGTTAGTAAATTATTAGAGAATCAAAATTTTGGGGTAAACCGGTTTCTTTAAACTTTTTTTTTTTTTTGGTATGTGTATTGACATTGTTCACGTTAGTGCCATCTTTGATTTTTAGTGGGAATGACAACGAGACTGTGAGGGATAGACTTACCATCTCTTCAATGGGTTGTACTGCAGTTTAAAATTTCGATCTTTCCGCGGACAAAACATTGATAAAATATTTGTCATTGATAAACTCCAGACAACATGAGTTGTGGAAAATCAGATGGGATCTAGGAGCTTTATACAGCTTTATTCCGTTTGTGCCATTGAAGAGACAGGAAGTCTATCCCTCACAGCCTCATTGCCATTCCCATTAAAAATCAAAGATGGCATTAGTGTGAATAAGGTCTAAATGTACCTAACTGCACTTCCCATGTTTTAATAATTGTCTCCATTCAAAAAATTACATTTGATGGAATTTGTCTAATTAACTCAAATAATTACTGTGTTTTGTAGGTGCCTGGTGGCTTCATTGAGGACTCATGTGTGCTAAGGGGTGTTATGGTAAATAAGGATGTAACTCACCCCCGTATGAGAAGACTCATCAAGAACCCCAGAATAGTTTTGCTTGATTGCTCTCTGGAGTACAAGAAGGGTGAGAGCCAGGTGAGGTGCTATCTGAATCTAAAATCTGTGAATGCTTGTTTTATAGACCTTTAAAAATTCTGACCTTTGCCTGCCTCTTTCCTCTCAGACGGATATTGAGATCACTCGTGAGGAAGACTTTTCCCGCATCCTGCAGATGGAGGAAGAGTACATTCAGCAGATCTGCGAGGACGTTATCCGCCTCAAACCCGACCTGATCTTTACTGAAAAGGGAATTTCAGGTACAAATGTGTTCTTAATGCAATTATATGCTTATTAGGATGGATAATGGTAAGATCAGAATCCAAGTTTCATATTTGTAAATGGTTTGTCCCCTCTGTTTAGATCTGGCTCAGCACTATTTGATGAAAGCAAACATCACTGCAATCCGTCGCGTCAGAAAGACGGACAACAACCGCATTGCAAGGTGTGCAAATATCTGCATTTGTCAATATACTGTTCCAGGCAAAAATTTGGGGACACACTAACTATTTTCCAGATTTTAGAAAAGTAGTCATCAAAACAATGAAATGACACAAAGGGGAGTAATTATTTGGCCAAAAATGTTTAATCAAAACTACTTTATATTTTAGATTATTTGAAATGGACACCCTTTCCCTACAGCTCTGCACATGGCATATTCTTGTAAGAAACTTTGATGTATCCAGTCAGGGTTGCTGTATTGAATCATTATTGAAGTAGTTCCCCTATACGCTTTGGACTTGTTGTCTGCTTTTCCTTCACTGTCCAGTACATCTTATTTTAGTTTTGTAAATACAATTTCTACTAGTCTACAAAACCACTTTCAAGCAAATGCCTTTAAGAGAAACAAAAAATTATTATCAGAAAAGAAATTCACTTGTGTGTCCAAACTTTTAAATGGTAGTGTATACTTTTATTTATTAGGGATGGTCTATGGTGGTTGACTAGTCATCTAACAACTGACTAGTCGATTAGTGGGGTCGACTACTAACATTTAATATTTTTAGTGATGGTGGCTTAATGGGAGACACAATTCTGAAATTAATAGACGCAACTTCTCTGACAGTGTTTTTGTGTGATTGTAGCTTGCTTAAAAGTGAGTAATATTCAGCACAGTTAAACCCTCTGCAAGAAGTTTAGTCCAATTATGCACTGCTGCGGTTCCAGCAATCAAAGCGCTGCATCAACGACACATTACAAGACGAGCACTCAGACATTAAATCTTCTTCTGTGAGTAATGTTCCCATATTTTTAGGTGCTTTGGAGAGATTAATGTCTTTTGCTGATCCTGTCTGACACCGCTTAAAGAAATAGTTGCAGTTAGAAAGGTTAAACTGCTCAATGTCATGAAGTAGATGTGTACATGCAATATTATCTTGCAGTTTTGCACTTTTTTATGTGCTGCGAGGATCACCGTGAGAATCCCAAGCTCTCAGTTTACATTGAAGCGTCATTACGGATACACAAGCAGTTTCCAAATTTCCAAAACCTGGAATTTTACAATGCGGTTTTCCAGTCATTGAAAAGTCATGGGAAATTAAATACATTTGTAAATGTCTTGAAAAATTATGATTTGTCCTGGAAAATATTTTGGTATAATAAAACTGATTGACTGTGTCGCCAACAAGGTTTTTGTTACATGTTAACAATTGGGACTCAGGATAGGTGTAAAATACACATTCGTATCACTATGCCACTGCTGATGTGGTGGCTGTGTGTTGTGAAACAATTGTCAGTTGACTCGTACGAAGCCCAGTCATGAACCTTCTCTGCTTATCTGCTGTAATCTCTGCATTGCTCTGATAAAAAAGTTTAAATATTGATAAAATGCTAAATGTTTTTTTTTTCATTCCAACATTCCAGTTGTTAACTAAAACATTCGAGTTGAAATGTTTTAAATTTAAAATTTTTTTTGCTAAATTTTAGACTATGACGATAGTCAAAATGCAGATTTTTATATTATGAATTCACACCCTGATGTGGTAGCATGTTGATGCAGCCTTTACACTTGTGAATTAATTTTCAATAATTCCACGATCCACTTAAACTGTGGTCACAATGTTTTGAGTCTGAATCCAGTCATAAAAATGGCGTTAGCTATAAAACACTTTGTCACGGAGTTTGACAAATTGTACAATAATTTTTTAATGCATAATTAAATTAAAACCACAATATGTCCTAGTTTATTAAACCGCAAAAAGTGGAGATATAATCAAATATATAATCTGCATGTGATACATGCTTCAAAATGTATGTGTGAAGCTGGCTGCTCATACACTGACAACAAACACAAGAGTCATGAGCATCTTGGTGCTGTGTGTGTGTTTATAGTTGATGCAGGGCTGTACAGTGCGACAGTTTTGCTCTCTTAAAATGTTGAATACAGAATTCAGAAGAAAAAACCCATCCAATAACAAAATACACTACCGGTCAAAAGTTTAGGGTTACTTATTCTTTTTTTTCACATTTTAGAATAAAGTAATCAAAACTATGTAATAATACTAAATATTTGTGACTTATTTTGGATTTTCTTTAGACAACATAATTTCCAAAGTAGCAACCCTTTGCCTAGAATTTGCAGAAATATACTCTGCATTTTCTCCACCAACTTCTTGAGGTATCACCCTGTGATGCTTTTTAAACAGTATTGGAGTTCCCATCTTTGCTCTGCGCTTATTGGCAGCTTTCCTTTATTATTTGTTCCAAGTCATCCATTTAAAAGTGTTTTTTTTATATATATATGTATGTATGTATGTGTGTGTGTGTGTGTGTATATATATATATATATATATATATATATATATATATATATATATATATATATATATATATATATAAATAAAATATTTGATACATTTTTGTAATGAATTAAATTAATATGTTGGCACAATTATATTTTTGTCTACAAAACTAATTTCAAACAATTAAGCATATGTCTTCAGATCAAGAGGTTTTTAAGATCATGAGAAACATTTCCGTCAAGTGACCCCAAACTTTAGAACGGCAATGTACATCATGATGTTCTGTGTTTATTTGCTTGAATATTAGACACAATGTGTACATAAAAATGTTCTGGAAATATCCTGGAAAATTGTGCCGTGAAAAAGTGTGGGAACCCTGAGTTTTGTACTGTTCTTTATTGGAGATTCTCTTATTTCTTACTTTGATAATTTTGTGCAGTAAGATCTTGTTGAATATCCTTTAGTTAACATGTTGAATTGCTGTGCTTAGTGTCTGTATTTCCCTCTGAAACGTGTCTGATTGTCTGGGGTCATATGATCATAACAGAGCCCAATTATACATTATTATCCTTAACTCAGACTAGTCATTCAAACAACCGACGACTTGTCGATTGTGAGAATTGGTAGTTTTGCACATCCTTACTATGTATAATTTTTTTTTTATGGGTGTATCTAACTACACAACATTTACATGTACTTTACCAGAGTTTAAAAAGCATGCCCAAAGTGTGTTTTGCTAATTTCTGCTTGTATCACAGAGCATGTGGGGCACGCATTGCCAGCAGAACAGATGAACTCCGTGAAGAGGATGTTGGTACAGGAGCTGGCCTGTTTGAAGTGAAGAAGATCGGTGATGAGTATTTCACCTTTGTCACAGAGTGTAAAGACCCCAAAGCCTGTACCATACTGCTGAGAGGAGCCAGCAAAGAGATCTTGGCGGTGAGAGAAGACAGGAGTGGGTGTCGGAAAGGGACAAGACATTTGATGCATTTGTTTTTCTTAGTTTGAGATTAGTGAGTGTGTTTAAAGTAATTTAAAAAAAATTAGGAGAATTCAACAGAACCCTTGTTAATTGTTTGTTCAGTTCAGCCAGAGTTTGCTGTGGCTTTGAATTGATATATATGAGTGTATTTTGCCCAGATTAACTCAACAGTTTGACTGATAAATCTGTCTCTGCTCTATTAGGAAGTGGAGCGAAACCTTCAGGATGCCATGCAGGTATGTCGCAACGTCCTGTTGGAACCATATCTGTTGCCTGGTGGTGGTGCAGTTGAGATGGCAGTGTCTCACCGGCTGACAGAGCGTTCACGAGCGCTGACCGGTGTTGAACAGTGGCCATACCGGGCTGTGGCTCAGGCCTTGGAGGTCATTCCGCGTACACTGATCCAGAACTGTGGAGCCTCTGCAATACGCGTGCTCACGGCTCTCAGGGTAAGATTTTTATCAACAAGGTGAATGATTGCAGTTAATCTGGTTGTGTGTCTGCTATTTACTCAGAAGAAAGTGAAGGACATTCAGTTTGTGTTAAAGTCTCTTCACCCCTTTTCCAGGCCAAGCACACCCAGGAGGGCAATGCTTCGTGGGGAGTCAATGGAGAGACTGGAACCTTGGCTGAAATGGAGCAGCTGGGGATCTGTGAACCTCTGGCAGTTAAAGCCCAGACATACAAGACTGCAGTGGAGGTAAAAATGCATGTAGAGATTGTAAAAAATATTCTGGTTCCTTAATTCCATTTAATGATCTTTTAGTATTTTTAAGGAAGAAATATTTGGATATCAGAAATGCAATTCATATAGCATTTACCAGCCTCAAAAGTCTGATGCGAAATTACTTCATTAGCGTTGAAGTGCAGTAAAAAAAAATAAAAAATTAAGAGTATTTTACTACAGCTTTAATTTTGCATTGATGGAAAAATGCACTTCTAAATAAATTATTTTGCAAATATTCTGACATAACTGTTTATTGGTTTTTGTTGCCTTTTCTCTTTTTTTTATTATTTTTTTTTAGACTGCTGTACTGTTACTGCGCATTGATGACATTGTTTCTGGTCACAAGAAGAAGGGAGATGACCAGAGGGGTGGTGGCGCACCTATGGAGGACAAGGAATAAAGGAACAAGAGATACAGGCAAAACAAAGGATGAAGGACGAAGAGTACAGAATGGACAGTTGAGAGACCACCAAATCTGATTGCAAATAGTGAATGGAATGCATCTAATGAAGACCATATATATATATATATAAACACAAGCATTTATGTGTGCAAAACACTGTTCTCAAACAGAATGCGTTATCAAAAAAGCCAATTGCACCATTGCTTTGTGTTGTATCGTTAGGCTAAAAGCTCTTCTCCCCTCATTTATTTTTTTCCTCTGGCAAATGAAACAACCCTGGAATGGATTAATGTGTTTGTGCTAGTATCTCTGTGGTTCACTTTACTGGTATCATTACCTTTTTATTTCTCACTGGTGATAAATTTCAATATCTAATTGTTGTTGAATTTTGCGTCTTGTTTTTTTTTCTCTCTCTTTTTTTTTAGTAAATTTATTTAAAAAGACAGGATGGGATTAAAGGGTTTTTTTTTTTACCTAAAAATGAAAATCCTCATGCCATCTCAGATGTGTATGATTTTCTTCAGCAGAACACAAATGAAGATTTTTAGAAAAGATATCTCTGCTCTGTAGGTCCATACAATGCAAGTGAATAGTGATCAGGCCTTCGTAGCCCCAAAAAGGAGATAAAGTCAGCATAAACAATCCATCAGACTCCAATGGTTTAATCAATGTCTTTTGAAGCAATCCTGTTGGTTTTGGGTGAGATCAGACCAAAATTCTCCTTTTTCACTGTACGATCTTACAGCATTCTCCTTGGCGATCATGATTTCAAGCTTGATTACTTTTCCTATAGCGCTATCTAGTGCTCTGCCAGAGATTCTAATATTTACTGAGATCACAACCTCTGCGCTGTCAACTAGCGTGCTACAACAGTGAGTCACAGTATACTGATAACATACAAACCTACCCGTTGCAAAATTGTTCATGTTGTCTTTTTTAAAAATAGCAATTTTTTCATGGGTAAACTCCATAGACATCTATTAAAAACAATGGTATCTTATCTACTCTCATTGTACCGACCAGAGAATGTCTATGAGACTGCTGCTTAATGCTATTTTATGCTAAACTTGTAGGGTTCTGGCTCTTCACATGCGACAAGCACTAGGAAGTGTAATCAAGCTTGAAATCATGATTGTGCCTAGAGGCTACTATGGCATAATGTACAGTGAAAAAGGAGTTATATTTTGTCTGTGTGCACACAAAAACAGCTGAATGACTTAAGAAGACATGGATTATTTTATGCTGACTATTTTTAAGCTTCAAAGGCCTGATCACCATTCGCTTGCATTGTTTGGACATACAGAGCTGAGATGTTCTTCTAAAAATCTTTGTGTTCAGCAAAAACAAAAGTCATACACATCTTATATGGCATGAGGGTAAGTTAATGATGATAGATCTATTTTATTTTTGGCTGAACTATCCCTTTTAAGTCATTCATTGCACATTATCTAATGTGCAATGCTAATGTGATCATTAGCACATTATTGATGGAGCAGTAACTGGTTTCTGGATCACCGTGCATTGGGATTGAAGCCTTATGTTTTCTAGATTCTTAACCATTACTCAATCACTACCTAAGTAGTCACACTGAAAAGTAATTTGAATTTTTAAACATTTATTACAATCATTATGAAAAATCTAAATTGAACAGTCATTTTCCACCAGAAATAGTTTTAAATATTTAATACAAATATTTTGCCAACAAATGTTGAAGCACAAGACATTGACACATTACCCTGATTTCAAACACATTATTTACAATATATACAAAAGTGGTTGTCAAACATTGGACTTAAATGCATTGAAACAACATTGGAGTTTCTGTAAATCACCACCTGCTGCAGATTTTATTTTGAGGGTTTGGTACTCGTGTTGCTCTGATAAAGAATCTGCAGATTCACTAAACTTTAGATCACCTTGAAGAGAAGACCATTTATAGATGCATGTAATATAATTTGAATATCTGCATTTCGTTACATCCATTTATGATAAATGTTTAATTTCTTATGCTAAAATTATATAATATTTGGATTTATGCACCACTCTGTCTTGGCTACATTGACTGTGCTGGCAGCTGTTCAGAAAATTGGTTCCAGTCACTTCCAACATGTAAGAAGTCTTAACTCTGTCTGTAGTGCTTGCCTGAGGCAAAACCACAAACATTCAAATTTACCCAAATTATTTGTCATGGCAAAGTGCGTTGCAGCATTCACAACTATTGACATTACAGATTTACTTTACTACACACATGGATTATGTCACACCTGAGCTCTCTCTCCTGTCTCTGGGTCCACTCCAGTGTCAAGATCTAAAAGAATAATAGAAAAGAAACCATCAAAACTAAATCAAGGCAAGGAATTTAAATGGACTGGCATCTGACCCTCTTTAATTACAGATTCTGACATGGTTAAAATTTTGTGTTCAACACTCAGCAATCATGCCTTTAAATTCTCTATCATGCCTGACCCGGTTTATCAGGGGTGTAAAGTAACGAACTACAAAAACTCTCGTTACTGTAAGTAGTTTGGTCTTTTTCAAGTAATTTAAAAACTGGATACTTCTGAGTATTGCCGCTGACTTGATGATAAATTTTGGGGTAATTTTCTATAGTCTATGTTATACATCTAGACCAGGGGTGCTCATTATAATGATCGTGATAGCAAGACAACCACTGGTTGATCTCGATAAAATCTAAAAGATTTACTTTTTATTTAGTCGCTTCTGTTGCCTCGCTGTTTGACTGACAGGCAGTGCGCGTGTGTTCCGAGTGCGCAAATGCAGGTATGTTCCACACTTCTGCCAAAATGCCTGTCTTGGTGAGGTATTAAACCGGTAATGTATACACTTTGGATCACTATCAATACACTAGTGTGTCATTAAAAGGCTATTAATCAAACAACAAAACCACTCACTGCTTTTTCGCTGAATAATTTTAGCAGCTTTAAAAGTATTTGTGATATAAGTGACATTTTTATAAATAATAGCCTATTGTTAATTTTGTTTTTTTTATAATAAAACCAACCCTTGATATAAAATGTGTTCTTTTGAATAACAAATGACCAGGAAAGTAGAGATTATAATATAACTTAAGCTCAGCCTTCTAATGCCTGATAGAAAAGTACCTACCTTTGTAGAGCAATACTTATGGGCAAACTATTCCAGAAAATTGTGCATCATGCATTAGAATAAGAACACAACTATTTCTGCGCTTAAAAGATTCAAGAACTAAATCAAAGTGGAACACTGTATCTCAAAAGGAATATAATGTGGATACCCATTTACTACTTAAAGCCCGATTTGGTCCTTGTACCAAAAACATTTGTCCACCCTTACTATATACCTTCTATTGTGCAGGATGTGATATGTCAACTGCAGGGTTTTTTTTTTTTTTGCTTTTGCATTGTTTTGAACATTGTTTTATGCGCAACAATAAAGCGCTCTGTCAACATTAAGGAAAATTTAGACCCTACACAAACTAATTTTAATGTTGTTTTTTTTATACAATGCTACACATTACGATTTAAAATAGTGATCGGTGTATTGAAAATAACCTTTTCATCTCAGTTATCATGTCTCACTTTAATTTTTTTGGAATTAGATTCATGTAGTGTTTATGTAGTCATAGATAACTGATATAAATTAAAAGGTGACAGTCACAAACACCTATAAAATATCTATATTTTCATTCTTCCTGGCAAACAGCCATAAAAGGGAATGTAAATTACGGTATGTATGCAACATTTTGAAACTGCAGCATGCATTGTTTATTATAAGTCATCGCATTTGCAACCCAATACTCACTACTCATGAGTACTTTTAAATGATCTACTCTTTTACTTATACTTGAGTAGATTTTAGGACAGGTAATTTTATTCTACTAAATTTTTTGTGAAGTAACCCTACTTTTACTTGAGTATGATTTTGCAGTACTCTTTCTACCCCTGCTGCTTATACACATACACGTTTACTTTAAAGATGTATATTAAGGAGTATTGTCTACAGCCACAGCCTTGGCCCCTGAGCATCTCCTCTTACCCATGCTGGTGTCACAGGAGGAGAGGCGGCGTTGCTGGTTAATGAGGCTAAAGTTGGCTGGTCCTGAAGCACCAGACACCATGTAACTCTGCACAGTTGTTGAAGGATCCATATATGTGTCCATGGCTGTTCAGATAGAAGGGAAAATAGGTTTAACAGTTTAATAATACAGTTTGCACAAGCTATATATTAATGAATGAATGTAACATTTATATAGCGCTTTTAAGACACTACACTCAAAAGCGCTATACATAGACAACATAGGACTCTCCTCAACAACCACCAGTGTGCAGCATCCACCTGGATGATGCAACAGCAGTCATAGAGCCACACCATCTATTGACCTGTTTCAGTGATGCCACTTTTCCCCAGCAGCAGCAATATTTGTAACCAACAGTGGGAGGAAACAATGGCGGTGAATCGAAAAACACCTGTAAAATGAGTGTAAAGAAAAACATAAAAAAAATAAATAAAAAAAAACACTTTTGATCCAGAAGTCCCAGAAAAGATGTATTCGGGTCTGAGGACTGCACAAATATTGCCAAATTTGACTTTCGGAGACATTTAAATATATTTTATCTATGATTCAGCTCTCATATTTAGAAGTCATTCATTTTTGTGTTGTTTTCTGACCTGATTTGGTCAAAATATTACAAAACGTCTGGGCTGTTTTTAACTTTACACAGAAAGCAACCAAGGCATTTTAGTGAATAAGACTAATAGGTTTACATTGTGGTGTGAATAAAGTCTGTGCTTCATATTCTTATGTGTTGATTATTGACTAACATTAGCATATACACATTAAAATATCCTATATATATTCACATTATAATGCTTTTTTATTCATTACAACGTGTTAGTTATCCAATACCTTTATACAGTCTGGGTGTTATGAATAACATCATCCATTGTGCATTTCCAGTTTCATTCTATCCAAATCGATGAATCCAAATCGATTAACAGATAACTGAAATGTCTGAACAAAATTTACAAGACCCAATTAAGTGAAATGTCACTTAATAAATAAAACTTTATTGAAAAAAAAATTACATTTTGGCTCTGGAATTAAACAGCAGTATCACCTTTTTCGAAATGTATAAACAAAAACAAAACTTTCACCGAATTTTCGCATCTCAGCGCATCACAATGAAGGTAAATGGAATTTTGGTCACAAACATGGCGGCGCGGTCATACAGTGACGTCACATGAAACAGGTCAGTTGGTGCAGAGCAGAGAGTAGAGTGATGCAGCCAATTCAGGGATGGGGATTATTAGGATGCCATGGGGGAATTTGGCCAGGACACTAGGTTACAACCCTATTCTTTACGAGAAGTAATCCCTGGGATTTTTAACGACCATGTAGAGTCAGGACCTCGGTTTAACAATTCATCTGAAGGATGGTGCCTCTTTACAGCATAGTGTCCCCATCACTATACTGGGGTGTTAGGACCCACAAAGGCTGCAGGTATATAATCATTATATATATATATATATATATATATATATATATATATATATATATTAGTTGAAGTTGGAAGTTTACATGCACCTTAGCTAAATAAGCTCAGTTTTTCACAATTCCTGACATTTAATTGTTGAAAACATTCTCTGTCTTAGGTCAGTTAGGATAACAACTTAAAATGAAGAATGTAAAAAGTCAGAATAAAAGTAGAGAGAAGCTTTTATTTCTTTCATCACATTTCCAGTGGGTCAGAAGTTTACATGCACTTTATTAGTATTTGGTAGCATTGTCTTTAAATGTTTAACTTGGGTCAAAAGTTTTGGGTAGCCTTCCACATGCTTCCAACCATAAATTGCTGGAATATTGGCCCATTCCTCCAGACTGTAACTGAGTCAGGTTTGTAGGCCTCTTTGCTTGCACATGCTTTTTCAGTTCTGCCCACAAATTTGCTATCGTATTGATGGCCTCTCCAATATCTTGACTTGATTGTCCTTAAGCCATTTTGCTACAACTTGAGGTATACTTGAGGTCACTGTCCATTTGGAAAACCCATTTGTGACTGAGCTATAACTTCCTGGCTGATATCTTGAGATGTTGCTTCAATATATCTACATAATTCCAGCTCCACAGAAGTGGGGAGGAACCCTGCCCAAACCTCTCCCCCGGCTCAGGGGGTCCTTCTCATTGTCTGTGTTCCCCACTTCCCCTTTCTCACTCCACTCCCACCCCCCCTAGGTTGATGAGACCGCACCCACGGGCGTGGTAGGAAAGCCTGGGCCGGTCTGTTGGAACTGCAGGGAAACCGGGCACTGCCAGGATCGGTGTCCAGTGATGGAGGTAGGGACAGAGTAGTAGTTAGTATTTTGTAGTGGATTACATTTTTTTAGTAACTTACCCAATGAGAAAGATCCATTTAGACCTGCCTCAACAACATTACTCAACAAATGGTCTGAATTGGGGACAGGACTATCTCTGTTTGACCAATGGCAGGCAGAGGACGAATTCAGAATGTTGTTTTGAAAACAATGTTTATTTTTGAAATTCCATTTGTTGACACTAGTCGCAGAAATCGCATACTTTAGCTTTAAATTGTAAAGTGTTTACAGATCATAGTAGTACTGATGGTCTTAATGCCTTTCATTTGATTTTGATAAAAATACTCATTTTACAACAGCATCTTTTTACTGTAATACTTAGCCCGAGCAACTAGGGGGCCCGCAAAGTGAGGTCGTTTTTCTTTTCTTTATTGAAAATGTAACCATTTGGTTTGATTTTTTGTTATCAAATAAAAACACAAAGTTAATACATTTTAACTGTTGGTTGTGTCAAAACACAACAATGGTTACATTGTTAAATGTATAAAAATGAAACATTTGAAAACGGCATTTAAAAAAAACAATGCTTGCTTAATAGTAAATGGCCAGTTTTGGGCTTTATTTGACATTCAGGCTCACCTGAAAATTCCTCCTGTACGTGAGAAGCAGAATGAAGGCTCGGCAGGAGTCTCGAGAACGTCTCGATGCTGACAACTCTGTTAATGTTGCGGTTTGACACAGAAGCTCCTGCCACCTGCTGAGTTTGAGATGTTTCCCACTGTCCTCCAGCGGGCACAAGTGAGCTCTTTGAGTCTGAACAATGTGATTGATAAAAAGCAGTATTACATAACCATTTCCGGCTGGCAATAGTAAACCGATTAAACTACACGTAGGCATTTCAGCACAAAACAACTAAACACTCAAACGTATCGTATCTTCGTGAAAATGCATTGAATTAAGATGTGTATGTCAAAAAAAAAAAAAAACCTTTTTAAACACGTTTTGTTCAAGAATGCTGAGCAACACGTTTTACATATCTAATTTATTTGGAAGATATGGATACTTAAGCGAAACTTTGCGTTTTGGAATTGTTTGCACCCATTAAATGGTTATAAGGTCTATAAACCATCAGTTAAACATGACATCGTCCTGCTTCTTACCATTGCACATGTTTCTTCTCAGTTTTCGAAAAGGGCAGTTCTCACTCAACCGAAACAGACAAGCTCTGTGTTTCCTTCTACCTTGAGATGTCATCCTGCCTCAGATTTATAAAGTAACTAATATTTTCAAAGTATAATCAAAGTCTTTTAAGATCTGCCGTCGATTTTCCATGGATTTCTGCAGTCAAATTACAGCAGGAAATACTTTTTGCCCTCCGACAAAAATTTATTCGGTAACTCGTTGAACAGGTTTATATGCGAACAGACCACCGTCTGTCCCGTGTGACAAGATGCGTTTGTAAATGTATTTTAAGGAAATAAGGATTTAAAACAAAAGACAGTTTCAAGTTAAGCTATTAAAAATATGTTTATGACAATTTAACACAACAGGAATTGTTTCCAGCTTTATATATTCAAGTGCCCAATCAGATTTGTATCATCTCTTAGATTTGCATTTTATATAAATATTTTAGTTTACAAGCTCCTCTTGGAGATATAGTTCTACATTTGCAAACCTTTTATAAATCTATTAAAAGTTCTAAAGTCTACATTTTGCACTCTGTAAACAGCACATTGCCTTAAAGTACAAGCCATGAAGGAGTGGCCTTGAAAAAGCTCAGACAGGCCACAATCTTTACAATTCACACAATACTATAGAATTCTTGAATTAGTAAACAATGCTTAATAATCAAATTAATATATAAATACTTGGAATTTTGCTTTCTTGTTGATGACATTCTAAGTACATATTTAAATAGCTGAAATTTCTCTTTTGAGTGATTTAGAAGCTTTTACTGCATCTGCTTAGTGTGTTCATGATTGTCTCACTACAGGGTACATTTAATGTAGTTAATTTACAATGTTTAATGTTTCACTACACAACTTTAGTTCACAAGTTTGCTCTGAAAAAGAGGTCTCCCCTCCCTGCCCTTATTTAAACCCCATCTCTTGATTCATCTCTTCGGCAGTTTGACCGGAGTTCTGGCAATTGTAACTTCTGGTCATGACACAGAAATACTCAGAAAGGAAAATACATCACAGTTGGATTAAACCTAATTGGACAAAAGTCTTACAGTCCAGTGCAAATTTAAGATTGCTCAGAGCCTAAAAAAATCGGATCTACATTTGGCAGTTGAAGAGTCATCAGATGTGGCCTGTCTAGCCCCAGAACCTCTGCTTGACTGAAGGAACATGCATTTCTGAATCTGGGATGTCCGGGGCAAAGATAGAACCTGCAGAATCGGAGATGAAGAGGAAGTAGATGTTGGCCACCAGCATAACCAGCATTGGCAGAAATGAGAATCCAAAGCCAACACCTCTCACACTGCTGTCACAGGCTGCTGCGATCCAGTACAACAGTCTATGAAACACAATACAAAAACACAGTTTTAATAATAATAATATACTGTACCTGTCTGCCAAATACACAAACATATAATAGCACAGTGTCCTAACCAGGCACAACACAAGTTATTTGTACATCCAAACTACACAATGTGAAAATCACATTCAACCAGACATTTTTCAAGATAATATTGATTTGAGGGATTATTTTACTGATTGTAGTTGTATCGCATTGCATCTGTTTAGGTGTTAGGGGCCATTGAGACTGAACACGTTCTTGCATTAAAAAAAGCTACATGCAAAGCAATGAATGAAACAATGCATACCAAATGCTTTAATAGTTCTTTTAAATTTGACAGCATCTAAAATATAAACCTCATTAGTGCTTGCTAAGGTGTGATGTATCACCATATTTGCCATGTTTATGGCAGATGATCAAATTAATTAATTTGAGTGAATAACTTAAATTTTGATCTGTTAATCATACAAAGTGACCGTATAGCTTCAAAAGGATTGGGAAATAGTGCATGAGTCACATCGGCTAATTAAACTGTGGAATTATGGTATTTCTTTTTTTTTTTTGTCCTTTATGGATCCCCATTCACATTCATAATATGGTGAAAAGATGTGGAGATTTTTATTTATTTTTTTTGAATGAAAGAAAGTAATTTGGGTTTGGAACGACAATAGAGTAAATAATGACAGAAATTTAATTGTTTGCGAAATATCCCTATAATAGGAAAAATGAAAGAATTGGTCCTTGCCAATTAACAGATTGATTAGTTTAGCTCAGCCGAAGTTATTCCTCATGCAGGGATTCCATACCTGCCAAGGGCAAAAATGATGGTGAGAAGAGGGACTAGTTTAAGCCAATCCTGACTCAGGTAAGCAGCCATCACAGCCAGCTGAAGGAAGAAAAGGATAAAGAGAGAGATGGAATCCTCCACATAGCGTTGGTGGACGGCTACCTGCTTAACCTCCCTCTCCCCCTCAAATCGTGGCCTCAGTGAACGATACCTCAGGCGGGATACACCCAGTACCAACATACCTAAAAGAGAGAAAAAGAACAGCATGAAAGTTTAAAAACAAATTTGTGATGTCCTAAAATTTATTCTTTTAAATGTGGTATTCAAGATCAGGATTGAATGAACACAAAGACACTTGTCTTTTTAGAGTATATAGAACAAACCCCCCACCAATTCAACTAGGAACCTCCTCCTTACCAAGCACAATGGGTATAACTGCAAAAACAGAGCAGCGCAATGTGTAGACCAGCCTTAAGGGGGTGCTATCAAGCAAAGGGGCATCAAAGGGCAGGAAGACATATCCACCCCACACCAACAGGGGGAAGATCAAGGCAGAAGTGAACATGGATGCACCTAATTTAAGGGCATCACGATTAGTTTCACCACAGCAACCTGGAAGAAGAAAAAAAGAGAGGTCAGACCTTTTATACTCTTATAAATGTAGTCATTTTAAGCTGTTAGGTGCAGGATCCAGAAAATAAATTATCTGCCTTCTAGTATGACTTTTAAAGGAATAGTTAACCCAACAATTAAAATACTGCCAATTCACCCACAGCAAGTTTGAATATGTACGAATTACATATGAGAGCTACAGCAGAAAGGATGATTTTCAGTCAATAACTTAAATTTCATGCTGTTCCTCACACAAGGCTACTGTATGGCTTCAGAGTACTTTGAACAGTGCACAATGTATATTACTTTTATTGTAATTTGAGTGTTTTTCTGTCCTTTTGAAGCTTAAGAATAGTAATGTAGCCCAGGGCCTATGCCATATGGCCACCTATCTTTCTTAGGATTTTGCATATTCCCACCTAAAATAAGTTATGATATGTATGGTACCAGAACAACTAGGGTTTTGACCAAGAACTTCTACTAACGCATTGCAGCAGCACCGTTAAGTGAAATGTGTTTTTTTTAAATGCATTTATTATTTTTTTAAAAAGTGTATGGTAATTGTCTCGAAATGCGCACGAGCAGTGGGAGGCGGGAGCTTAAGTGATGGCACAGGCAAGACAGACAGAACGAAAAATCTGATCGACAAATCAGAACATTCAATTTAGACACAACTGGATATTTGCTAACCAATCACATTTTCAGTTTCAGTAAGGGACAGGACATTTCCAGTGTTTAATGCCGATGCACAAGCATCCCTGAAGTAACCATAATTTGTGCTGTAAATTTATTTTTCTCATGATATCAAATCATTTCAATTTATATTTCTAAGTAGGAAAACAATTTAACTATACACAGAAAATCACATTATAGTACACACATAAAACAAAAAAATAATTAATTTGTATGTAGGCTGTATATGGTTATACAAGATAACGTGTTAAGGTGAACATTACTACACTCACATAAGACGCAATACATTGATAAGTGTTGTAGATTATATATGTATTGGTTTATTAATTTAATTGAAATATTTAGTAATTATGAAGTATTAGCAATTTTCAAAAGTAGCCTAATGAAAGCAACATACTTCATAAATTCTCAGTTGAGGGCCCCAGGTCACTGCATGCTTTCATTTTTATGAGGGTAACAATGAGATCATTTTTATTTTTGGGGGTGAACTCTCCCTTTAAGAAGTTAAAGGGCCTTAAGAAAAGGTATCTCACATCAGGGAATGAGATTGATTGGTAGTGAGATTAGGAAACTTGAAATATAACCCATGGGATTAAGCTGATACTGTCATAGTAAAATGTCTCAATTATTTAAACAACAAATCTTCTGTCTTACAACCTTCCTCAGGCCAATGCACCTTCCTTGCACCAACCAGGCAAGTTTGTGTGTATAACAAATGATATATGTTATTGTTCATTTTAATAAATTTTATTAAAATAAAATAAAATTTGTATTTTTTTTTTTTTTTGCCTGAATAAGATAAAAACACGATTTCTTCAATGGTATATGTGAGGGTACGATGGATAAATTAAGGTACAGTATATATCTTATACTGGTATTATTTATTTCTGAATAATATATCGTCTGATTTAGTTGTATGAGTTGGCTTGAATGTAAAAAGTTAATCACAAAAAAAGAAAAAACAAAAAGAGCTAGTGCTCATTCTCTACTCACAGCAGCTAAATTTGTTTTCAATGGGCCAGTCATGGTCATAGTCTTCATGCGGGGTTCCATGAGTCTCGTGTGACCCCAGAAAGGGGCTTTTCTCTTCTTCGCCATCTCTCCAGTCGTCTCCAATCTCCCGAGGAAACTCTGTCTGGCTGGTGGAGCGCAGAATGGTGATGCTGGGACTAAAAACTCTGGCAGCCTTCTCTGGCATAACATTTAACTCCTCCAACTCAATCTCCGAAAGCCTCCCTTTCCTTTTATCCATCCATCCCTCACCCATCTTTCTTTTCTCATTCATTCCAAACTCCTCCCTCTCACTCTCCGTCCGGCTCAATCCACATCGGAGTGAGGTGCAATCAGATCTTATGCTTGTGCTCTCTCCATCATTGCCTGCCAGAATCTGTGGTTCAGGTTTATTCTCAGGCCACTGTAGGGTACTGGATTCCATATATGCAGACCTGCTCATGTCCTCATCCAACCGCTCAGTGCTGTTCATGTCTTTTGTTACCATGGCTCCATCTGATACCCATTTAGAGGTTTGGGGCTCTGCTGATGGTCCAAGAGGGGTGTTATCCATTGTCCCTGGAGACAGACATTTTGGCAATGAAAGAAGTGGAGAAGCTGGCAACAGTATGTCTGAGTATTGCTTTAAGAGGTTTACATTTTGTGAAAGGTAATTTCTCACTCGAACCCACATTTTATGTATTCTAATATTTTCTTATGTTTCATCAGTCTCACTATGTTGGAAGGAAACAGAACAAGAATTTAATCTAATTTATATTTACCTGCAGTTATATTTCAGTACAGTTTAACTGTGCTCACTGTGGTTCACAATAGACACCACAGGTAAAATCAAAGAACATTTACACGGTCAGATTAAATTAACTTTGGTTTCTATAAAACAAAAGTTGTATTTGCCTGGAAAAATAGAAGCCTAAACTTTTAAAACAACACAAACTAAACAAACTACAACCCCCTGACTGTAATAAAAACAGATTCCCCCAATAATCCATCAGGGAATTGGTTATTAAGCCTGGAACAACAACATATAAAAGTTGTTACTTTAGTACAATTATGGTACATTTTCATAATGGTGGACTTAAAAATACGTGCGTTGACGCAGAATTGACTCCGCGAGACCGCAAAACAACATCAGCACGAGATCACATAAACAGACCGACAGCAAAAAAAAAAAAAGAAAGAAGCGAATAATAGCTACTATACAACACTTAGTTTTATTCTATTACAGCTCTGCGTGATACATCTGATATTCACTGTGTCCTTACTTTAGAGTTAATGGAGATTCCCTAACCAGGCCGAAATTATCTAAATAATGTGTTACGTCAAAAACACCAAAACACGTGTGAACGACACGTATTATGGAACGTTTAAGACGATAAGTATAAAAGTAAAACTTTCCAATGTTATTACCCAGATATCAGCGCAGGGTGTTGAATTTTCACGATTGTTTTCCCAGTTTTCTGAAGTGAAACTCCAGTGGTGGAACTTCAGGTGTGTCCAAGACAGGTGAAGTTTGTTAAAGGGACAGACTCTTAAAGGGGAGGTTGGTGAATAGTTCGGTCTCATGACATCATGGCGCCTTTGCACTTGTGCCACTTTCCATGCATAAGGTCGCTACCCCTCAGTAGTGGCTGATTATGACTAGCAAGTGCCCCCAGGGCCATTATCATTCTATTTACTAGAATGTAGTAATTATTTATGTAGCATTTTTAAAACTCTAAAGCTTATTATTGGTTACATTTAATATTTAAAGTAATCTATTCAGTAATCAGAATACTTTTAGAATTTAACTGTATTCTGATTACCAACTATTTAAATTGTAACTGCAATGGAATACAGTTACTTATATTTTGTCTTTTAAATACGTAATCCTGTTACATGTATTCTGTTACTCCCCAACCCTGCCAACATTATAATGTCTCGACAAACTTTACGTATCTAGTTTGATCAATAATTTTGTACCTCACTCATTTGTGTGAAAATAAAATATAATTTCTTATTTTTCCCAACCACCTAAGCCAAGTCATTTTTTTTTTTGTAATGTAGGACAAACATGCTGTTACAACAATGAATAGTTTAAGAAACTATTTTTGGTGAAAAAACAAAACACAAAAACTAAACAATTAGAATGTCACAGCTTGTCACACAAGTGACACTTTTTTGTAATTATTGGCTTCCAAAAACACTTTTAGGGAGGAAAATGCAATCAATATCAATGCTTGGGTTTCTGAAGGTTAAGATAGTCTAACATAATGGGTACACAGAGAATGTTACTAATGTTATTAGTAAGATTTACTAATTTCAAAGATACAATTTTAATAGATAAAATATAGATCATAGGTAATTTAATGTGAAAAATAGGCTGCCAAGAGGTTTTGGCATGCATGTGTTTTGGTGTTATTGTAATATTTATGCTATAGCAGCATACTACACTACTTGTAAATAGTTTTTTTGGTAAGTTCAGTACAATTGCAACAATTTCTCAAATATGCAATTGCTTATAATTCTAGATGTTTTTTGTAATAGATAGATTTTATTGTAAGGCTTTTTGATTTTCCATAATATATATATATAATAATATCCTTCATATTGGAAGGATATGGAGACTGTGAAGTAATGCATTTTAATGACATTTTCTATTATTTCTTCCCAAAGCAAATAATACAGATTTTACTGATGGAATCCTCATACAGTTGTCTTAGTAGGCCTATCTGAAGTTTATTTTTTTTTGCCTCCATCTACAGGATGTCACAACTCTCCATGCAAGGCATTAGTATCATTGATAATCCTGCATCTGCAAAGAAAACAAATGTATTATGACACTGCAAAAAAGGCTGAATAATATGCAATATTACTATAGCATTATATCAAATTAAATCTTGACTGTAAATGGCAAAACATGTAGTTTGAAAAAAGTAGCATTCCCCTCTATAAATGACATGTCTCATTACCTTTCCTTGTACAACAGGCCTAATTCATTTTACTCCACAGTGTGCTGTTGCGAGCTCAAAGACCCCCTCCATGGGACATGGCACCATAAAATGGAGCCATCAGTGCTGTCCTGAGGTTGAGTGAAAGCACATCTGTATACAGTGGCATGAGAAGATGAAGACAGATGACTTTGAAATGTTTTCTTGCCACACACTCCCTCCTGTGAAAGCTGCTGCCAGCATGCGTGCCTGCTGGTACTGTAATGCTAATGAAGGGGTTAAAGCTGTTTGCATGCTGCTCTGGAGGCAGAATCTGATGTCTTTCTCAGCAGGAGGAGATGTTTTTGGACCAGAAAGAATCAGAGTGAAGAGATGAGTGTCCCCTGCCATCTGATCAGGCGCTTTAATTGTCTCTAAATTATGTTTAATTTGTGGCTTGTCGGGTTGTGTTGTTTTAGGAAGTAGATTTAAAGGAAAATAGAATACAATTACATGAATCAATAAACAATCGCATGGCTTTCAGAATCAGTGTTATTAGCATAAACAAAACCAAAACCAAAATTAAATAAAAATAGAAAGTACCATAACTTTGAAACCTTCACAACCCACCTTCAATAAACATTAAAATGCCACTAGATAGCAATAAAACTAGATGATCCTGAGAAATGTAATATAATTAAACATGTTTAAATGATATAAGTAATGCATTAATGTTGGCAGCTACACTATTACAACTAAAACATAAATTAGTTACTGAAAATAGCAAACACTGAAAACACCAAAACTAAACTGAAACTATTCATAGAGTGAAAATTTTAATTAGAATAAACTTAAAGGATGAATTGAAAAAAAAAAATAGATCAATAAAACTTTAATAACCCTGTCTAGAATCCTTTTTAATAAACAACAATGATTTTGTGTTTCACTAATAATCATCCTAATTCAAAAAAAGTTATATTAATTACAACACTCAATAAGGTGAGGTGTAAACATGTCTTTTTTTTATTTGGAAACAAATATAAAAGCACATTCAAATGCAAAAGCCACTTGTTTTCTCTTTGAATAAAGTCATCAGGATCTCTCTGCAATTAAAGGCTCAAAAATATTGGACACAGCACTCAGCTAAAACACAATGTGCATTGTGAGAACAGAAGATCCGTGTCCTGGGGAAAAAACAACCCCCAGATAAACACCACAGCATCAGAATTACTGACTTTAAAGCAATAACTAAGTTTCAACGAAATTGCAATATTGACCTCCTCTGAACACTAGACATATATTGCACCTGCTTGTTTCAGCCTTGTTTCTTTTGAACATGTAAGTTAAGCAAATTACAGGTTAACCAGACTCTGAGAAAAACACTGTGCCGATAACCCAGGCAGAACAGCAAACATTTGAAAGAACAGTCCATTTCAACAATACTGGAGAACAATAAAGAGAAAAACAGACTCTTCCTATTAAGAACACCACAGTAGAGACAAGTGGGAGAGGAAGGACTTGTCAAACCAAAAACGTTCAGATTGCCCACAGAGATTGGTGGGTCGGTACATTGATTGACATTTAGCTGAATAACATCAAGGCCCATTTCTCTGGCTGTTCTGTAAACACACAAATTTATAAGGCGCAAAGCTCCTCAAAGATTCCCCAGCCAAAGAGCTTAGAGGATTTAATCACCCAAGAACCAATGCACTGTGCTTCTATGATAAGTGTGGAATGATTCATTCGTAAATGGATTAACCAAATTTTTCGAATATTCTTCCTTGGACATAGAAAAGAATTAACCATACATTATAAAGGTATTTGGATGGTTTCTGAACATAAATGAGTCATCGCTAAGACTTTTCAGCTGTGCTGAATGTGACATCAGTGGACAAGCCGTGAGTTTATGATCTGCCATTAAAAAACCCTGTAAGAACATATGAGAGATGCAATTATGTTTAAGTGCAGTTTTAAAATGGAAAAACCAGACCACCAACGACACTAAACCACCGTCACGGAACAACAGGACTTGAGGGATGCAGTGAGCTCTGAGGTGGTGTGTGTTGTGGTGGTAGTGCGTGTATGGGTGTGTGAGGTAACCATTGCTGGCTTGCAGCTCAGGCAATGCGGTAGTCAAATGTGTCTTTTTCCATATAGTCTGTCCATGTGGAACTCGGCATGCTACTGTAGGGATCCAGGAGGATTCGAAAGCAGCGCACGATCAGCAGCCCCAGAAAGATGAAGAGGAGGAGAACAAAGACGAAGGCAGCTTTCTGCTCCAGCGTGAGGAAAGGGATGGGCTGGTTGGCCCCAGATGCAGACAGCGTGCTACTGTGGAGATGCTCGGCCATTATCCTCTCCAGTTTGTCGGCTCAGGTCAGGGGCACATAGCCGTTTTCGTCACAATCACGATCAACAGGTTCCTGTTAAGAGCCATTCTGAAAACACTCAAGATTATTAGAATGATCGCTACAAAACAACAAGAAAATACATTTTTAAACATGAGATACTTTACTAATGCATTTAAAAATGTTTGGAAAGAAAGCAAAATGTTAACAAGGAGGTCTCCACATATGTCACGTTCAGTTTGATTACCTAACAATCAAGAATGTGACTAAATATAGTATTGGGGGATCAAAGGTAATTATTACAAAATGTCATAATTACAACATTACTATTACAACAATGTCTCATTGAAAAGTGCATATTGATCGACCAATTTTCTAAATTGGGAGGATACATGTCCCTCTAAATGCCTATAGTGGTTACAGCCCAGCAAACGATATTGACGATGATTTAAGGGGGCAACTGAGGATTCACAACAAGCGCAGGCCTCACGTTTAATCCATGTTACATAAGATTACTATCACTGTGTCCATCTTCAAGCAGTGAAGCAGAAATTCACTCAGAATCCACTAGCACACATTACTGATGCACATTAGTTAATATGATTCATCTAGAGTAAATTATCTTTCTCATCTTAAGCTGCCAATACAGTAGGTAAATGTGGTTAAATCCATGTCAATTATCAAAACACGACTCTGATCACATGTGGCATTTTCATGCTCACTGATTCATTCTTGGAAACTGCTTCTGTGGTAGTCGGTGACCCTTTAATGGTTCACTTATTTAATGCTAGCTTTCACGATCTGCCAGACACTCCCTGTGAAATCTGGCTCAAAAACAGTATTGGTAACAAGGATTTTGTGTGAACCAGATGCGAAGATTTCTCTCAAATAAAACGTTGGATGCAAAACATGCATTTTGGCAATGTGTTGCTAAAAAATCAACAGCACATGCATACGGTACCTATATGGACTTGATTAAAAATTGTATTTATCAGATGTCATTGTAGCAGTGTGTGTGTGTGTATTTATCAGATCATTCCCCAATTAAAATCCTTAAATTGCATTCTGACAGCACTGAGAGTTTAACCAGTGACGTCTGTGAACATACACAGGGCTGTAAATACCAAGAAAGCATTAGTTTCTCACCTGTTGTTCCTGGAGAGGATTCATCAGTGGGAGGGTGATGGAGAATAATAACCAGAGAGAGAGAGACTTCCATCACGATTGTTCGCATAGAGACGGCTGCTTCTCACAACTTTTCCCAGCTCGTCGATTTGTTCAGGAATTGAATATAAAATGTGCTGCTCTCTGCATCCATTCCTCTCCTCTGTGGTCCAACTCCCTTTTCCCTCACCAAGATGAGCATGTAGTGGTGTCACATCACCCATAGCAACCAGTTGCCATAGCAATCCCTCTAAGTATGTTCAGTAAAGCTGGGCTGGTGAGAGGCAAGTGTGATCCATCCAAAGCACAGTGTAAACGTGTTGTTCTGTGAAGGCGGAGGGTTTAATACAGACCCACTGATGTGTGATAACAACACCAGCTAAAAATAGTCACCGCTTTTAACTTTGCTGCATTAACACATTTTAATATGGTCTCTACTACAACAAGCTGTTGATGTGTCCACACAAGCTGTTTGTGATTGTCAGCCAATCAGCTGAAATGAGGATTGTCATGCTTTCAGACAGTCTGTTGTCATCTGATATGTCTGTGAGTACACAGTGTATATATACATTTAGCCTCCATATTTTCAGGGCTGTCATTGGAAGCTGAATGTAAACCACAGTTTGTACTTCCCTGCAGTTCCATAAATGTATGTGTATATATTTAAACATGCAGGTATGTAATAATTGAAGGATCCACTGACTGACTGATTTATTGTTAGATTTGTTTCAGAAGTTTATCTGAAAAATAAAATCCAACCTTGGAGGGTGCAGAGAAGACATCTCCATCATATTGAAGTGGTTTATAATATATATATATATATATATATATATATATATATATATATATATATATATATATTTATGTATATACATTTAACATTTTTGGATGTTTTTAAGATTGAAAGATATTATTACTTCATATATTATCTTAAACATTATTAAGGTTTAGCAGTATTTGTATTTGTGCTGATTCTGATAATCTCATTTTGCATGAATGTATATTTGAGAATAAAAGTTTTTACAAAAAAGTCAAAAACAATTATAATGACAATTTTAATGGTACAGAAATATGGATTAATTTATTATGTATAATTATAATAATTTTACAAAATCATAGATAACAATCCTATAGATAACATAGATGCATGCTAAGAGCTAAAATAATCTAAAATGTAAAAACTAAAAATGCTATATGGTTAATGTGGCATTACATTAATGGCCTACATGTCATATATTCTCTACAAACTAACAAAATAAGCAAAAGATTCCTTCAAACCCTTTTATTTACCCCAGAGTCCTTTTCTTTCCTATCCAACTTCTGCTGTGCACAACACGTTGGCTCAAATATTTGCTCTCCAGCAATGGAGGTCACTTTTCACTAAGGTTTTGTCCATATTAAATGAGAAAGTGTGAATGCCTAAACTATATATGATTCTGTTTAGTGTTTTGTAGCATATTTCAGTATGACTATTTAAATTAAGAGATTTTAGCCGTTCTCAAACTTCCACTATTTCAAGTAATTAAATAAGACACGCCCCTCTTTTCCAAAACACCACACTTCAAAAGTTAGCATTAAGACCGCCACTGAATAGTAGAAAGTGGGTCTTCTCATGGTTGTCAAACACAACAGTAGCAAAATAGAGCCCTCAGCTGACAACAGTTATGAATCTGAATATGACATAAATCATTAATCAACTGCTTCAACTACTACACTATGAGAATGTGCAAAATGATTGCCAGAAAGAAAGCACATCAAAGTCTTCTGATTGGCTGATCAAAGAATGTGTCTGAGGCCTGCAGTCACATTTTCGTTTGCTGGTAACACAGTCTGGTGCTGTCACAGACCTCAGGACAGACATATCTCAAGACACTGTATTCCAGCGATATGCGACCCGAGATGCAAATTAGCATGTGCTATAATCTCTATGTACAATGCATCTCTTTTAGTTTTTGTTCTGAAAATATGTTTTTGTACTGTCCCTACACAAATAAACCAATGTCTTTCAGGGAGAAGGAACATACACACCCATACAAATAAAACCATGTACAGCACCTTTAACGGAATATTCTGGGTTCAATACAAATTAAACTCAATCCACAGCATTTGTGGCATATTGATAATCACAAAAATGAATTTCGACATCCCTCTTTTGTCTCTCCGAACCCCCCTAAGGCATCTACAATGGAAGTGAATGAGGCCGATCTGTAAACGTTAAAATACTCACTGTTTCAAAAATATCATCACATGAAATACAAAATATGCGTGTTAACATGATTTTTGTGTGATACAACCGCATAGGCCTACTAAACTTTTCTGTAAAAATATATAGCCAATTTTACATCTTGGTTGCCATGATGATGTTATGTCAACAAACCCTAAAATAACTGTAAATATTACGACTTAAAGGCGCTATATGTATTATTTTTACTGTACTAAATTATAGAATTACCATAATTTGTCATTAGAGAATTAGGAAACATGCTAAATTCAAATACTGGCTTCTCCGATAACGATGCTAAGCCAGTTTATTCTACTCTGAAGTTTCCTTTCCAGGCCGGAATTCCTGTATGTTTTGGCCTGTGTAATCCCGCCCACTGTCCACTCACCAATAGTATTTCGACCACGCCGGGTTGCCAGATATGAACAAATTTGCAGGCAAACAACACAGCATGCTGCACCTATGGAAGCGAGCAAATGAACTGGATCAGAGATAACAGATTCCACCCGACCAAAAAAGCCTCACCATCAGTCTAAAAGCCACCATGACCAGAGGCATAGTAAAACAAGGATAAATATTGGTGATGCCTTTGGAAGATGGAGACAGCTTAAAGCCCAGAAATCGTTTAATAATGTGCGTGTCAAACATCCTGCAACCCGCATGAGCTTCGAGTTTAGGGCGGAGCAGACAACTCTACAATATTTTGAATTTGGACTGCTGTACCCATTTCAAACGCTTGTTGTCAATCTTACATATAACACCACAACATTACAGCTCAAATAATACACGAGTTTTAACAGAAGAATGAATGAAAGTGCTTTTATAAAATTACGATCTTACATTTGTGCCTTTAAACATTCCAAAAATTGGCCCCATTCACTTCCATTGTACGTACCACACATAACCTCAATTTTTGCCCTTTTCTTAAAGAAATACTTTTTTGTAGTAATCAACATAATGCCACAAATGCTGTCAATTGATCTTAACTTGTATTGAACCCGGAACATTCCTTTAATTATCACCATCATCTAGCATCATATTTAATCACATATATCAGTAAGATTCCTCCATGTTGGTTACAAATGGCAGGGAAACTGGTATTAAACTGAGTTCATATACAACTTGAAATAAGTATATTCAACAAAAATGAGACGTCATAAATGAGAGTTTCACAAACATTACCTGACCTTTCATCTTCTGACCACTTGATGGCAGCAGCGCAACACTCTTCATCGTTTCTTATTTTTCACGTTGTTTTATAAATGTATCTGTAGATGGCGCTTTAGAAGCGTTCTCCTGGCCATGGACAAAAGGAACCCTCTAAATGAAAACAAAAGGCTGAAAAACATACTTGTTTTTCGGATTTGATGAGAAGTACATATGTTTCTATATATAGATACATATAAATAAGAAATAAACATATTAGGATGCTAGACACTATTTGTCAGAATCAAGATTAGCTCGATTAGCTAGACTTATGAATAACCTTTATCTTGCAAATAACCATTACAATAACCATTCAACAACATGTAAGGGGTCATAATTCTGCTTAACCTGCAGCACAAACTCATCTTATTATGACTTACTGATGAAAAACATCATTAACCACCATTAATCAACATCCTCCCACTTCCAGACCAGTCAAAAACAACATCAACAAAACCAGTAACCTTTCAATTCTCTCTCTCTCTCTCTCTCTCTCTCTCTGCTTGAACTATGAACATTGTGATACTGCTGCAGTATCCTATGCAGAAATATTACTGTAATGAAACATTTGACTGATTCATTCCCATTTTTACTAATATGAATGCAAATGGAAGCACAGTGGGCAGCTCACAGATATGTGATCATATTTTCCAAAGATTAATTATCTTATTGATCATTATTATTCAGCTGAGACTGATGCTTGAATTAATGAGGTGTGAGGCATTCAATGTAGAATGCTAAAATGAAAAGAGAAGGAACATTTAACACCCTAATGTGTTGCATCCGAAGACCTTAACATTTATATTTTTTAGTGTTATAATGTGCATAATATTTTCAAGACCTCTGGCTTAAATGGCTTTTTTTTTGCAGTTGCTTAGAAATTCTCCATCCTCTTGTTCTCCACAGCTCTTTGTCTTTGTGTCAACCCGCAACCTCAGACAAATGTTCATGTTGTGGAAGCATGCTTTGACACAGGCCTACAGTGACTTTTGATGAATTACATCTCAGAAAGCATGAGATTGTTTCAATCCTAAACATCTCTGATGTTTGGCACTCTTGTTTATTGCAATCAACTGTCCTAAACACTTCTTCCTCAGCATCAAATCTCTGGATAAATTGTGTGTTTCTAGACAGGGATTCAAATGCTGCTCTCTTTTGAAGAAAAGTGTGTGAATCACTTTGAAATATTTAATCAGAGAAAACACTTTTGACAGAAGAAAGGCAGAAAAAGCTGCAGACAGCAAGAAAAGGAAATCATCTTTGTGCTCTTACACTGACTGTGATGACCCACGGGCCATATTTTTTGTCCTCCATTTTGAGACAAGTGATTTAATTGAAAAAAGGAAAGAAATGATACCTGTGGAAGATTGTGGTTCCGCGTCATTAGCTGCGAGGAGGTGCGTTGGTTAGAGGACTAAATGAATGTCAGCATAAGCTATTGAAAAAGAGCTCAGGTGCCATGTCAGCAAAATCAGGTGGGCGGTTGACAGGGGAAAAGTTAGGAAAATTAATCTTAGGTGGAAGAATATTCAGAAGGGTTTATTAATGACTTTACCTGCTGATTCTGTACCTTATTAAAGAGGCTCAGTTCTACATGTGCAGATATGCAGCTAGAGAAAACTGTCTTTGTGTTGAATCAAGTGTAGCTGTAAAGTCCCTATGAACTGACTTGACGCAACATGATCAAACGAGAAGTCGACATGTTGCTACCGAATGTTCCAGTACCCTAACATCGAACACATTCTGGGAAGTTACTGACAACTGCCATCTCCCAACAGACATTTTTTGCATCAGTTGAATTATGTTTACCTTCAGTGGTGCAATTGATTGCATCAGCAACTTTGAAGATCTGGGTTTTTATCCCATGCTGCAACAAGGAAAAGATTGCGTCTGCATAATTAATGACGAGCGTGATTCGGAGGTTCCATTTTCCATTTAAGAATATATTTTTACTCCACTGATGGGTACGTTTATGGTTGAGGTTGGGATTTGCAAAAAATACATTCCTCTTCACTGCATTACATTTACATGTAGTCATTTAGCAGATGCTTTTATCCAAAGCGACTTACAAATGAAGAACATAAAGCAATTTGTCATACAAAAGCCAATTACATAATTTACAACTAAAAACAACTTGCTTAACAATTCCTTTTTGGCAAACCTCTGTGGACATTTCACTGGAAAACTGGAGCTCACAGGTGCCCATATGTTCCAAAACACTTCCTGCTTGGGACTCTGGGGCAGTAGTTAACATTTTTAAAAGCACAAACTGAGTTAAGCAGAAGAATTCCCAGCCTACTGCCACCATATTCACTGTGGCTGCATCCGAAAACGTAGGCAGCTGTCATGCTGCCTAATCAGTTAATGGCTTAACTGACAGAGTTTTTGAATGAACAGAACTCTTAAGAAAACTAGTCTCAGAACAGTTTGAAAAGCACCTTACCTCCTACCTCTGTATACAGCCTCCGAAGGTAACATTTTCCAGTTTTTGGACACAGCCAGTGAGATCAGTCTGACAAGTGCCATTTTCTTTTGTTTAAATATTTTCTATTGAAACTTAAAAAATATAGCCTATAGCCTTTTGATTATGTCACAGCTATGAACATGGTTTGCTACTTGTTATTACTAGTCTAAAGTAAAAAATATTATGGGGAGGGACAGTCTCATTCTAGTGAGTATTTGATTAAACAAAATGAGCGAGTGCAGCATGAGTCAATTTTTGGTCCATAGCCCTGGAAGAGAGGGACTGTATATTTTAAATTCGTATTTATCTGCCAAAACTGAATCATGTTGACTTTTATCAATAGACTAGTATTTAGATGTCATCAAAGCTTACAGACATGGATTAGAGTTCTTAAAACTCCATATTTTATTTAATGTGGTCTTTAAATGCAAAAACAATAATTACAGAGAAAGTGTGAACTATTGCTCTCTCATATACAAAAATGATCTCACCCTGTCTGGACCCTCTTCCTCATTTCACTGGCAATCTAGACAGCATTGTTCACATATACGTAAAGGGAGTCTCAGGGCAGTATCTTCTCTGCTTTATGCCTTTCCTGTGCTATGTTCTTTGGCGCTGTTCCATCATTACACACACACACAGCAGGAAGTGAAAAGAGAACTCTTCTCCAGATGCTCTGCTTCCTAAAGCTCATTTTTCATAGAGAGTTCCATTTCATATTCAAGAATACATTCCCTGATTATTCCATTTAGAGTTAGCCAATTACAATTTTAGTTAATTGGGTGCAAAAAGACAGAACTCTAGAAATTCCCAATCTGGTTTTATTGCAGTTTAATCTGTGGAGACCAGGCACCTGGTGTTTTTCAGAGCCTCCTTAACATGGCCCGCCTCAGGGACCGCCACACTGCAGACAGCCTCTAAAAGCCTGTGATAGGAACACTCAATCTGTCTGCTCTCATTTCATCAGATCACTCTTTTATTTCCATCCCCCTCCCTTCCAGTCTGAGCTTTAATGGGAATGTGGAGAAAGACAAACAGTGATTACAGGTATCAGAAGTTAACGGTGGACCTGGAGTATGAGATAGGACCCTGCGTGAACCAACAACACCTTGGTACAGAAGCCTTTACTCACTTTATGTTTGGACTCCAAACTGATACTCTTCAATTTTGCTGTCTTATCACATTTTGTAAACATGCAGTTTCCCCAAAACTATTTGAACACTAAAGTCACACTTAAAAATGTGTGAATGTTGCATAAGATGCATTTCAAACCAAGTTGCACCTTCAGCTTGCATTTTCTCATTATTAACTTTTCTTAGCCCCCCGACCTATTGGTGTCATGTTGATTTATAGTGAATGTATGAAGTCAGTTTCCCTCAAGTACACACAGGTTTCCTAGCACAGTGATTCTCAGCCTTTTTGACTTCTAGGCTCCCTATTGTACTATACACTATTCCAAGCCTCCCCCCTCACCAAATAAGCTAAAATATTTCCTATGGCACTTCTGCTGGAACGAGGAAATTCCTGCTTGTTTTCCAGACTTTATTAAAATAAACTAGAAATGTCATTAGATAAAAAAATCTAAAAATGAATTACAAGATTTGAAGGGGTTGTTGAGTTATGAAATCAGTTCAGCATTTTTAGATTTATTATAGCAAGATAGATTATTATATCTTATTAACTTATTTTTAGTCATTTAAATCATCTTCAGGCCCCCTTGAAAGTTTGCAGAGGACCCCTTGTGGGACCCAGCACCCTGGTTGTGAACTACAATTCTTGAAGAGTAACCACAGGCAAGGTCACATAAATTATGAACATGTTGTACATAGTTTGATTACCAGAAAGTCTCTGAATACTCTGAATGTCTACACCTAACAAATATAATTAAAAAAAATCTTTTGCTTGGAAAACATTTTCAAAATTTCTTTAAAATAGATGCCACTTGGTTTGACATTTTGTTATAGCCTTTATTTAATGCAATACTTTTAAGTGTCAAAATATATTTTGGGTTAAAAAAAGGGGATGGTCCACACACAAAAGGATAATTTATCACATTTCCTTTGACCAAATACATTGAGAAAAACAGATATATGCACCAATTGGATATAATAGGACAATAAAATGAAAAAACATATTGTAAAAAAAGATTCTCATGGAACTCAGATATGTTTTAGGGACACTTAAAATTTTTGTATAACCAAGATTCTGTTTTACTTGAACCCAAAATCAGGTGAGCAGATTTCCTGTGCCAGCTGGTAATTTGCGTGAGTCCTGCAGAAGTTGTTTAGATGGACTGGGCCTTGACTCATGCCAGTCTGTGGCAAGCTGTGAGTATGTGTGTGCTGGCCAGGATCGGGGCATGATTTGTAGGTCAATTAGGAGTGGGTAGAGAGATGAAGAATGCGTATGCGTATATGTGTGGGCTGTGTATTTGCTCGTTAATTAGGGTGGGAATCATTAACGTTTCTTGGGGACAGATGCAGGGTGTACATGGTGAGCAGGTTGGGGCAAGCATGCAGGGAAGGCGGCCAATTTAGTGTGAGATGGTCAGGAAGAGAATTTGTGTGTGTGGGAGGCAGTGTGTGTGACGGGCAAAGGCAGGTGTGTTGCTATGTCTCTATGTGAAATTGTTAAAAGCGCTGAGTAAAGGGTCCTGGTGCACCAAAGAAAACTGGATAAAACCAGCCCTGACTGTAATGGGGGAGTACCACAGCTGTCTGGCATACTGGACATGCCAGCCATAACACATAATTCTCCACTGACCTAACAGTTACTGTACAACTACTGCCCGGGACTGCCCCACATGCTTACTCGGCTATCTAAATGGGGATAGCTGTCTTTTTTTTCTACAGCTAAATATAATTTCTAACACCACACTCTAACCCTGCCTCTAAAATAAATCTTTGAATGCCATCCCAAGCTCGTATGACTTTCTTTCTTTTGTGGAACAGAAAGAAGATATTTTGAAGAATGTATTATGTGTTGTTGTTATTATAATGTAAGTCAGTTGGATCCAAAACATAACTCCAAAAAGGACAAAGGCTGCATAAAGGTAATCTATTTCACTCGACTGGTTTGATCCATGTCTTCAGATGCGATATGATCACTTTGGGTGAGAAACAGTCCAAAAGTTAAGTTCTTATTTACTATAAATTAGGGCTGAACGAATGGTTAAATTTATAATCACAATATACCAGAACAGAACAGAACAGAGCTATTCTGTGTATAATCAGAGCACAAGATGGAATTCATGTCTTTTGAGCACAGAACCAATGTAACACTGCTCTGCAACCTAAATTTATTGAGCTTACTTTCTGCGCAATCAGTTAATGGCTAAAATAAGCAGCCTTGTTGAATGAATGATTTTCCATCCTACCTCCATATACAGTCTCCGAAGGCAGCATGTTCCAGCTTTTTTATGCAAGCCTTGTACAATCACTAAAAGCAGCCACATACGAGACATAACACTCGTTAACATCTGCGACTCCGCATTTAAGTGTGTGCTCACACAAATAGTGATTAGTCTGTGGCGAACTTCTGGAGATAGTGTGAAGGGTCAACTGAGTTAAAGGGGTCATGACATATACTCTTCCCTAAAGTCCACTTATAATGTTAGTATAGTTTTTTTGTTGCACAAACATCTGTTTATTCATACTGTATATAATAATTTTCCACCCTGTCACTGGCCCTCTGTCTGAAAAGCATAATTTTAAGATGTCTGTCCCTTTAAGGCTTCAATGTAAATGCCCACTGTTGTAATTGGCTTACATCATGCAGCCCTTATTTGAAACACAATCCAAAGAAAATGAATAAACTCCACAACTCAATTCTAAAACTAAATTTCAGGATTATCCTATAACCCACATCCAACACATTTCATCTGAATATATAGCTGCTGTCGCACACTGGTGGTGGTTGAGGAGAAATACATGATATTAAGAATTAGAATTATATTAAACTGTTCACTCAAGCGGCGCAATAAACTATCCAAGAGTCATGACAAAATTGTTTACTTACAGATTTCCAGTCCAATAGTGTTTTAACTGCACCATCCTTCAAAAACAGTTTCTGTGACTGGTTCCCAAGCAATCACGTTCATAATATGAGCAGAAAACATACAATCCTCGAAGAGATGTTCTGAATACACAAATGTAAACAGTACATGGTGGTGGCGTTGGGCTACTTCAACCAGCTTCAACAGGCCAAAGCAGAGATGCTGGTCTTCAAATCAAGTCAGTTGCAGCAGCAGAATGATACACGTTTTTGAAAGTTGTGTTTGTACCACTCTTAAAACGCAGCGCACATTGCCAAAATGCATACAAATGATCAAAGACGTCCAACGAGTGCATGTTTACAAAAGACCACCAATTAAAAATAGCACAGATGGTGCAAAACCAGTCCAGAATGCCTTCAAAACAGCACAACAGCAAGACAGTGCAGCTGAATGGAACACAATGGGAGTCTCCATTTTAGAGTTATAACTTGACATCCCATCTTTTAAAAGTGGCGTGAGATGTATGATAATGGTCAAAGCCGTGCATGCTTATGAATAAAAACATTTAAATCCAGACAGGCACATGAAGATGTCCTGTGTAAGTCCACTTTGGATGAATCTCCCATGATAGGCCTATCTCTCTGCTCTTCAACTGTGTGACTGATTCTGAGCACCAGTGGGCGGGGCCAAGGGTGCAATGGTGGAAAAATAGGTGTTGCATATACAGATATATTTGGTCCTTGTGACATCACAAGTTCCACAAATTCCAAATGAGGAGGAAGCGTTCAGTTCTGAAACTTACAGTATGTTTTTATCGTATAATAACCTTTTATATCTCAAAAGATCAATGAAAATTGTATTCCTCATGTCATGCCTCCTTTAAAAATAGACTTCAAAAGAACTTGTGATTTGGTCTATCATCTGTAGACACAGATAATAAAAATAAGCAACTTTTTGTACTTTTGCCATGCATATAATTTGCTAGCTCACTAATATTGCAGATGATAATGCTTAATTAACTGTGAGAGGCAGAATTCATGATTGCGATTAAAATATGATTAAACGTGCAGCCCTAATATAAACCTTGACATCCACAGTATCCTTGGCGCATTTATGAGAGAAGCTTGTTTACACACTTTCATGCACATGTGCAGAGCGCTGTACACAAACCAGATACACTCTTTACTAGTTCACGGTTTTCCACCCCAGTTGGGTTATTTTGAAAATACAGACCAGAGTCGTGGGTTGTGTTATTTGGGATATAGTGAATAAGAACATAAATTTTGGTCAGTTGCTCACCAAAAATGTTCGTAATTCTTCAGAATACATGGATTAAACAATTTGAGTTGTATGGATTACCTCTGTGCAGCCTTTATGTCCTTTTTGGAGCTTGACAATTTTTGACCCCATCAACGAAAACACATCATACATCCTTCAGAATATCTTCATTTGTGTTCTGCAGAAGCAAGAAAGCCACATGAGTGTGAGTAAATGATCAGGCAATTTTCATTTTTGGGGGGTGAGGTTTGGGTTAGGCCTAGAGCTGGGGTTTTCAACAATATATTTATCAATCTATCATTTCCTCTGATTTTAGGGGAAGATTATGGTTAGGAAAAGAAATAGGAATATTTGGCCTATGATTATTAAGCAGGAATGTTGTTCCAGGCCCAGCATAGGATGTTGCTCCAGAACATGTCCTACTTGGCAAAATCATGTTGTGCAACTTTTCTAGTCATTCAGTTTTCAATGTCAGTTCTGGAATCCCTTAGTTCTGGTCAAAATCCATCTGGCTTTCAGAGATAGACTGAAAAATCCCTGAGCATCACTGCAGAGAGAAGAGAGGTATTTTATAGAGGGCACAGAAGTACATTTGTTGATTTTAAGAAGGCTTTCCTCAGCCATGTTTGGTCACCGTGTCTCAGGACACAGAAGTGGGACAAGGTTACCATGACAACAAATCTGTGGTGCTCCACCTTTGGGAGAACACAACACAAAAGACTGACAACAATTCATTCGTAAGGTTATTTAGTCTATCTCATGCATATTTGATTTATCTTCATCCAAAGTGAACCAGAAGAGGTGATGACTCTTTTGA
The DNA here is from genome assembly GCF_025860055.1 of Xyrauchen texanus. NCBI lineage: Eukaryota > Metazoa > Chordata > Actinopteri > Cypriniformes > Catostomidae > Xyrauchen > Xyrauchen texanus. Next base: position 17,879,722 of record NC_068290.1, read on the forward strand.
CTTGAACTAATAAAATATAAATTGGGCAAACAGCAGTGAGTGAAGAGACTTATAACATATCTTCAGATTGTAGCTGCAATTCTGAAGAGCCGTTTACACTTGGGAGACACCACATAACAAGGACACAGTCCACTGGTTGTTTGTCTCTCAACACACTTACAAAGCCATGTGGTTCTCTTTAGTTTACGGTTCGTGTAAATGTATCATGCTGTGTGGTTTGTGGTGCTCTACCATGTAAAGGTCTCTATGAGTGGAGGGATCAACAAAACACAGTGGAATTTATGCAGAAAATCTGGTGCACTAGAATAGTCAACATAATGTCTGATGAGGAGGTGAATATTGTAAGAAAATACAGTTTGAGAAAACAACTCCCAAGCTTTCCAAGTGCAAATTAAATAGGTACAAGCCTTCATTTCTGCCTATGCTATTAAGAGCTTTAACATCAGGAACAAAATTCATTAAGGGGTTGTACAATATGTTTTGTTTAGGGGCAGGTGTGTCTATTTATAATGTATGCTGTATACTGTATGTGGAGGAGGGTGACAAGAGTTCAGATGTTGAGGTATTGTTTTATTATATCTCTTGGTGCATGTTTTGCAACATGTATGGAATTCGGTTGTAGGTAATCATAGCCATGCTGATATACGAAACAACAGCACGCTTGCAAGTGTGATATTACTTATACATGTCTGATCGAATCAAAGTCTATGTGCACTACCTCACCCAAACTTATGTGACTAAAATAGCAAGTTGATTTTCATAAAGCACAAGGAGTATTTCCAACTGTAAATGAGTGTCTACTGTAAATGCACAGCCTTTACAGTATAACACGACTGACCAACAAATTCACAGCGGAATTGACAAAATAAACTATAATACTACACAGTCATGTTTATTATCAGAATCAACCATCTCTTTGGAATAAAAACCATGCAAATGAATGAGTGCTGTGCTGAATACAGGCCAAAAATGGCAACAAATATAAACATGACTTTCAGTTTCAAAATCCTTTAAAGCTCTCAGATGATCTCATAGATACATGAAAAAGATAAGAAAACAAAAGGCAGACTGCAGAGAAAGAGAATAAAAAAAAATCTAACACTTTGCCAAAGAGACAGATGAAAGCTAAAAGAGATGATTCCGAGCTTAACAGGGATTCAGTAATTAAGATAACAACAGTGATCAAAATCAGAAAAGCCTCTACTACACTTAATAAAGGGGAGATATCATGTTACTATCAGCCCTGTATATAGAACAGATAAATAGTGCCCCATATTATACAGTGAACCCACAAGTGTACACACGTAAACATACATCGTCAGCAGAGTTGCATGTCGCGCTGTCAGCAGTGTCTTTTCTCATGCTCCATTCTGTATACATCCTTTCAGCTGTGTTATTGTGGAACAGACAAAAAAAGCCCAATGCACTGACAAACATACCCGACTAGCAAAATATATCACTTCAAACCACCACAGAATTGTTACCAAGACAAAATATTTCTGCATTGAGAGAGCAGCAGATGTTAAGCACATTTAGACAAAGATTCAGAAATATATATATTGAACTATAAGCAGGTGTATTTAGAAAGTGAAAACTATATTTTAAATATGAAAAATATATTAGTCAAATATTGCATCCACAAATAAGAACAGCAAAAAAAGAAATAAAAACAAAAAATCATATAATTTCAATAGATTTCATTTAAGGTTTTCTTTTTACTCTTAACCTCTTTCATTTTTGTAATTGCTCATCATACATGTTTTTGCTATATACATTCTTGTACTCATGCAAATGCAAATTAAGTTTGATTTCAAAGGAAGCAGGTGAATTTGTACACTTCAGAGATGATTTTAATGGCACCATTTGGGCGCAACATGACACATTAATGTTTGGGCGCTCTTGACAGCTCTGAGATGAAAACCGTTCATTCAGTCTTCAGAATGCAGCTCTCTAATGCCCTCTCACTCCCAGAGCACTGACAACACCAGGAGAAAAAGAGACACTGAGAGAGAGAGAGAAATAGATAGGGATAAAGAAAAGGATGCCTGCTAAAGGAAGAGACAGAAATGAAGGTGTTTTCTGGTACAGTTCTTGTGGAGGTGATATCAGGTAGTTGCTACCTTGATGACACCCGATGAGTACTGAACTAAGAACTGTGGGTAATTATGGAGACTGTTATGGAGACTGTCAGATAACCTGCTGTTAGTCTGTCAGTTGAACCCATTGCCACTTATCTGCACTGGATTGAATCTATATGGGCAGAAAGGTGAACTGAAAATCATAGAGAAGTATGACAGAAAATACAAAGAAAATCATTATTCATTGTAAAATCGCCAAATCAGACATAAATCCTGTAATAAATAAGGGCTGGTGTGAGATGTTAAGTGCCCCTAAAGGCTGTTTGCAGGGAAATTCCATTCCCAAGTATCTGTGGGGAACCAAAAGGGTTCAGTACTGTGCAGTACTGTGCACAGGACTATCTGCGTTCGCTTGGCGCTCCATTTGATCCATATTATTGTATTTTATTCAATACATTTTTAGGGTGATGACGCCATAAAATATGACGACAGACATTAGAAGCTTCATTCTAAAACCTCAATAGAAGTTTCGAATGTAAATATGACATGACATTTTGGTACAGTCTAGTATGAACGGTCAGAATGACCACTATGGCCATTCTAGTAGTTACAGAATTCCGGTAGTTCTCGTGTTAAATGCAAGTACAAGCCTATTGCTTGATTAGTGTCCTTTGGAAGATCAAAGCGTGTCTCAGCCATGACAGTATTACAAATGTCATAGACAGTAATGTCTTTGTATTGAAGGCCAAGTTTAAAATATATCTCTATAAATTGTCTCAGACCCAAAGTAAAATAAAACCGGATTAAACTTGAAAGGCGGGACATGTTTACTTCCATGCAATCCAGCTAAAATAGAGCTCCTGGCAGGATTTTGAGGGATCTCAATATTTTTTTTAATGAAAAATGATCTCGTAATTCTGAGATAATTAAGTCGTTAATTCAGAAAAACAGAGCAAAAACTTTTTTTCCATGAAAAATTATCTCGTAATTCTGAGATAATTAAGTCGTTAATTCAGAAAAACAGAGCAAAAACTTTTTTTCCATGAAAAATTATCTCAGTAATTCTGAGATAATTAAGTCCTTAATTCAGAAAAACAGAGCAAAAACTTTTTTCCATGAAAAATTATCTCGTAATTCTGAGATAATTAAGTCGTTAATTCAGAAAAACAGAGTAGATTTTTTTTTCTCAAGTGAATGCAATACGCTTCCGTATTGACAAATGTCCTGTACAGTCAGTGTTCACAAAGTTGTTTCAGTTTCAGCCATTGCTTTAAATGTGTATTAAAAACCTTGAAGTCTGTCAATGTTTTAATTTCAGATGCATTCCACAAAGGTATGCCTCTTACTGAAAATGATGTCTGACCAAATGTTGTTCTACGTTTTGCGGCTATAGTTTCCACTTATTGTGCCTCTAGTTCTTATTCCACTCTTTTGTTTATGTACTAGTTGACAGAATATTTCTGGTGCAACGTTGTTCACACACTTAAAAATTAGTTTTAAAAAATAAAAATTTACAAAACTGTCAAAAACTCAAGATATTATGCTTCCTTAGAATGATGCAGTGATGGCATCTTACAGATTTCTGGTCCATTACTTTTAATGCTTGTTTATATAATGACTCTTGACCGTCGACTGTGAGTGATGTCACTTCCCAAGACAAACATGCCCCATAGCATAATCCCACCCTTGACCTTGATTGACAGGTTTCCGTGTAAGGCATCAATGGAAATACTAAGGGAATTAGTATTCCATTTGAGTTTTGGCTGGCAACATACACGACGCTGAGAAAGTGAAAAAGCAGACATGGTAATTGAAATTGCTATTTAAATATGACAGGGCCAAAACTTGTAAGATATGGGAAACACAGTTGCAAACGGACTTTGCTTTTCCATTTGAAATCTGGCAGTCACTGAGCGTTCGCTTAAACGAAAATGCAAACGGTAATGCGCGATTTGCAATTGCGTTTGGATTATGTCACATTTTATGCGTCCACAAATTGAAAACGCAATTGCAAATACAATTTGCAATTCCTTTTGAATAATGTCCGGAAAATCATTCCATACTTGCATCTGCATGTCTGTCTAATGCATTTTTACACAGAAAAACAATTAACACTGTTTTTTATTCTTTCCCATTAATTTCCAATGGTCGGTAAAATTTGACCCTAAATAATAAAGGTGTTGCTTTTGTTTTACTACCACTAAGACTTATCGAATCAACTTATCCAATCAAATTTTTTTTGATTGGTACTCAAAAACTTTTCTTCCAGTCGGCATCTGGACACACACAAAACAATTTGGACTTTTTGGACACAATTTACCGACCATAGGAAATTAATGGGAAAGAATAAAAACAGAGCAATTTTTTGTAAAATAAAATCTATAAATTAGCCACAATTCACAACAAACACAAACAGAAATGAAGGGGTGAGACTAAAGAACATGCAGAGTGCAAAACACATACACCCTTAAATGAGGGTGAGAGACTATAACACGCTCACAATGCAGCACATGCACACACACACACACGCACACACACACACACACACACACACGCACATAAATGAGAGGATGAGACCATAACACACACACAATGCAGCACACACACACAAAAAAATGGGTGAGACTAACACAGCAGAACACAACACACACGCGCACACACTCACACATACACACACAACATAGTTAGATTTAACAGTAAGCATAATGTGACATTGAAAAACTGAGACTTCAGCAAATACAAAAAAACAAATGTTAATCTTAAATAATTTTTTTAATAATCAGTGCTGTTTAGTAACAGATTACGTGTAATCTGGATCACAGAATCAGATTACAAAAATCAAGTACTTGCTTTTATATTAAATTGCATTTTAAAATACTCTAGTCCAATAGTCCAACTAAAGTAAAGTAATTGGACTACAGTTACTTTTTCATAGATTACATATTAACAAGGCAATGGCAGGAAATTGTTAATAATTTTCATGTCAATATCATCATATTCTTTCCCTGAAGCACAATACTCTCAAAGATGAACATTTTGAGCATGTGCTCCTTTTACATTACAAGAGTAAGATATGCACCTCAGCTAAGGATGGTGTAGATGTACATGTAGGTGATGGACTATTACTAAGTAGTAAGGGTTATAAAGAAGTGTGTCAGAATTTTGAGCTGTTGGCTTTGACCTAGCAATGTCATTGCATTTGATTTCAGGTTCATTAATGTTTGTTTATGTAATGTTTCTATTGTTTTATGCACTTAAACGAACTATATATGTTTTTTTAAATATATTATTTCTTACTACCTCACCAGTGGTGTGCAGCTCACACATTGAAGGTCCTGCACACAAGATACACAATAGTTCAAAGAATGGAATACATTTTCTTCTTCTTTGTACTTTTATGTTAAAATGATTATCCTACTCAAATGCATGTGACATAAAATAAAATAGAATTAGGTTAAAAGTAATCCAAAAGTAATAGGATTATATTTACCCAAAAAACTAATCTATGAGATTACATTACTGATAATACTGATAATGTTGATAATGTCTAAATGTATCCAAATACATATCTTGTGATAACATTTTTGGTTTGAACTTGCTATTCTTGATTACTGGGGGATTGTTGAGGTTACCTCCCCCCATTCCCCCCAGAATCTTTGTCCCTGGGTGGCTGTATTGAACACTGCAGCCATCTACTGGCTATTATTGTAATACAATTATTTTAAACTCATGTTAAATTTTTTTTTGCCCCCTAATACATGAGACATTTTTATTTTATCTTAATGTTTCAACAAGGTATTTACTGTAGTGAAGTTTCATAAAAAATGTTTATCTGCATTTGCAAATGAATGGTGAAATCAAGACATTTATACTGTATGTTAATAAGATCTAAAACTCTATTGTTTTTACATTGGGGAAGAAGAAATATTACATTACTCCTGTAGTGCTTGTGTGTGACCACGAACAGTGCAGTAAGCAGGCCTTCTTGATCAGAATAGAAGGAATAAAAAAATCAAGGAAGGACGCCAAAACCAATCTGGTGTCAATAACCCATTATGGTTGCATCTCGCACCGGGAGTGCTGAATTTTTGAGAAGTGAAAAACAGTTTCACTTTGATAAATATGACTCGAGACCCCTGTGCTCAGTGTAGCTGTTGGGGGTTCTTCTAGCTTAACTGGTAGAGCAGGGCCATTTCGGCATAGGCATTCTAGAAGGTTACCTAGTAATATATTATCTATTATATAATAACTCAAATGAACAACCCTAGATTTATTTTACAAAAATGTGGCACTGCTGAAAACAGCAGCCAAAACAAAATACATCAAACAGATTTACAGCAAAAACAAGTCAGTCCTGTCCCGTTCATCTTCAGGACCTCTTCAGATCTGGAGTCAGCAAAACTTTTTTGCAAGGATGGCAGCTGAAGTTTAAGAATTTAATCTCAACTGCTTTGAACAAGAGAGGAGGCAGAGAAAACCATGCAAACTATCAGCATTTATACAAGGGGCCCTGTCTCAGAGTTAAGATCAAGTTCCTTTATTAGTGCAGGAGCTCATATCTATTCAGGGTAGACAGTGCTGAGAAAGCAGTGTGAATGGAAAATTTTAATTTAAAAACAAGAGCCTTGAATTACACATACAGCAAAACCTAAAGCTCATATTATATATTTTTTGACAGTCAAACAAATGAATGTACCCTCGTCTTCTGTTGAGATTGACTTTACTGGTTTTACATTTGAGGTCTCAGAGACCCAAGTGATTTTTGAAAAAATAAAGCAATAGAAATTGCAAAATTTTCCTCTTACTTCCACTTACAATTTTTTTAATATGTTCTCCTGACCAAATTAAAACCCTGCAGGAAGACATAAGTGACACTTCAATCCTCTGTTGTGTGTTAAAGGTGTACTAATTAATTAGTATTTATTTTTCCTTATTACAAAAGTGTAACGCCCAAAGACATGAATTGTAATTTTGCAATATATGTAGGGAATCATGACCACTCACATTAAAATTAACACTCCAGTCATATCTGTAACCTTATAGAAGCGGTTTTATTCTACATAGAGACATATACACATGAGGGCTGCCATGTTAGAATCACATGATCAGCCGAATACTACTCGCTTAATCTCAGTAAACATCCTGTTATTTGACACTTTCAGATTGCTTAAAGTAATCATGTCTGACTGTGAATATTACATTTCTACAATGGCATCTGTATCTGAAAACTATTGATTTTAAATGATGCTGCATACAAGCCGCTAGGTGTTAGTGTAAGTCCAAGACGACACAAAGACTAAAGTTACAAAAAGTCACAAAAGAGTGCCCCTTTAAAGTAGGCATGCTGTTTTCACAAATATGACTGGTATCCACTCAAGTAACATTGGGTCTGTTTGGGGTCAACTTGACCCCAGCAAAAACACATTGTAGAAAAATGACAATGAAACAAATCCAATTTCACAGATGTACAATCGTATTTCTAAATCAATCAATCAGAGAATGTACGTACATCAATCAGAGAATCTTGGCCTGTGAATATTCCTTGCATTTATTCATTTTTTATATCTGGGATCTTTTGAGACCACAAACAGTAGTGATGTAAAATATTTAATTACAAAATGTTTGTTTATGATCAGCTATCACAATATTGGGAAAAGGCAGCAAGTATCAACCTAATAATGTACATCAACATTAAATGGATATTTAACCCAACAATGAAAATTCTGTACTCACCCCCATGTTGTTTCAAACCCATATTAATTTATTTTCCCTGCGAAACCCAAAAATGTCTTCTGCGAAAGACATCTCCTATTGTCTTCCTTAGAAGAAAGAAATTCAATCGGGGTTAGAACTATGCTCTAAAGCTGCAACCATAGCATGTGTGTGAAGAATGTGCACTTTCCATCTAGCCGGAAAGCCACAGACATCACTTTCAATACATATTCACACGTAAATCAAGGGCCCAGAGCATCTAGACGGCCACTGAGTCATTTTTGACCCTTGAACGGTATGATGGAACATTTTCCAATGTATCCATGTATTACAGCTATGGTTGGCCAAAAAGAACGGCATCAGCTGTGTTTTACATCATGTTTTGTTACAGCAGTGAGACCTTGACTACACACAATTATTATTGTTGCTAAACATAGTCATTAAAAATCTAGGATTTAAACACAAATGTATTTAACAGGTCAGAAATGAACACGGTCTCAGAGCAAAAGTGTTAACGAAAGTGGCAAGAATGCCCCAAATTTCAAACTCCTCTTGTTTAAAGAAAAAAAATATATAATAAATTAACACTTAAAACTTAATATGACTTAATATTCTATTCTAGACCAAGGGAAGCATATTATCAACTGAAATATATAATTGGATTTAGATGAATTACAAATATTACACAAAGCGATTACACAGTGTATTATATATACATGGTTAGGTAAAAATATGCCATCATAAAGGTAAAACATTCCCCTAAATATTGAATTCAGGTGGCAAATATTGCCCTTTAATAAAGAACTATTAAACTAAGAAAAAGTACAAAATTCATGTTATGATGTTTTGTTTATTTGTTATAAGGAAAACACAACAGTATCCATAAAAGCAGAGGTGGCGAATCCATGGGGCTTCACCCAATAGTAATCATGACAGAGCAATGAATCCTGGGAAACTCCAGGACTCTATTTACAGTGTGCAAAAACAGAAACCTCAATGGTTAAAGCAGATAAAACAGACACACAGTAACCATCATTTAAAATGCCACATTGCATTTGGTTTTGTGAGGGGCAACAGAGCACATAGTTACAGGCTGCGTTTGAAAGGTTCATTCAAGTTACATGATAAAACTGTATTTCAGATCAGCACCAAGAATTAATGCATTAGCAGACACATCGTAGAGTCTTAAGACAGACTGAAGAAAGAGATAAAGATGACTTTGGGCAGAAGAACAGTTACTCTGCCAGATTGAAATACTGGGAAAAAGCAAAGGGAGGTATGTGTTTGAACTACAGCTAACTGGTCTCTGCATGGATCTCTCTCGCTCTCTCTCTCTGTGTCTGTCTGTCTGTCTGTCTGTGTCTCTCTCTCTCTCTCTCTCACACACACACACACAGGCACGCACACACACATGCACACGTCTCTTCTCCAAAAAGAATGCAAAGCCTAAGAAGTCTGCCACTCACATTACACATAAGATCTGAAGATATGTTTCAATATATAAGTTTATGCCTCTTACATATCACCCTTCTGTGAGGGCAGGAGTTTAATCTTAACGTCAACTTTAAGAGATAGAGAGAAAGGCAGAAACAAAGAAACAAAGATGAAAACTATGCAGATGCTGATCCAAAATTCAAAAGCCTCACACATTCTGAGGGATATCAAAAGTATCTAGAAATATATATATATCTATATCCACAATAGCTATGACACATATAGACAACCAAGCTAAAAATAAAATAAAAAATACAAATATTAAAAATAAAATGATAATAACGGCCTCTCTGCCCTCTTCTTCCTTCCATTCTCCACTGCCGCCACCCCTTTAACACATTATATTAAATAAGGCACAAATTTACACAAACAATTAAAATTTGGCTAGTTATTGTTCATCTATTTACACAAAACAGTTGTAGTTTTAATATTGATACAATGTTTGTTTCAACATACAATATAGGATTAACTCATGACCAGAGTTGGAGATAATTTTAGAGATTTGGACTTTTTACACCATGTCTTAGAAAGATGTGAACTGACAAGGTTTCAGTAACAAGTAATCTTTCTGTCCACACTAAAAAATGAAATTCAGACAATCAAAACGTATCTGATGTTTAATATATGTGGAGCATTGCTTTTATTATCACTTGTCACTTTATGGTATCATGTCTGGTTAAGAAATGGTGTGCAACGATTCTTCTATAGGAGATTATTTAGAATCTTAGATTTAACAAGATTGTTGATTTTAACAAAGGAGACAGAGGGGGTAATTACTAGAGCACCTCACAAGGTTTCTGCTACTTATAAACAAATACATTCTTCTTGGGTATATACATACATATCCTTCATTACACTAGAACCTATTCACCTCATTGGGGTCTGAATGTTGTGATGGAACCATTTGTCTAGCCTCTCGATTCTCTAGATTAGCTTTTCATAATCAGAATTTTAATTTGATTGAGTTTGTGTCTGAGCAGCATTGCACTGGTGGGCAGGACGGGGTGGATATTATTGCTTATGGATTTCACAGAAAACTGTACCAGTAGTGTGGGCATTTCAACAGGACATTTGCTTGAAAAATAAGGCTAAGGAAATACTTTTTGAGGGGTTCAACCATTTTGGCAATCTGGATACACACACTAGGCATGTATATGTACACATATTATGTGCAGATATGAACACACGCACACACACACATACATATATTTATACACACACACACATGCATATATACATGTTTCTAATTGGGATCATCACAGTTCATCAACTCTACGTCAACAGAATAGTTAGCCAAAGCAAGAAAGATCAGAATATCAGACAAAGATGTTTACACTTGTTTGGATAAAAGTTCAGGTCCAGAACTTCAGTAATGCCTGTCTAGACAGTCCAAAGCAACACTGTAAAGCCACACAGTCATCACTGCGGCAGCCTACATCTATGTGGGCGCGTACTCCCATAGCTCCTCCCTTCCTATTGGCCAATAGCTGAGCAATACCAATATGGTACAAATATATTAATGAAACTGAGGAAAAACAGGTTATAGTTCAAATGTAAAGTTGACAACACTGGCAGCCAATCTCTAGAGGATTTTCTTCTCATAAAGGCAGTTTATAATTCTTTCAATACCCCTTGTCCACATTCACAAAGTTTTCACAATGAGGTTGAGTTGCCTTTAAGAAAAACCACAGGCTTTTCTTCTCTGTCGTTCAGTAGTTGAACTTTCCTGCCTGGTTGACAGGTGAGCTGGCAGGGATGAACAGAGGTTTGGGCGGGACGTTGGGTTTGAGCGAGGCTGTCCGGCGGACGATAGCTCCACGGTGGACTTCCGGCTGCTCGCTGTAGCTGTGTTGGCGCGTTAGATATCCATTCGGGATCAGCGGGTGCCTCACGTCGCAACCCGAACTGCTGCCATTAGAGTTCATTCGGGACAGTAGGAGGGGCTGATGGGAGCTTTGCTGGTTGAAGCTGTGTTGCCTTGGCACCACCCCACCGCTGGTCATCTTGGGTGTTGTTATTAGCGAATGGCGTTGGGATGGGTGACGTGACACCCTCACTAGCGTGGACTGATGATGGGGAGGAATATCAGGTGGGATGTCCATGCGACGAGTGAGACTGTCACGAGGCAGTGTGGAGGAACTGTAATAGGGTGCGGACTCTGTTTCCGGGATTTGTGGCTGTACACGGTTTGCAAATGCCATCTGACTGGCACTGGCCGACATGGAGGAAGTGAGGACAGTGGGACTTTTACCAGTGGCCACGTTGATTTCGTGGATGTGTTTCAGTAGTTCATCAAGTGAGGTGACATCCACAATCTTGTGCGGGTAACAGTGATATGGCTGACTCACCAAACGCTCTGCATTGTGGACTTTACATTCCTCAAGGTGCGCTGAACCACCCAGTACCTGTCCATTGGACAGTCCATGGGAGAAGGGGAATATCTGATGCTGGATACCAGAGGTGGTTCGAGAAGCACCCATGTTATGGCATTTGGGTTCTTTTGCATTATTGCAGTTTTGATTCTTCTCCCATTGGTTCTTGAATGCCTTCATGCTCTTGATCGGAAGCTCTGGTGTCGAATCGGGTGTAGGCAAGCCAGAGAGCTCTGGCGAGTGGTGATGATGAGGGTGAATGAGCTCTGTCATGGCAGCATGGTGGGCATTTCTGCGGTGTGCCTGTTCTTTTCCGTTGGCAAAAAATGAGTTGTAGAGTTTCGGTGAAGACACCTCAAGCTTATCATCTTTGCTTTGACTCTCTAGCAAGCCGTTGAGCTTGGCCAGGCTGCGCAGGGATAGAGCATGAGGGATTGGTGCTTCTGGGTCTTTAGATAGCCTCTTGGTCTTGTTAACGTTGTGGTTGCAATAACAGGAAACGAGGAAACCGGAGAGGAAAGCGCCCAAGACAAACGCCACCAAGACACATGCAATCAGCAGAGTGTAGTGAACACTGTGGTTGGACTTATCTACCTCAGGGAGTCGGCGCACTCCTACAGAGAGAGAGAGAGAGAGAGAGAGAGAGAGAGAGAGAGAGAGAGAGAGAGAGATGAGTGTATTGTGAAGATACAGTGAGGTGCCAGTGAGGTTAGTTTTTAACAGTGTGAGAGAAGAACATAGTTCTGTTACACATGAAACTGCTCATAAACAAAGCTTTTTCTCTCATTTCTCCCCATTTTGGAATGCCCAATTCCCAATGTGCTCCAAGTCCTCGTGGTGGCGTAGTGACTTGCCTCAATCTGTGTGGTGAATCTCAGTTGCCTCTGTGTTTGAGACCATCAATTCACGCATCTTATCACGTGGCTTGTTGAGCGCGTTATCGCGGAGACATAGCGTGAGTGCAGGCTCCACGCTATTCTCCACGGTATCCATGCACAACTTTCCACATGCCCCACCGAGAGCGAGAACCACATTATATCGACCATGCGGAGGTTACCCTATGTGACTCTACCCTCCCCAGCAACCGGGCCAATTTGGTTGCTTAGGAAACCAGGCTGGAGTCACTCAGTACACCTTGGATTTGAACTCGCGACTCCAGGTGTGGTAGTCAGCATCTTTATTCACTGAGCTACTTCCTTATTTTTCTCATTCATTATTTCTCCCTTTCTTCTTTTTAGAGCGGCAGTAAATGGAAAAATCTGCTGATGTCTTACAGTGCAGGTTAGAGGTATGAGGAGTGTTTTACATTGGGAGGTCTTAACTGTAAGTTGCTTTGATAAGAAAGCATCTGCTAAGCATGTATGTAAATGTCACAAAGAAATGTCGTAAGGAATAATATACAGTTGGCTGGTCATTATCGCAAAATGAACATGGTGATTATTACTCAAACGTGAAGTGCTTTTTACACAGCTTCTTATAAAACAAATAGTAATACTTTACAATAAGTTTGTATGTGTTAACATACATTTTTCCAAATCTCTAAACCAAGACCAAAATGAACAATTGTAAACTCAGGTTGCTATGAGTTTTCTAACTAATATAAATTCCAGTTTTCCTACAGTGGACAATCAAAAATCTGAATAATACCTGACTTACATTGACAGAATGTTTGAACAGGCCAAGACTCCATGTGTCAAAAAATTCAAACTTAAACCCAAACAAGGCCTTTAATCTGTTTCAGTTTCAGTTTCTCTCTCTCTCTCTCTCTCTCTCTCTCTCTCTATCTTTTTCTCTCTCTCAATCCATCCATCTATCTGGCTGGCTGTTCTGTCTTTCTGTAATGTCTGTTTAACCATCAAAGTTCAAAACTAGTTTATCAATTTTACCACGGGTAAGGGGGCGTTCTTTGGCACAACGCAAAGCGGAGTAAAACAGCGTAGAACATGGCTCATCCTATCATAATTCAGGGTCTGAACTATCCATATCATAATTTCATTGAGTGGTTATTATACATCCATTTTTGACTGCATTGACCAACTGAATCAAGCATTCTAGAGAATTGTTTTTAAAAATAAAAGCAAGTAGAAAACCTTAATTGACTTGCCATCTTTTAAACATTCCTATTGATAAGGAGTACTTTAGATATCTGTGGGACATCATGTATTATCGGATATGGTTTAATAACACCTTTATCCTATCATGTAAAAATCTCTAAACTGAGACACTGGTGAGAAAAGTAAACTGCTGTGTGCCAAAACTAAACATATCCAAAGAGAATGTGTAGCATTATCTGTTTAAGACTCTTGGCAAGACCAGCAAAGTCTCACTGCCATTAACAGCACTATTTCAGTGAATAGCGACGGCAAACGCAATGTGGGTGGACCACCGGTAGCAATTTATTGTGTTACAGAGAAGAGAGAGAGACTCTGTGCTTTATCTAGCTGCTACAAATATAACTATGAATGCATAATAACTCTATGTGAAAAAAAAAACCCAAGTATAATCTTCCTCCATCAATGCAAACACTAGTTGTCGCCCGATATGTTTTTTTTTTATGGCTGATGCCGCTGTTCAGAGAGGGTGGCAGATAGGACGATACAATGCAGATATATCACACAATTTAATATAGCAAATAACAAAAATACATTTTCGAAATAAAATATATAAACTCTTATTTAGCATTATATTTACTAAATTTCACACAAAACTAAAAAAATTATATTGTAATATAAACAAGATTTTATTGAAAATAGGAGAGCGGGTGAGAATAATTTGATGGAGCGGGAGAACTAAGTGACAGATTTTCAGTGGTGCAAACTCAGGGTGCTTTCAAACTTGGTTTGACTGCTTGGACTGAACCAGACTTCGTTTCTTCACCCTCCCGCTGCCCACGCTGGTCTGTGATCACATCATATTATTTGGGTCCAAACCACGGTCTGATTATGTCATCAACGTGAGAACAAGTGGCAGCTGTTTACCACTGTAACTGGGTAACAACTCGAGAAGACGTCATTGTGTTAAGTGAAGTATTAAAGTTTGTCTCTTTGGATTTACCATGAAAACTTGTCATGCACAGAACAACACTTGTGTTTGTCTCCCGCAGGTGCATTGAATGTGCAATGATGTGATGAATATTAGCGTTTGTCTGTCGCGAGCCCGTGGATGCATTGCAAGAGATGTACAAATGTGAGCTGCTTTCTGAAGGCGGTGTATTTGGACACAAGCAGGTATGAGATTATATCATAATAATTGCGATCGCGAGCCTGCAAAGACGCAAATTATACGTCATCACAAGTGGTTCACTTCCATGATTTGGTACAATTGTGTTCATATTAGCAGCAAACAGTACCAGTGTTCAAATTAACCATACCCCAAGACCACCTTTTCAAGCGGACTCGGCTGCGGTTCCTGGGTGTGCACCAATGTTTGGAAAACAGCGTTCACATTATCCAAACGAACTGAACTTTGATATCATTCGACCCCA
The DNA here is from genome assembly GCF_025860055.1 of Xyrauchen texanus. Lineage (NCBI taxonomy): Eukaryota > Metazoa > Chordata > Actinopteri > Cypriniformes > Catostomidae > Xyrauchen > Xyrauchen texanus. The sequence continues at coordinate 17,894,862 of NC_068290.1, forward strand.
GGTGTGCACCAAAAGTGCTAGTGTGAAAGCACCCTTTTAGGTTGTGTTCACACTTGTTGTTTGGTTCTCTTGGTCCAGACCAAAACAAATTATACATTAATCCTGGTTTGCTTAGTGTTCACACTGGCATTTTTAACACCGAACCTAAGCTACAAAACAAAAGCCTCTTCGTTTGTTCTCAGCTGGTAAAAATACCACCATATATACATAAATCCAACGAGCGCATTTAGCCCAGCAGCCAGCATTGTTTTGGATGTTCGGCAAGTTCAGTCTTGATATACATCACTTTATGATGTATACACAAAATATACATCATAAAAGCTGTCCAATTAGGTTGTGACCTTATGCATTTTGCTTTATATCTTTAGGTTCGTTGTTTAAAATGTCAATGTGAACGCCAAGGGAAACGGGACTAAATGCATCATTTTCTTTTTTGTTCCAGACCAAGAGAACCGAACTACAAGTGTGAACACACCCTCTTTCAATCTTCCTTTTGGCTGGGTGAGGGACAATGTAGACCCACAGTAACTCCTAAAAGGGCTTTTTCACACCTGGCTCGTTTGGAGTGTTTCTTTCGGAACCTGGCGCGTTTTCTCCCTTGGTTTGGTTCATCTAGGCATATAAGAACAGGGCAATCGGACTCGGATCCACACCAAAACAATCGATCCGTGACCTCCTGAATGAGGTGGTGTCTAACCGATTGCAAACAAACTCTGTAGCGGTTCACTTGTGATGAGAATGCAAACTGACCCAAATAATATCCCTATAAAAACCATTAACATACCTGATGGATCTGTAGGTCAGCACGCCGCTGTAATTCATAATCAAAATGTGGATAGAGCCTATATTAGACATAATTGCATGTTTAAAATAGCCGTTACTTTAAATTCCTGAGGTAATTATACCTGGGATGGCAGCAAAACAAACACAGGTAGGACGATGTTAGCAACTTTATGACAGATGTACATAGCTTCACTCTTTCTGATGTGTGTTTGTTTGTGTGCATGGGAGAGAGAGAGAGAGCTCCGTGTCCATGAGAACAGGCACTTTTCAATACAGAAATAATGCAAAAGCAGCTAATGACAGATAAAAATATCCATGGTGACGGATTTTATTTGCAATGCAACCTCTGACTGGAATGCAAAGTTTTTGCCACTCAGAAGCTTGTTCTGGGGGGATGGGTGGAGGTAACCCCCCAATAATCAAAACATATTATTTATACCATGATCATTAGAAACATGTAAATGCTTCACATTGCAACCCCCCAAAATCTACACCCTTGCATAACTGTGACATAAACAGTAGTCCACAATTTGTAAGGTATATGCAGGTATATCATTTTAACCGGTATTTGGACATAAGAGCTAAATACCTGAACAGCACACAAACTTTGACCAATAAGAGGACAGTTTGCTCACATGTGATATTTCCTAACACAGTTTTGGTCCATTTTGAAATATTGCCTTGTGAAAGTGAACCGAACCAAGAAAATGCAACATTGTAACAATTTAGCTTCTGTTTTGAAACAATTTAAATGAGCTAGAGGACTGAAAACACCCTAAGAGTGGGTAAAAGAGATGGCAGTGAAAAGCAGAAGGGCGAAAGCATGTTAAATTGAAAGCAGACTTGTGAGCGATCTCTTAAAAATATAAGTAAGACTTAAGACTAATTAAATATGCATAATGTTGTATATATTATTTAATGCATTTAAAACATTTACCTAATTTGACATTAAATCAGATCCATTCTGTTTTGTCCTCTTTCTTAAGACTGGTCAAAATTGGAAAGCACAGGTTACACAGACAAATAATCCCTAATAATCCGAATACATTATGGAAAAATACATTTACATTATAGAAATACATTCTCAGAGAAAGACCTTTTTAAATACATTTTTTATTTATACTAAATTCAGATGATTTAATTTAATTATCAACAAGGCACAAGTATGAAACATAACAGTGAATCACTGTTAATGAGAAGGCCACAGGAGAACTGCTGTGGGCTAGTGACACATTATTTCATTTTCTTTCCTTAAAGGGATAGTTCCACCTAAAATTAAAGTTCTGTCATCATTTACTCACCCCCAGGTTGTTCCAAACCCATATTACTTTTTGTATTACTTCTGTGGACAGGAAATTTTAGGCAGAATGACAGCCTCAGTCACCATTCAGGGTCATGGTATAGAAAAATATGCAATTAAAGTGAATGGTGACAGACTGACATACTGCCTAAAATCTCTTTTCCACAAAAGAGTCATATGGCTTTGGAACAAACTGACTTGAGTAAATTATAATATAATTATACTTTTTTGAGTTATTTATCCCTTTAAGGGTGAAGGCAGCTTTTTTTTTTTTTTTTTACTTTCTCTTATTTCTCTAATGCCATTCACAGGCTGATCAATGGAAGACAGGGAGAGTGTTTCAGAAACCAGTTAAAAAAAAATGTTTTTCTTCCAAATGAATTCTCAGTCTATCTTTCTCTCTGTGTGGCTGATTGCCTGTAATATGCTCAGGTATGGAACATATGCACCATACATTTTATATCACTGAATAGATCAGGCCCATTTGGTTATATCAGGCGTCACAGAGCTTCAAGGGCTGTTGTTGTTCAGTTTATGTGCTTTTTCTCAGAACAACATGATAAGAAACAGCAACATTTTGTTTTGAGTCTGCTCTCCCTAGGAAGAGGCAGTTAAATCTCTGTTTATTGACTTCAAATATAAGGAGACCAGATGTTAAGTATATTGGCTATCACTCATTGTGTCTTTCAGAGACTTTAGGAAGTAGTTGTGTTAGGCTCATGGTTTTAATGGACTACCTTCTTGATTACCCAATTAACTCTGGTATGTTTGCGTTGATGTGAATGAGGCTACGCTGTCATAAGTAACCTTTCGGGGATGCATGTGGATCCAGCAGCTAGGGCGGACAGCTATGCAAAGTTCAGGGGCTTTTTAACATGGTAATTTTAAAAAGCTTAAAATTAAATGTCTACCACCAAGAGAACTAACAGCCTGTAATAATACAAAATGAGTGTATGTGTTCTCTACATATTCATTTCTGAACAATATTGTCAGCAGAACATTCTAGAGTCTAAATCATAAAAGTCAAAATCAAACAGCCACTATCCTGCACTCTCTGTATCTAGTCAGACCTAATTAAATGCCAAGAAATAACAAATTAATTCAGTCAAAAGGTGACTGACATCTTCTAATCTCCACACAGGGGTGCAAAATTTTCATCTTGAAAATTAAACATGGATGAGTATTACTCCACCTCATGATGGAATGTAATTGACAATATGAGTGACAGGCACACCGTGAACAGCAAACAAAGGTAAGTAATTGAGGGTGCCTGAAGTAGAAAATTAGAAAATGGGGGAAATACTTTCTTTAAATGGATCAGCATCTTATTTAAGAATGGCATCGCAAGTCATTTCTCTTGTAAATAGATCAGCTTTAGACATATGCATCTGTCTTAAAGCCTATTAAATCTCAGATGTATCGATTAACACATCTAAATCCATCTCTGCTAAAATCTGTTAAGTCCAGGTAGCATCACATAGTGGGTGATTTATCTATGTAGCAAGGAAAATTTAATCAGTAAAAACTAAAGGGATATGTACACTCACTGAACAATTTATAAGAAACCTCTTCTTATTCATGTCATTATCTAATCAGCAGTGGAAGCAGTGCAATGCATAAAATCATGCAGATACAGGTCAGGGGCTTCAGTTAATGTTCACATTAATCATCAGAATGGGGAAAAATGTGAGCTCAATTATTTCAACCGTGGCTTGATTTATGGTGCCAGATGGGCTGGTATGAGTATTTCTGTAACTGCTGATCTCCTGGGATTTTCACGTACAACAGTTATAGAGTTGTGAATGGTGCCAAAAACAAAAAACATCCAGTGAGTGGCAGTTCTGCGGATGGAAATGTCTCATTGATGAGAGAGGTCAATGGAGAATGGCCAGAATGGTCCAAGCTGACAGAAAGGCTACGGGAACTCAGATAACCACTCTGAGATGCTATTCTGCAATTACTACAATTGTACAGAGTGCACACCATGTTGAACCTTGAGGCGGATGGGCTACAACAGCAGAAGACGATGTCGGGCACTTTAATAGGACCATAGTAATAAAGTGCTACGTGAGTGTAGAAAAGAAAAAAGACCTGCCAATATTTTAGAAAAATCAACAGCAAAGGGTTCATTTGTTTGAACTTTAACAGCACTTAACCTGTGTGTAGCTGTGCCTGGGATAACGCTGTGGCTTTATGTTTAGCTCCACAGAGTTCAACACAAATCATGTGAAAGGGCATTTAGAATCCACAGAACTGACATAAATCAATACAGTTTACAACTGATTAAATATCACATTTAAATATATCATGCATAATTTGATGCATCATGCATTGATAGCTGAATAAAGCAGGTATCTGATAGAAAAATGATTCTTCTCGTGTCGTGCCTTCAAACAAGAGATGGTGAACACAGTTAAATTCATGCAGCAGATTTACACACTTGTTTACACATCACACAAGCAGAAACAAACGCGAAAAATCAAGGATAAGCCAGTGCCGGTCCAGCTCAGGATTCTACGAACCTCAGGGAAAAAAAGAAAACATGCAGGAGACAATCAAAATAGCTACAGCCTCACTCTGAAGCCTGAGTTCAGGGTGAGAGAGCATGCCATTTACACTTAATTCTAGTTTCCAAATCCTTCTAAGAACATTCTAGAACTCTACTTGAGACAAAACAAGGCGGCAGAGAGTTCTAGAACTCTTTAAGGCAATAATCTTCCAGTCTGAAAACAGAGCTCAGGCTCTACCAGACTCTAAATTAAACGCAGAGGGAGGGAAAAGAGAGGCTTAAGAACATAAGGTGAAGCATTAGTCTAAAAAAAAAAAAAAACAGGCAGATTAACAGAACACTACATCTCTCTGGTCAGAAGGACCTGAGGAAGGGAGGAAGGAGAGCAGGGAAAGGAGAGGAGGGCAGAGGGTTTCAGGAAGCACATAAGATGGATCAAAACACTGTATGAGCCCACAGTTCTTTTAAAAATAAGCAATGTGGATATAGGAGTGTTACTTAAAGGGATAGTTCAGTATAAAATGAAAAAAAAAAAAATGAAAAAGAAAATTTCATCATTTATTCAGCCTCATGTTGTTCCAAACCTGTATGTTCATTTATGAAACATACAATGAAAGTGGAAGGGGACCGAGGACAGCTGTGGTCATCATTTACATTAAATTGAACAGAAAAGAGCCGACTGGACACTGCTCGATAACTCAATTTGTGTTTCATGCAAGAACATATGGGTTTGGAACAATGTAAGGGTGAGTAAATGATGACAGAATTAAAGTTTTTGGTGAACCATCCCTTTAATAGCTTAGATTTGAGTGTGCATGTGTGAGGGAATGAGTTGGCCTGATATAAGGAACATTTTTCAGGAAACTATTTTTCTGACCTTTGGTAACGGACATTATTACCTGGCTCTGCCTACATGGGCAGCAAGTTGGCTGTGACATTTACAAGTGAAACACTTTAATGAGATGGACAGCACTTAGCTCTTTTCTGGACCAGAGCTCCTGTAAAGTCGATTACACCCGTTACCACACCTGCAGTGGATTTCATTTATTTTTTTACTGGGAACCGTGGAGCCCAAAGATTTCTCACATCTTCCTTTTCATTCATTAACTTTCCCTTTCCTCCACGCAAATGCCTCAATCTCTTGCACCCAATTTCAATGGTTTTGTTCACATTGTTTTACTGAAAGGTATAGGGTGATTCTCACAAAACTGGTCAAGAAAATGTCAAACCCATATCAATAGAAAAAAATATTTTCCTCATGCAAAATATAATGTAATATTTTTTGTATTTAAGTTTATTTGCAGGACACTTAAAGAGATAGTTCACCCAAAATTTTTAATTCTCACACCATTCACTAATGCCATCACAGATGTGTGTGACTTCATTTCTTCTGCTTAAAACAAACAAAGATTTTAGGAGAATATCTCAGCTCTGTAGGTACATTCAATGCAAGTGAATAGTGGCCAGAACTTTGAAGCTCAAAAAGGACATAAAGGCAGCATAAAAGTAATCCATATGAATCTAATGGTTAAATCTATATCTTCAGAAGATGTTTGATAAGTGTTGGTGAGAAACAAACCAACATTTAAGTCCTTTTTTCCCATAAATTCTCCTCCCTGCATTGTAGGTGGTGAAATGCACGAAGAATACGAATTGCCAAAAACAAAAGAAGAATGTGATCGTCTTCTTTAATATGTGGAGATTTATAGTAAAAAAAGGACTTGATCTTAATCTGTTTCTCACCCATACATATCATATAATTTCTGAAGACATGGATTTAAACACTGGGGTCTCATGTATATTTTTTTTTTTTGCTGCCTTTATGTGCTTTTTTGACCTTCAAAGTTCTTGCCACCATTCAATTGCATTTCAAATCTTTGTTTGTGTTCTGCAAAAGAAATAAACTCATACACATCTGGGGTGGCATGAGGGTGAGTAAATGATGAGAGAATCCTTAGTTTTGGGTGAACTATCCCTTTAAGAAAATGTACCCTGCAATTCTCATAATTGTAACACATCCAGATATTTTACTATTCCCATTGTTTTTCATGTAAATTTTCCTAACCATAACACAGTCAAATATAAAAGTACAACAGAAAAAAATATGCTGTTGTACAATTTAAAAACATTTCTATATGCAAGATATAGTATTTTTTTAGTTTTTGGAGAAAACTATGACCAGGATATTTTTTGTGTAAATTACCCTATGACTCTTTAATTCATACTACAGCTTATATGAGTGTCTCAAGTACTGTCTGCATGAACAAATAATATTCTAGAAACACAACAGCTTTGAATTATTATTTTTTGTTTTGTGTGTGTGTGTGTGTGTGTGTGTGTATACCGAAATAAGACCAAAAAACAAACTTAAAATAAACGCTTATGTTGCTTTGTTGGAAAGACGGTGACTGGATATAAAACACCAAATGAAAAACTCAACAAACATGAGACAAGAGTGGCCCTTGCACTGTATGACATGGTAGCCCACTATATGTCTATTGCAGTTTCATTCACAAACCAATGGATTATCGAATTCACTACTTTAAAATAGTCAGTTTGGATATAGAATGAAGTTGTCACTCTAGTTTATAACAACTATGTGTGAACAGAACTGTACTTTGCACTCTAAAACATGACTGACAGCCATATTCTGCTGCTGCGTAAACGTAGCCAACCTGTCTCCATCACTTGCTGACACTTCTCAGTTCTCTATGTTTTCCACTGTCTTCATCCCTCTCTAAACCTCCATATTCCATTCTGTTTCTGCCGAGGTATTAATAGACTCTGCAGGGCCGAATGCGTCTCCGGGCTGGAGTTCATCATCAGTTCATCTTCCACTGTGTTTTAATGAGTTTCAGAGTCCGCCCACCCCCTCATAGCAGTCCATCCTCTGACACTCACGCAAATTATCTGGGGGCCAGAGGTCCTGCCATCATTCCACTTAATTTGAGTGTGTGAATGACCTGCGAGAAGGTGTGTTTAAAATAACATTAACAAGCAGTGTGTACTCTGTAGCTGCCACCTCAGAACAAATCGAGGTTTAGTTTTAGCAGACATCATTATCGCTTCCTTTTTTTATATATATACAGGGAGAGATTCATCCACGCATGCTGACGTGAATGCTAACTAAGGAAATAAGAATGGAATTAATTGCTTGACTTACAGCCCATGCTCACTAATATTAACCATAATGACGCAGATTGTGAATAATGCTAAAAATTGAATCATAGTGAATAACATTATCAGGCATATACGAGCATAAGTAATTGTTATGCAGGTAATTGCAAATTTAATTAAATCAGTGCAGTGTTATTATTGTTAATGACAAAGAACATAAGCTAAACTAAAGCTATAAATGTGCACTACGCTACAAGCTAAAACTCCAAAATTACTTCAGTTTTCATATTTTCGATCAACATTGGATGGTCCAATTTAGTAATTAATTTAGCAAATTAACAAGTAGTACGCATGCATCGAATGCATCATGTGTATACTTTGAAAGGCTGAGCTCTTGACCGTGCCCAAGATGTACTGGCACGTGGAAAAACTATGTACACCCTAGCTTTATGGGGCAGTTTACTACATTACAGCAGTAATGGCTCATTCACAGCACATATCATTATCAGCAGTATCCTGTTGTTGTGAATTTTTAATGCGTTAAAATTTGAATATAAGATACCATATACTAGCAGGGTGTGCAAAACAAATTATCAGCTGTCTAAAGGCTTAGAAGATTATGTGTATTAACACATGACCTCTCATCTCTTCACTAAGAGCCACAACAACAGAGGGATAGAGATACTGTATGGATGAGAAAAGAGTTGAAGAGAAAGAAAAAGAGAGAGAGGAAGGAAGAGATAAGGTTAGTTGTGACTCTTTATTAAACCACTGCACCTCTCCTTTCTGTGGGTCGTTTGATTGCCGAGTGCGTGACTGCTCTCGACCGAGTGGCTGAATAGATTGCACACTGGAAGTTTCTATCAGGCAGTGTCTACCTGCAGGCCTGGAGTCCTCTGTTTATTTAACGATTGCTGGTGCTTCTCATTATAGTCTGAGTGGATGATCATAGCAGCAGCCACAGGATTTATGATCATTTTGCTGCATTCTACTGAACTTCAGCCAGGGACACATGAGTGGAAACCAGACAAAGTACTTTTTGAGATATAGGGAGACGTAAAAGTAATAACACAACCGAGCACTGTATAATTCTTGTTTTTCTGTCTCTCTAGAAAGAAAAGCAGGGAAGGTCAAATGCAATCATTAATGAATAGCAAAAAAGTGAATCCTGAAAGTGTTTTTTTTTTTAATAAAGAGGATTATTTTTTAAAGTTGGTGTTTGTGTGAGTGCACCATGAATTACGTTATATTATTTGAGTATTTTGTGCCGTGGTGTGTGCAGCTGTGGGGTCACACAGTGGAATCCAATAGAGCGCTAGAAAAGTTTTAACTGGACAAAATGGCAGGCTTGAAGACAGACAATGGGCCAAGGGCCTCTCCCGCTCCCTTACCCTCCATCTCCACACTGACTGGCTCCAAGTCAGGAGAACCCTGCCCTCCCCGCCTCCCCTCCTCGGGGTGGGTACCTGTCTCAGGGACACCTTTGACTTTAGGCAGAGCTGGCCCCTGATTGGTTGTGGTGGCACTTGTGGGCGAGGTCTTTCCTGTGATTGTATTGGAAGGGGGCAACAAAGTTACCAATCAGAGATATCCATAATACGCATCATAAATCAGGAAAACAACAATGTAAACAGATCAATTAAAAATCATTACAGCAGAACCAACACATTTTGTACAATGCCATAAAATAAAATACAAATCAGACAAAATATCCATGTGAATTCTTTATAAATATTAAACGAATGCAATATTAATCATTATCATAGAAAAAAAGAAAAGAAAAATAATTAGAATTAACGTTTCATTTGGAGAACATTAAGTTAGAGTGGCTGTTGAATCAAGCTCACTTTATCACCACAGTAGGGAAGTAAAAAAAAATGACCATTCACAGTAGTGTGAATGTAATTTTTACACAACAATATCCTTAAGCTTAAGGTGTATTTTTTGTATAAGTTCATTAGTACTCAAAACTCTGGTTTTCTAAAACTTTTGTTTGTCTTTTGCATTTTTGTGCCAATATTTCCAGTTTCAGATGCCCCCAGTGCATTCTATGACAGTATGTGGATGTGTAGCATTTGATAGGAAGCAAGCAAAAGTTCAAAACTGAAATAATCCACAGAAAGCGAAGCCTAAGCTTCTTTTCAATCACTTCCCCCTCTCTTTCATTTTCTCCATCTGTCCCCCAAAAAGTGCTGATCATAAACACACTTACAGACCACAGACTTTGAGGTTATCCTTGTAAGACCGATACAGAGATTTAGCTCTTTACCTTCCTGGGCAGCTTTAATTACCAATGGCCTTGAAAACATTCCATTCCTGAAAGCATCCCTGTCCTGGAGCTCATGCTGCTGTGAAGAGCTCCATCACTGGACTAATGCTTAATGTAGCGGCACACAGTAGTCATCAGCACCAGCCAGTTGACCGGACCAAGCGTGAACCCCATCCTCTTTCTGTCCACCTCTAAATAAAGCCTGTCATCTTGCCATCTGTGTCACACAGCGCCTGCCCAACAGGAGTACTGAGGGCTGGCACAGGGGATGATTCTATTATCATTTCATTTCCTTTCTACCAATTTAAAGGGTGCTGGAAGAAAAGAACTGTCTGAAAACAGTGGAGCATTGTGGACATTTTTGTCTGGCCTTCACAATGGGATGGCTTTATCACACAGTAAAGTTCTGAGCATGTAATAACTCCTATTGAATGCAGGTAGAGTTCTAATTACTGTGCCACAGTGCCGTGGAAGGTTTTGTCTCAGCGTGAGGTGAGAAAGAGAGAGGGAAGGTATGCTGCTGTGTCATTTACAGAGGCTTGGAGAGGAGCTCTGGTGGGTTCAGCCACAAACTGAATTAATCGGTAGGGATGCTCATTGAAACTGGGCACCCACTGTGCGCTCTTTCACACCATACAAACCCCACACAGACAGTGTGGAGCACAGGGACACCATCCAGCATCCTACCTGTACCATTTCTCCAATGGGAAAACATCACTACAGACTTATGTCATGATGCACACACCTCTCTCTCTCTCTCTCTCTCTCTCTCCCTTCTTCCTTCCTTGTTTGTTTGTTTTTCAATGTCCATCATTTCCTGTTATTGGTGTCTCTCTTACCTTCCTTCCTTCCTCCGTGAATTATTCACTTCTCTCTAATTTGCTGATGGACAGATTGGAGGCTGTCTGGGAGATATATCTGTTCTGTAAAAAGCTGTAATTTAGCTATATAAAACAGTGGCACTGATTCATTAGTAAAATATTATAATAGATTAGATGACTTGGATATCTTATTGTTTACAAAACCTCATCTGTGCTAATATCCTAATGTGACTAAACCAGATGGTAATGCAAGGATTCTGAGTGGTACACAGAATATCTCTCCATGATCCACAGAGGAGGAGGATCTGTAATTTTGTGTGTGTATTTTAAGTCAGAGAATATTGTGTGACAATATTTTGCACTGGCTCAGATCACTCTACTCCCCCTTGTTTTAGAAGCAAGACCAGATGACACCACCCAGGGATGTTCACACACACCAGTCAAACGCACACACAGGTCAGCTGTCAGCTAGTATTAGCTCACAACTTTTTGAAATGTAATAGAGTAAATAAAAAATGCAACATTCGCTTTCTCCCTCATTTTTTATACAGTAACCCTACCCCTAAACCCAACTCTTACAGAAACCTTTTTGCATTCCATAATGACATTATTTAGTTTGTTTATGAAGCTGTTTTTCTAATGGGGACTTTTAGCTATTCCCACAATGTAGGTGATTTCAGGTTTTACTTTCCTTGTTGGGATATTTACTTTATGGGCAAAACCAGACTCACACATGCACACACTGTCTTTCACACATACTCCCTCTAACACACTAATATGCAAATTCTCTCCAGTCATTTCCTTCCTTTCTCGCACGCACGCACACGGACATGCGTGCGCGCACACACACACACACACACACACACACACACACACACACACACACACACACACACATGTAGTGTTTCCATGTTTTATGGGGACTTTCCATAGACATAATGGTTTTTATACTGTACAAACTTTATATTCTATCCCCTAAACCTAACCCTACCCCTAAACCTAACCCTCACAGAAAACTTTCTGCATTTTTAGATTTTCAAAAAACATAATTTTGTATGATTTATAAGCTGTTTTCCTCATGGGGACTGACAAAATGTCCCCACAAGGTCAAAAATTTCGGGTTTTACTATCCTTATGGGGACATTTGGTCCCCACAAAGTGATAAATACACGCTCACACGCACACACACACACACACACACACACACACACACACACACACACACACACACACACACACACACACACATTGGTGCAGCTATCATTATGAGAACTCTAGATTCTATCCCCTAACCCTACCCCTAAACCTAACCCTCACAAAAAACTTTCAGCATTTTTACATTTTCAATAAAACATTGTATAGTATGTTTTTTTAAGCGATTTAAATTATGGGGACACTAGAAATGTCCTCATAAACCACATTTATAGCATAATACACTTATAATTATCAGTTTGTTACCTAAACAATACTCCTCATAAACCAGTTAATCCCCCCCACACACACACACTATAAAAAAAAGTCACACACTCTCTGTCTGTCTGTCTTTCTGTCTGTCTGTCTGTCTCTCTCTCTCTCTCTCACACACACACACACACACACACACACACACACACACACACACACACACACGAGCACGCATACTATCACACATCCAGCTCAGTCAGAAAATGAATTTGTCAGATTGTAAATTTCAGTTGTTCCTCCAAGGCTCTTGCTCAAAGCGCTCTGACACAGCAGGCCATTTAGTGCTGGAGCGTAGCACTGCAGGCCATTTCGGTCTGTGGTCCAGATCTGCAGCCTGCAGCCTCACTGCTGGCCATTTAATAAACGTTATTGGTGTTGAATGCTCACACATTTCTAATAATTGTTGTAGGTTTGACTCAGAGGTCAGACCAGGACAGAGTTTTATGTGTGAGTGTGAGTGAGAAAGAGACTAGAAATTGCAATATGCTGAAATGCTGTAATGTTCACACCAAGAAACCAGTGAAATGTGAAAAAAATGCTAGCAATCTGTGCCCATTGTTGGAACAAAGGACATTTAAAGACCCAGAATGAAAAAGGCAGGCCATAAAATGTCCGCTCTGAATTTAAAGGTAAATGAAATGAAAATGATAATGAATATGGCTGGACAAAATGTGATGTATCCTTAGGTGAGTTGAATGACTGAATTTAAAGCACATGAGACTGAATTAGTGCACTGACCGTACGCAGAGTCCACTGCAGGGTTTTGCTTGCGTGTCGTGGCCATGACATCTATAGAAATAAGGGAGATCAGGAAAGCATGAAAGCCAAAACCATTAAAACACCACAAACGGCCTACAGATCGATATTATATTATATTATTGCGATTATTACTCTTAATAAATGTAATAGTTTAATTGGCAATGGGCATTTTTTTCATTTTGATGCAGCTGCGGTTTTATAAAAGCAATAAGCCTCTTGAGGCCATCAGTTTAAGTGATATTAACATGGCTAAGTTTTTATTTATTTATAGAATGTATAGTACTGTCCTGAATGCAGATTGGTTCATACAGTGTTCCAGTATACCAGCTGTGCTAAAACACACAATATAATAACAGCTTTGACGTGAAACACCTGCTCATCTAGGTACTTTGTACAGTATATCACTGTGCTATCAGTCCAACCATTAACCTTTTTTATGCTTGTTATTTCTTCTAGTGGATGGATGGAATTTGAATGAAAATTGTAATGAAAATGTGTAGTAAAAGCATTATTTTTATTTTTTATATTCATGGCTACAGAGCTTGCCGGTACTCAGCTATTCATTGTGCCTAACAACGACTATTGGATCGAAATATTGCACAGCTTCTCGTACCTAATTGCTTAATTACTACATGCTATTGGCTTTAATTTCTGTCTCAAAAAGAAAAGGTTTTGCAATTGTAGAATTCTTCAATCCAAGTATACACAAGGCTATTCATCTAAAACTCCTCAGCCAGAGCAGAGGTCTAGTTGTAGCAAGAATTTGTAGGACTGTAGTAATGGTCTGGATAAGTTATGATGTCTGAGAGCAAGTCACAACGGACTGTCTGGAACTCACCATGACAGCTGTCTGGGTACTGAAGATATCCACTCTCCACATACTGTTCAAATCCAGACCTGTGACAGAGACAGAGAGGGAGAGCAACAAAATAGAGAGAGGAACAATGACACAAGAGAACGTAAGCAGAAGGAGTGAGAAAGAGGACAAGGGAGTGACAATCATTCTTTTATGTATCTCTCTTTGAATGATCCCTCTAATTAATTTGGCTGTCAGCACTCTGTTGTTGCCTCCTTGAGCGACTGTAAAGGCAAATAACATGTTACAATCTAATTGAGGCTTGAGTGTCTGACATACAAGGACACTCTCCCTTATACCACGAAAGCCATGTTTTTAGCGACCATGTGGTTAGAAACATGTGTAAACTCATTTGTATGTATACATACACTTTAATGTTCAAAAATGAAGCAGTTAAAGCTAAAGCTGGTGCTGAAGTATGTAACTATTAGTTTGAATTATTGAATAAATAGTTGAAAGACTGTGCAGCATAAGATGGATTTTATTTCCTGCAATAAGGGGAGTGATTTACTCTATTCTAGAGAGCATCTGATTGGACAAAATAGAGTAGTGCAAGATGAGTCATCAAGATTTTTGGACAGTTTCCCAGATGACAACGACTGTCAATTTTAAATGTGCATATCTTATAAAAATTAATTTTGGAAACATTTAGGAGCACACTAGCATATAGATGATTTTTAAAGCTAATGCATGTCCATTAAAAGCTACAAAACTCAACTTTTGGAAAACAACATACATTATATGTGATATTTCTATGTGCTCCCAAGATTTCACGTGTGCAAAATGGAAGCATCAAATGTTATTTTGGTCACACTTTGAGTGTCTGTGTTATTGCATATTTACAGAGGTACCAAGTAATATTAATTAACTACATGTACATACTGTGTAAATGTGTTGTGCAACTGAAAGTAAATACACATTTTTATAATTATTACTATTAATTGATTTTAGTAAAATGTTTGTGACACACACACACACACACTGTAAAATAAAGTGTTAACTTATTTTCATCAAATCATACACTCTCACTGTCACTCTGGGTTTTTGTCTGACAGGACCACAGCATCATCGTCTCATGTCTGTCTTGCGTTTCGTGTGCTGTCTTTGTGTGAGCGCACGGGTCCGGTTGTGATTTCCTGCCGTGCGCTCTTCTTGTTTGGCGTTGCTTGTCTTGTCTCGTCTTGTCTGTCGGTTTGCATGAGCGTATATTGCCTTATTGTATTGCCGATGTTCGCTCATGTGATTCGGGTGTTTTGTTGTCTTGTGAGAGCATGTGACTTTGTTTTGTTTCTGTATCGTCGCGTGACTCTCTGTCTTGCGTCCTACCCCGCCTTCTTGTTTGCCCATTATTAGTCCAACCTGTCTTGTTAAACTGTTGATTTCTCTCCCTATTTTAGTATCCTCATGTATGCTGTCCAGTGCCAGTTAGTCTTGTGTGTTTCCAGTCAGTCTTGTTAGTCGGTTCATGTTGGTCCTGTTTTTGATTCCCCTTGTTTGGTCCGATCGGTCCTGGTTCCCGTTACCTCAGCCCTACAATCTGGATTTACTTTTCCCCTACGGGGTAGTTTATGTTTATTGTTTTACCCCTTGTGGGAGTTTGTGTTTGTATTAATAAATACAATAATACATTAATTTTAAACTATGTGTTTGTGTCCTGAGCCTCTTCATTCTCTGCTTGCTGACATAAACAATATCATATGTATTTAACATGAAAACATGAAATTAATGTGCTCACATATGAAATTAACAGACAGACTTACAAGGACTATTGTTCATTCAAGTACACAAGTTTCCAGTCCACTTTGAGTCAGATCAAAAACCCTTTGTGTAAAGGAAATGTGCGGTTGAGCACAACAGCACATTAAGTATAATTTTAAGTAAATATGATTAATGTGAATGACATTGCTGATTCATGCTGTCTGACAGCGTAACCACGGTGACACATTGCTCTGTGCGGCCGCAATGTTCTGCTGCTTTTGGCATTACAGAACAGAGCATGTCACTGTTGCTCACTGCTGTGCACCTGAGCAACATATCTTGCACATAGAAACACAACACTTACTGTCAGTTTTTGCTTCCTCTCAGTGTTACCATGGAGACATGATTATATCAGAGAATGTGGTCTAATGGAGCATGGAATCATGTACCTGAACATCCAAAATCATTACTATTAAAGATCACTGAACGTAACATATTTTCTAAAATAGTAATTGTGTTGTCCATGGCTGCTTCAATTCTAGAGATCTTTTTGAGTGGAACTGGGATTTGTTTGGTTTAGTGTAAAGCATCATAATGACTGGAATAGTTCACCCCAAAATAAAACCATTATTTCACCCTCAAAAAATCTCTCTTCCATATAATAAGTGAATGGACACTAGGGCTCAACAAGCTCCAAAAAGCAAAATAGCATTATAAAAGTGGTTGTGCACTATATTCAAAGTCTTCTGGAGCCATTCAGTAGCTGTGTGTGAACAAACTTAAATTGTTATTCAGTGAAAATCGTTCTGGACAGCCAGTCACCATTCACTTTTATTGTATGGAACAGAGCAGCTTGAACATTCTGCTAAATAATTGTGTTGTTCCATGGAAGATAAGAAGGTTTAAAAAAACATGAGGTTGAGAAAATGATATATAATTAAAATGTTTTGAGTTAACTACCCCTTTAAGAGCAAAACACACATACAGAGACCTTTTCACATAATGTCAGCACCCCATTTCAGCCATGCCGAGGTACCTGCCTCTCTCCTGCCTTGCCCTGCCCTGCATATTCAATCAATCTGTGAATCAGCCCTCTCTACCTGACATGATTTAGAGTCCTTATTTCCATTAACCTGAGTGGGGAGAGCGACAGTGAGAGAGAGAGAGAGAGGAGGAGAGAGGATGACTTCATCTCATATTGAAGGATAAATAGAAAGGACAAGATAAAAAAAAAAAGTCTCCTGCATAAAGTGGTAAATTGGGATCTTGCAGGTGCATAATATCTGAACATCAATATGCCTCTGAGATGCATGCTTTTCATTATACCCGAGTTGGCCACTCTCTCTCTCTCTCTCTCTCTCTCTCACACACACACACACACACACACACACACACACACACACACACACACACACACACACACACACACACACACACACACGCACTCACACCCTCCCGCCCTCCCTCTCTCATCGAGAGCAGATTAAATTGCCCCTGGGAGAAAGTGATTGGGGGAAAAGGAGAACAATGAGAGGAAATCTCCCACAAGATAATAAAGTCATATTTTCTCCATATTCCCCAACCCCTTTTAACGCAGTTCAAAGCCAAAATCAAGCTGCAGAACTGTTTTAAAATGAGAATGTCAAACTATTAATATAGTACATATTTTTTCCTTGTTTTTTTTTTACAGCCTACCTGTATTTCATTAGATGCTGTTTAGCACTTATACATGCAGAACACAGCTACAGTATAGCACAGTATGCAGCTACTGTATAGTTCTTCCCATATCACTTTCTATTTAAAATAAAAATACATTTGTATTTTATTTGTATTTTTTTCATGCAATTATTTTATTATTTCTACTTTATTGACAATATTGTACTGCATTTTGTGTATACACTGTAACACCCATTACATCTTTCTGATACACATTTCTACTGTATTTAAGAAATTTCCCAGAAGAAAAAAAGTATCTTGTATAATCTTGTTTTATTACCGGTTCTGCGTCTATCTAGGCCTAATGTCTGCTGTACATTGTAGGTTAGTCTATCAAAACTACCGAACTGGTAGGGAAGGAGTTGTCTGACTGACAGGTAAATAGCCATTCACACTAAACACCTTTGTGCATCCATCTGCACTGTTTTTCAATTTCTTTTCTATGTTAAGATGTGCTAGACAGACGTTTTTTGTCAGTTGCACAGCATCTAGCTGTTTTTTTTTCTGTGTCTCACACAGGAGTACCATGTTTTTTTGACAATGGGTCAAGTTAAAACGAACTTCAACTCTTAAAAATGTGTCTTGAGACACCAGCGTTCTGCTCTATTCAAAGCTATTTTTTGTGCAAAGAAGGGTTAGACTTTAATGGCTCCTAAATTTGCTTATTTACATGTGCACCACGACTCCTTCAAATTCAGCCAATCAGACTGGAACCAGCTAATTCAGCTAACTCTTGCCATATTTTGTGTGTAAAATATGCATCAGATTCTCTGAGAATGGTCCATTTCACCATTTCAGTGCACATACTACAACCTAAATGTGTCTGTGTTTGTGTACATGGATGCTGAGAGATAATGGTATATGCCTGGCGAGTATCTGTGTGGTTACTTTTGGTTTCTATGACAAAAAACTATTCTACAAGATTCTAGAGCTCTTTATAATAATTCTAAAGCACTGTATGATTACAGAACACTTTATGGTATCTGACAGGATAAGACGAATTACTGTGACATAAGTTTGGCTGTGGAAGCATATAATTGTAGGTTGGAGTAAATCAAAGCTCTTCTGGGACAGTGATAAGTACCCTTCACAAGTTCCTTCCATTTCCCTGGCAGCGGTCTGGAAATCTGCTGTATACATAATAATGTGATCATGAGTTTAAGATTAAATAACTCTCCATCTCCATTTAAAGAGATCAATACTCACATTCGGACAGAATAACCATGCCTCAATGCTTGGCCACAAATATCGAGTTTATGGCCAAAGTTATGGCCAGAAAATAATGTGATTAAAACTGCGAGCATGTTACAGAGAAACAGTGCTATTAAAAAGACCAGGCCATGCAAATGTAATTTGAGTCTCTCATTCATAAGCTCTGAATTCATTAGAGCTGTTGTATAGTTGGCAGTGCATACAGTCATGTGAAAAAAATAGGTACATATTTGGACGAGCTAACATTTGATTCTCTTTGAAACAGTGCCTATTAATAAAGTTGATATACTTGATACATCAATCATTTATTCAACAAAAATATAAATGGATATGAAGTGGTAGTGGCGCAGTGGGCTAAAGCACATAACTGTTAATCAGAAGGTCACTGGTTCGATCCCCACAGCCACTACCATTGTGTCCTTGAGCAAGGCACTTAACTCCAGGTTGCTCTGGGGGGATTTTCCCTGTAATAATTGCACTGTAAGTCGCTTTGGATGAAAGTGTCTGCCAAATGCATAAATGTAAATATAAATGTAAATATGATATTCTTCTGTTGAAAAATTAAGTACACCCTTGGCCTCAGGAGCTAGTATCACTCCCTTTAGCAGAAATAACTTATTTAACAGACATGTATTAACATTTTATACTATATACAAAATAATGTTTTATTGTTGTTATAGTGTTTTAATAGTATGTTTAACATGTTTGCATATGTTCATTTTATATCTCATTTAAAATTACATGGCATGTCTTTAAGAACAGTGCAACCACCTGTCATGTGAGAAGTGAGTAGGACTGGATAAAAAGGAGCCAACATGGCAAGTTAGGGAAGGCTAAGTGGTATCACCTATCCCTGGGATATGCTTGGACTCTGGAGTTTACTTACCTTTGCTAAGACTATTCGCACTGTGGATTATGGTCACCTTCTCCACAAACTCTATCGGATTGTAAATACAATGGTGAGCTAACTCTGGGACTTAAGACACTAAAAAAACACAAAAGACTGTTCTTCATATATACTTAAAATCTGTATATACTCATTTGAACAGTCTGTGGATATGTTTTAATCTTGTGAATATGCCTTCAACTGGTATTTCTCTTTTTCTGGTAATACTCTTTCGTCTCTTATTTTCACATAAGCACACTCACTCAGTTCAGTCAGGATACTCATTTTAGTTTGTGTAACCTGGTCGAAAGGCTGATTGTTACAAACTTATTGTAGGCGTTTTGCATAATTGTCCACCAGTCTCTGACATTGGCTTTCTGAATAATTTGAACACTCTTCCTTGCAAAATTCTTACAGTTGCAAGATGTTTGAGGGGTTTCTTGCATGTACTGCACATTTCAAATCACCCCACAACATTTCAATGGGATTCAAATCTGGGCTTTGACTAGGCCATTCCAAAACCCTTCATCTCTTTGAGTCATTCCTCAGTGCACTTGCTAGTGTGTTTAGGACCATTGCCATGTTGAAAGTTCCACTTCCGCTTCAACTTTGAATGGCCTCACATTATCTTCAAGCACTCTTTGATATGATGCAGAATTCATAGTTTAATCAATGACTGCAAGCTGCCTAGCCCTGAGGCAGCGAAGCAGCCCCAAACCATAACATTTCCACCACCGTGCTTCACAGTTGGTATGAGGTTCTTCTCCTGAAAAGCTTTCTTTGGTCTGTGCCAAACATGTATACTGTTACTGTTGCCAAACAACTCTATCTTTGATTCGTGTATCCAGAGCACATTCCAAAAGGACTGGTCTTTGCCTATATGTTCATGGGCAAACTATAGTCTTGCTGTAATCTTGTAATCTAATCGTTCTTTTTAGATCGAAAAGGGCTTTTCCTGGCATGCCTCCCATGCAGGTAAAATTTTAGCAATCTCTTTCTGGTTGTAGATGCATACACTTTGACATCAACCATTGCCAGAGTTAACTGCAGATCCTGTTTTTAAATTCTGGGGTTATTGGATACTTTTTTCATCAAACGGTCTGCTCTTGGGCTGAATTTGCTAGGATGACCAGTCCTGTAAAAATTGGCAGTCATTTGAAATCTATGCCACTTGTAGATTATTGTCCTTACAGTGGAATGATTTATTTAAAATAATTTGAAAAGTCCCTTTTCAGACTTGTAGGCATCCACAAACGTTTTCCTGAAGGCTTTGCAGAACTCTTTAGATCTTGGCATGATGACACCACACACCTCAATAGCAAAGAGAACACCAGACAATAGATGTGAGTGGTTTAATTAAGACCGGTTCCATCTGCACTCCCTAAGGAGGTTGTAATCATTGGCACCCAATATTGAACACTTGATTCTAATTTTATGGATTTGAATGTGTGATAGATGTAGGGGTATACTTTTTCCATGTGATGAATCTGTTTATTTAAATCATGAAAATGACTTCAAAATGTCAATTTTATGTGTCATTTGTTTGAGTATATCAACTTTTATTAATAGGCACTGTTTCAAAGAGGATCAAATGTTTGCTTCTCCAAATATGTCAAAGCAAACAATTTCCATGGGGTGTACTTATATTTTCACAGGACTGTATGTTCATCATGTTTAATGTTGTTCCAAACACCAAAAGACTTTCTTTCTTCCATGGATCACAAAAGGAGATGTTAGGCAGAATGACACCATTCAATTTAATTGTATGAGAACTGATGCAATTGTTGACTGAAACTAACATCTCCTTTTGTGTTCCACGGAAGAATGGCATATGGGTATGAAACAACACGAGGTCAGTAAATTAAGTTAATCATTCCTTGAAAATCAAAGTGAATGCAGGTTCAAATTCGGCCAAAATTCTGCCCTGGTCAGATTCCTTCACTCTCTCCCTCCAATTTCCTGTCTTTTTTCTATTATCCTATACTATAAAAGGCAAACAGCCCATTAATATATGTATATTTTTGAAAACATACTGGAAAACATTAAGAGACCAATGCAAAATTTTCAGTTTCTCTGGATTTACTATTTATAGGCATGTGTTTCGGTAAAATGAACGTTTTTGTTTTTAATTCTATAAAGTACTGCATTTTTCACAATTTTTTTTTTGTCATTTGAAAATGACAACTGATCAAAATAACAAAAAAGATGCAGTGTTTTCAGACCATTTTTAGACCACACAATACTAATGTTTTAACTTAAGAGTTCAGTCTTGGCATGCTCCCTACCATTCTTTCACATTGCTGCTTGGCTTTGTTTGATGGATCGGTGATGATCTAGGGGGTGCTTTAGCAAGGTTGGTATCAGGAAGATTCATCTTTGTGAAGGACGCATGAATCAAGCCACCTAAACGTTTATCCTGGGAGAAAACTTGCTTCCTTCTACTCTGACAATGTTCCTCAACTCTGGGAATTCGTTTTTCCAGCAGGACAATGCCACATGCCACACAGCCAGGTCAATCAAGGTGTTGATGGAGGACCACCGAATCAAACCCTGTCATGGCCAGCCCAATCTCCAGACCTGAACCCCATTGAAAACCTCTGGAATGTGATCAAGAGGAAGATGGATGGCCACAAGCCATCAAACAAAGCCGAGCTGTTTGAATTTTTGTGCCAGGAGTGGCATAAAGTCACCCAACAGCAATGTGAAAGACTGGTAGAGAACATGCCAAGACGCATGAAAGCGGTGATTGAAATTCAGGGTTATTGCACCAATTATTGATTTCTGAACTTAAGTTAAAACATTAGTAATGGCATCTTTTTTGTTATTTTGACCAGTTGTCACTTTTGGCAAATAAATGCTCCAAATGACACCAATTTTATTTGGAAAAATGCAGTACTTTATAGAATAAAAACAAAAATTTTCATATTACTCACACATGCCTATAAATGGTAAATCCAGTGAAACTGAATATTTGCAGTGGTCTCTTAATTCTTTTCAGAGTTGTATATGTAATATGAGTGACAAATTCAATAACTAAACAAAAGGTTTAAAAACTTGCTTTGTGGATTCTGTGCTATGTGCAAGACATCTGTAAACTTGACATTGCTTACACAAATATTTGTAAACGATACAAATGTTATGTTTCAGGTCATGTAAACAAGTCCTGTTGTGTTTGCCTTTTAAAAAAGTTTATATAAAGTAAATATCTGCACATATCTGGTCTGAAGGACCAGATGTAAATTGTGTGACAGTGATGTCATCACCAACATGGTTAATGGGCTTTATACCAGAATTATTTTTAAAGCTCTTATAAAGAGGATGTTTATACTAATTTACAGAATAATTGAAAAAGGATGTTTAAATTAATTGACTCACATTATTTTAATGGTATGGCTATAAGAATTTACAGTAACTCTATTTTAAAATTATCAAGGAAATCATCCAGGCCATTATGCACAATGTCTGGTAACATTTTATAACCGCTTGATGATAAATTTTGAAAACGTTTTATGGCCATCTTATTTTTACCAGATGTTTTTAAGACGTTTAGAGTAACTTAAGCTCCAAAAGACCTTTTAAACAATGCTGCAGTCTATAAGAAAAACTGTTAATTGCATAGGAATCCAGTTTACAGAATTCAGTAGCTGTGCAGGCTTTTAATGGTAACAAACTGTAAAATGCTGCCATGGGATGTTTACTGGGGCAGGGCTAACAGAAGATTGCGTGCAGTAGGTTAAACTCACTTGAGTCCCGGCGCCACTGTGGCACAGTTCCCTGCACTCAGCCAGATGCAGTAGGGGTCTCGCGAGGACAGACAGCTCCTAAAATACAAACACACGCGCACACACGCACACACACACACACACACACACACACACACACACACACACACACACACACACACACACACACACAGAGTTAACTCATACCACATGTGCTGGAAAGGTTGTGCGTGTCTCTACTACCCCCATCCTCCTATTTTCCCGTCCTCTCTCACAGTATACATGACAGGGTAGAGGGGACAGCTAGCCACAGCATCTCCATAACAAAGCATTAATGTCTCTTGCTGGTCTGAGACTCTAGAGACCAAGACTGAGAGGACAAAAAAATAGAGAGAGAGTGACCGACTGCAGATGAGCAAGGTGTGTGTGTATTTGTGCTGCATGATTGACAGGTGTGTTATGTTTGCTATAGGCCAACTTTGAGATTCAGATACATGGAAAAGCTGGTGTGAGAGAGCGCGAGAGAGAGAGAGAGAGAAAATAAAAAAATTATGTGTCAGGTGACTAGGTGAGAGTCATAAGGCCAGTTCACACTACCCCAACAAACACCAAAATCCAACATTTGTTGGGTTTTGTCGAATCAGTGAGTTCACCCTTTTGGCTTTTGTTGGAGTTCTTAAGTGTAAGTTTTCACTGATTGAACATGGCTTTTTTTGGGTCTTGGAATGTTTGAACAGTCTGGTATGATTTTCCATCAAACTCTGATGTCATCCAACTTCGCAAACAGTTGCCATGACAATGAGGCAAGCATCCCTGTCAACTCACAGAAAATGAATACGCGTGGGCGCAACTGCATTGCTAGAGCAGGAGAAATGCAGTGAATCACGATTAATCATTTTTGTAGCAAACTTGTTAAAGCATTCCGTTCCTTTCTAAATAAACTAAATTATATGTAAAGTGTTGGTTAGCTTGTTTAAGTGGATTACACTCATGAGGGAGTTTACATACAAATAGGCTATATCAAAACACAGATGGAAATAGAGTAATGCTGAAGAGCTCTTCTCACTCATGTAAAAAAACACATTCTTTATTTCTCAAATGCTGTTCATTTCAGAAATCAGAAATTTCATTCACACCAAAAATGCTAACACTGAACTTAATGCAGATCTGCAATAACTCAAAATCTCAACTTTCCCCACATTTTATGGACAAACTCATGTGTAAAATATTTTTGGCACTGTCCTCTGACGGATGGATCAGTGTGAAAACGACAGTTATGTTTCTCAACATACACCAACACTTCAAACATTCTAAAGTTGGCAGATGTTCTAGAATGTTGAGAAACATAACATTTGTGTTTACACTGATCCAACAAACTTGCATCTATGCATGTTGTTGTTTGCCTTTGAGGAAGATGCTTGACAAGAAAGAGGTTGAGGATGAAGCCAAACATACAAAATTTTATATAAAGTATAAATAAACATGCACTGGGCACTTTATTAGAAACACTATGGTCCTAATAAAGTGCCTGAAGTGGTCTTCGGCTATTGTAGCCCATCCACCTCGAGGTTTGACGTTTTGTGCATTCCGAGATGCTATTCTGCTCACTAGAATTGTATGGAGCAGTTATCTGAGTTGCTGTAGCCTTTGTCAGTTCAAACCAGTCTGGCCAATCTCTGCTGACCTCTCTCATTAACAAGGCCTTTCCATCAGCAGAACTTCCACTCACTAGATGTTTTTGGCACCATTGCAGTAAACTCTAGAGACTGCTTTTGTGTGAAAATCCCAGGAGATCAGCAGCTACAGACCTTCTGGCACTGAGAGCACATGAGAACATGATTTTATCAGGGTTCCCACTCTTTCCAAGCCACAATTTTCCAGGACAACAAGTGTAATATTTTTGCAAAAACATGTGTCCATTTAAATCGAGCTTTTATTTTGCCATTTCTGTGTTTTTGACAGAAGATTCTCACCTCCAGATAAGCAGTATGCTCAATGGCATTGTTTTTTTTTCAGACTTTATGTGAACGAAAAGACACATCCGCCCATTTTCTAAGTGGAAATTGGTACATTTAAAAATATATCTGTTGTAGCGAATCAGCTCTATGAAATATTAATAATCAATCATAACTTGTTATAATCGATCATGAATATTTGGATCAGTTAATCGGGTTAACTTGAGGTAGCTACATTAACATTACAACCAAATGCTCGGTTCATCCGTGAACACACAATATTGGTTATTAATTAATCAATTAATAGAAAGGTACATTTCCGGGGCATGGGAAATGTCTTTCTTACTACGTATTAAGAGCAAGTAGTCAAAATCTATGATTAGTGACTTTAGATATGAGCTTGAGACACAGACAACTTTACATGTGACATGAACAAGACTTTATTAACTAGACTAAACATTTAAACTACTCTAACATACATATACATACATGCATACAGTTTACCAAGGGAAAGAGGGTTGAAGCAGAATACAGGAAGGCAAGAAGTTATAGCATTGTTTGAAATTCAGCAGATCAACAGCCTGAACAAACCATCATATTAGTTCTGACACGCACTTTTTAGAAAGGGGTGAGGATACTTAATGTATCAAATAATGAGACTAAGTTTGATACTTGCATGTCCCATTTGAATTAAACTGTCCTGATGCAATTGTTGAGGCTCCAGTTGATCTTTGATGATGTTGTCTTGATGAGAGAGAGAACCAGTGGGGGTCAGATTGATCTTTGGTGAATGGAAGGACAAGGCCGTAGCCTGGCGCATGCTTGGGAGTCCTTGGGGCCTGCTAGTTCAGCATCATTCAGCAAGAGAGTGAGAGAGCACAAGGCTCAGAGGGCAAGAGAGGCAGGAAGCAAGAGGAGCATAAGAGAGCTAAGAGACGTAAGAGATAAGAGATAGAGAGGAAGTGGGCGCAGCAATTTTATACCTTTAGAAAACATGTCCCACCCCTCATTGGCTCGACCAATAAGAAGGGTTTGAGTTCTAGGCGGGAATTTGGTTTATTGCTCTTTGTTGTAAAATTGCCCATTGCATGTGCAAGAAAGAAAATAGGAAATATACTTGTAATACTAATATGTTGTTGTTATCGACATATCATGTACACAGTCATTTCAATCTTCAAAATACCAAGTTATAGAGACCAAATATGCCACACATATGATTTTGGTTAACCATAGTATGCAAAGTCTGAAACATTAACCCATTAGAGTTTGCAAGAAACATATATCAAGCAACATTTAAGGGAAATTGTGAGATGGCATATTAGATACATGTCAATATTTTTATCACATGGATTATATGTATATAGCATATATAGGATTAAAAGGTGTAATTTCTCCTTCTCAGTAAGAAAGCAGTGAGCTTCAGCAGTCTGAGCATTCCTTTGGGGGGGTCGTAAAAGTCTCCCTTACTCTGGGCATGAGAGAGTTCCTTTGTCAAGGCTCATTTGCATGTTTATGACAGTAAGAGATTTTGGGCTGAATGACTCAAAAGATAGTAAAACATCGCGTAATATCATTCTACAGAGATCTTATATTCGAATTCAGCTCGGACAAATCGTAAGGTTTAAATTGATACCACGAAACATGTGTTTAGTACACTTAAAAAGGGAATATACACTCTTCGGCTATTAAATATCAGGCCTCAGAGTTTAAAACACACAACGAAACAGTTCTAACGAGTTTGATATACCTCAGAAATACACAACATACAGGGATTACACGTATTTCATTAGCAATATGCAGTTCTGTGTTTAACTGAAAAACACACACACACATTTTTACGTTCAAAGTTTCCCCCTTCCTGTCCACACGATAAGCACGTGGTGAGCATGCGGATGTCACATGCGGTTCTCTGTCAATAGTTCATTGTCTCTTTGTCAATACATTTATTGTGCTTGTGGAGACTAGTTGGCGCTATTTAAGTAATTAGGGGAGTTTCAACAGTAAGTTCTTGTTTGTTCGGAACCTGCCGAGTTAATGATTCCTTCATTGATTCCCCCAGTCGCTACACTGTCCTGGTCACAAAAGCATAGTTTGTGGGTAATAATAGCCATTTTCTATACTTTTGAGGCATGAAAAATTGTGTTACATAGTGTAATAGTGAACCCTTCTGGAGATGCCGCTAGGTGGCAACAAATGAAAGTCTAATGTGATATGAGCTAGTCATTGAATCATTTGAAATGTTCACAGCCGAAATGTGCCAAGAGACTTTATAGTGTTTAAGCATTATAAGAACAAAGCAAATCTATAATTTCCATTCAGTTTGTGAGTGGCCAAGCATGACTTTTCATCCAAAAAGACAACAATAAGTCTAATAATAATAACCTTCTACATTATTAAAATTTGCATGTCAAATCTACTGACTTCAGTATAATGTTTAAGATTTATAAAAACAAAGCAGATGTACTGTATCATTTTCCTACTTTTATCAGAAAAGACAACATATAGCATAACATTAATTGAGTTTCAATGATGTCCCTTCATCATTGTAAAATGCATTTCACATGAGAGTCGAGGCATCAAAGCTCCGCTAAACGCCAGCGTCAAGCGGCACTTTGTTCTCCACATTAGGGTGACTACACACAGACTAAAGTTTATGCTGTGAATGCACTGATTTCAAAGGGTACGTCAGAAGGACGAAGAGGGAAATTATGAGACATTCAACATCTCTTCATAAATTAACCATTTAAAAATATTTTATGTAGCTTTGTACTCTCAAAGATATCATTTGTGAGGCAAAACGTGTGTGGAAAAACACTTTGGTGTGAAGTTGGAGCAGAGGTTGTGCTGACACGTCACTTCATAGACTTCAATGTATTCGGCAGCACTGACACAATTCATATGACATCCTCTCAACATGCAGAAAAATTGTGTCACTTTTACACATTAATCGCACTTCTGGTCTTTTCTCTCCAATATGAACCAGGCAGACTCACAAACCGATGCTTAAGTAAACGAACAACATGCCCCTCTCATTCAGTCGGTTGGTACAAGTAAGTACCAGTTTGTTTATGAATGAGAAATTTCACGAATGCTGCTTCTTACTTTGCATGCGCCGCTGAAGCAAAGCACGCGATTGGTCATAGCTGTAATGAATCAATAGATCTGCCTCGGTTGCACCATGATTACAAAGCTCAGGATTGGCTGCTGTAATCAATCACATGGGTGTAAACACCCTTAACCGCTGATGTTGTTTCACAATGTGCAGACGCCAGCAGAGAAAAAACTATACAAATTTGTTTATTAGACTCATATTCAGAGTCAGATCGTTACCATGTTTTTGTGCTTGTAACGGAAACCCTGCTAGCAACACAATCAAATGGTTATATTCATATTTTCCATGACTGGAAAACTGCATTGCAAAATTCCAGGTTTTCCAGGATGCGTGGGAACCCTGCTTTATTCACACAATGAGCTGATTAGATACTCGCATGAATAGGTAGGTGTACAGGTGTTCCAAATTAAGTGCTAAGTGAGTGTATATGCTCAATTGATTGCTGTTTAGCATGTATTAAATGTGACATTAAGTTATATCCTAATTCATAGAGCAATCCAGCAGCAAAAATATTTTACACATGTGATTGTCTTATGTGTCAACTTATGTCAAGATATTGGGGAAATTTGAGAATTTTAATTAGTGCAGATCTGCATTGGGTTCAGTGTTTGTATTACCTGTGTGATTTGACGCTGTTTGAGAAAAAAATTATTTCATGGGACTGAGATGAGAACTTCAGCACAAATCATCATCCGCGTCTTGATATAGCCTATTTGTATGTAAAATACATTTCCTCACATTTGTCATCCACACAAATGGCTGAAACAAGCTATCTAACTCTAACATATCATTTTGGGGTTTTTTTTATTTGGAAAGGAATGCTTTAACAAGTTCACTACAAAAATGTGGTTAATCGCAATTGACTGCCTTTTTCCTGCTCTACCAAATGCAGCTGCATCTGTGCGCCTTACCTGCAAGGCTCTTTGCCATGGCAATGGTTTGTGAAGTCAGAAGGCATCAGAGTTTTTTGTAATTTGTTGGAAAATCATACTTGATTGCTCAAACATTTCAAGACCAAATAAATGCCAGTTGAACATGTTAATCAGATAAAACAGACTTGAATGCCAACAAAAACCAACAGGGTGAACACACTAATGCAACAACTCAACTGCTGGACATTGGGGTTTGTTGGTGCAGTAGAGTGAAAGAGAGGTGTCACTTCCTCTAAAGCAGCAGTTCTCAAATTAGTTTTGCTTCAGGATCAATATTTTACATTCAACACAGCATCAAATTCTTTTTTGTAGAAAAATATACAAAAAAGTCATTAAAATCAAGCATTCCAAATGTATTAATATAAATGATTAACTTAATTTATTATTAAAAATAAATCCAGGGAGAGAAAGTAAAGAAAAGAAAAAAGGATGGGACAAAAATGATGGAGCTATGGTCTTTCTTCAGAGGCTGAGATATTGTGAGCTAACAGATTGGTAAGAAGTTAAAGCACGGCCAGTTTAGACTTCTCTGTGAGTGCAGGATTGTGCTTGGGAAAAGTGGAATCTAGACTGAAATCCCGATAGGTTTTAGATATCTTTGTAAAAGGAAACACAGTCAATCAGTTTGCTCACACTACAGCTGTGTTAAAAAAGGAATGGTTTACTGCTGGCCTGTGGCCAATCAGATGGTTCTCATTTGCGTGTGAGTAGTCAAAGCACACAGTGTTACTGGCTGCAGTACTGTAGCATGTGATGAGGAAACACTTCTACATCCACCACAATGAGCCATGTCTCTCTTCAAGGGGCAGCATTCTGGATATAGCTTTTTGCCCTTTTTAAATTTGAACGCATTTAAGAATGCATGTCTTTGGAAATACGCACCACTTTCAGCACACTTATGAATGTTATCCATAACAGATCAAAAGAGAAACAGCACATAGACCTCTTGAATCTTGCATGACTGTCATAACTTTTTGGTTCCTGCACTGCATCATAAATGGAGTTTTTAAATGCTACTTTAAGGAAATCTTTAAGAAATGTTTTAAACATCTTTAAACAAGATAACTATTATAAGTGTATGATTTAAACTGTATAAGATAATTAAAGCAACAGTACATCATTGTCAATATTGAGTGCACTCAAGAATTCTGGGTTCAAGGAACATGTTCATTGTCACTCACTTTTTGCAGACACCATAGTCAGTACAGCGACTGAGCGGAACGCGTATCACGCAGCTTGAGAATGCTACAAACAGGGCATGATGGTCCTTATCCAACTCCAATCCGAGAATCCTCCGGTCCTCACCTTGCACGTTACACCTGGGGAGAGAAAATGGGTTTGTGTAGGTATGCCATTTTAGTTATTATAGAGGGTCCTTATATCAATAAAACAATTTCAAAAATAGCCTTGAGATAAAGGCTATGTTTGGAATTGCTACCATACTACTAGTACAAGAAAAAATGCTGTTTGCAGTATGCACCAGAACAGTCAGGCACAAGAACAGTTTTTTTTTTTTCCTCAGGCTATCCATCTCATGAACTGTTGAGCAATAATTATGTGCAATACACTGCTTAGTCTATTATATTTATTTAATATACCACGGTTAGTTCCGGTCCTCGAATCTGACTGGATGAGAGGCGTTCCATGAGCACTGATGGTCTAACACCATCAGCACTCAGACGCTTCACTGTGTGTGTATCACTCCACTTGTGCTCATGCTGTTCTAAACTGTAAAAGTGTAAGAGTAGTGCATATCTGTTAGGAGTTACTGTCTTAATTTTTGAAATGACATATTTTAGCCAGCAGGTGGTGGCAAAAGATAATTTTTGTGTGTAATATGAGCCAGTTGGTGACAAAGTGAATCCGTTAGTCATTGTTTACATAGAACAGTGCTCCGTGATAGCTCGTATTACTAATACATTACCAAAGCTAGGAAATGGCTTTAAACGGATAACTTCAGGATTAAGGCTCATCACACAGACACAGACACACACATCTATCCTTGTTTATCCAATAACTTGTTCAAAACAGCACAAGCTGTGATACTATTTCTTAAGTGAACTTTTTTTTAATAACTAACGGAGCCTTGGTCGCATCATTTGTTTTGAACCAGCAATGGCAGTTTATGATCCATAGCGTAATAAAGTAGTTCCATGCACAAATGCTATTTTCATGACCGTACTCGTTTTTTTTAAATGTACTTAAAAAAAAAAACAGTTTTAATGTTCATTAAACTGTTGTATATAAGCAATATCACACTCACAATCGTGCCATATGGCCCTACATCAGCACTGCTGTAATTACCTATGGCACTCGGCCTGCGGCCGAATCACATCAGAGCTGATTTAGGGCCATATCGCACTCTTGCTCATGTGATATTGCTTAAATATATCCTACCTCTTCTGCCATTACATTCCCTTTCACTATCTGTATATAACATTTGTATTTGTACAACCTTTTGTGTGTGTGTGTGTGTGTGTGTGTATATATATATATATATATATATATATATATATATATATATAAAAATAAAATCTTATTTTGTATTTCTAAAATATACTTATATTTTGAATTCTAAACTAAAATCTTATTTTGTATTTCTAAAATATACTTATATTTTGAATTCGCTTTTTATTTGTATTCTATATTTTGATTTTTTGTCTTGTTGTATTGTTTGTGCACTGGAAGATTCTGAGGCAATTTCCTTGTATGTTTAAGCATACTTCGCAATAAAGCTCATACTGATTCTGATAATGTATATTGTGCACACTGTGCAAATTTTCTGTATTCACGTGATACCCACTTTCTATTTCCAAATTGTGCAGTGTACAACCAAAGAACAGTGCATTGAATATGATCCCCCAAATACATGTGCCCACCTTGAGCATGAATAAACTGAAACCATTATCAATAAATGTTAATTAAAAAAATGCAAAATAACCAATTATTTCTAAAGATAATTGAATGATACTTGTTGAATTAAATGTTTAACAGCAAAGAAATGTGACTACAATGCAGCATACTACTGTTCAATTTTTCTAAACATTTATTGTTGCATGCTGCATACTTTTACGCATACTACTTGTAAAAAAAAAAAACAGTACATAGTATACACTGCATGTTATACTGCCTATTACAGTCTGAACACATGGAAAAAGTAAGAACAGTTATTTAAAGGAACATTCCACCCAAAAATTATAATTTACTCAATATTCCATTTAAATAACTTATTTCTAAACTGCTGTCAACCCATATTTTCAAGATTGACACATCAAGATCAAGAAAGAAAAGGCACTATCTGTTTTACACAGATATGCCACTCGCATTGAGTTGAATGAAGAAGGTTAAACCTTGAAGGCTGACTGAAATACATATTTCTCAGCATCCGTAATAATCTGAAATGAATCATTCGTTGAATGTAATATCTTTCCTAAGGCTAAGTGTCACTTGGGGTTGAGTTTTAAGGGGGGAAAAAGTTTGCCTCCGTTTACTCAAAATGGAAGTGAGCTCACATTTCTGTTGTGGAAGTTGTGAGTCTCAGCTGGAGATGAGGCTGGTTGTCAGATACACACAAGGAAAACAAACATGGGCGAGATCCCATGAGTACAATTACAGCACCTCACTTACCATCCACCCCTATTTACTGCAGGAAAAATTATACTGTCTTAATCAAACACCTATGACAATATTTTGTTTAGGGTTGTGTGTGTTTAATTTGCCTGAGACCTGTCAATGGGGTGATGTGTGTAAGAAAATAACTGAAAGCAGTAAAGATGTGTAATTTTGTGTCCATTTTTTATAAATGAAAACCTTCTAGGTGAAGTTGTAGTATAACAAAAGAAAATAATAATAAAATATCTAAAAATGAAAAAGCCTCTTTGACAAATCAACAACAAATTACAGGATATATTTCCTGTTGCTTGGTTTCTCACACTGGTTAGCCCTCCCAGAGTGAAATCTCATAAAAAAAAAAATTGCATGGTTATGCTGTCTACCATCTAACCCAGCACTACACTAACGCAAACTAGCATAAACCAGCCAGGAACAGCATGAAAATTCATGCTGGTCAAAGCTACTCTTTTCAGCAGGGAGTGTGGTCAGACAAAATAATAGGATACGTTAAGAAAGGAATTAATATGTGCATGAGCATGTATGTGTATGCATCAGTAATAACGCTCACTTGTTGGGGTTGTAAACATCTATGTCCTCCAAAACCTGGGTGCTGTATGTGGAGTTTGGGTGTGTGCTGGCGAGAATCTTCAGAACTCGTCCGTTTTCCGAACCCAGAAACAGAACAGTGTAGTTTTTATAAGGTCCAGCGGCCGTGTCCACTGCAATCAGGGTCAGCTTAAACCTAGATGCAGAACATGTACTTATTAGTAAACAAACAAATTATAAACTTTATCAGAATAAAAATAGTTATTTCATCTTCCAGCACTGTTGATGGTTGCCATCTCTCAAGAGAGCAGACGCAAATGTCAAGAAAACAGCTGGAGAAAGAATTAGAGAGAGAAAGAGAGAGGGAGGATAAATAAAGCGTGCCTGCTATTAGAGCATGCAAACCAGAGTGTATGTGTGTTTACCTGCTGGTGGTTCTTGTGAAGCATGGTCGGTTGTTGACAGAAGGCACAGCTTCATCCATTAGTGGGTAAGACTTAATGAAAGTAAGTGTCTCATCAGGGAAATTGGTAGAGGACTTATAACCAGCAGCAGGGCCATCACCTGCACATGATCCTGGCCTAGAAAGAGAGAGAAAGAGATGAAAATAGAGTACTCTCTGAGTTGCCTAAATGGCTAGTCGACAAATCGGGAGTGGTGGTGGCATAGTGGTCTAATGCACACAACTGTTAATCAGAAGGTCGTTGGTTCGATACCCACAGCCACCACCATTGTGTCCTTGAGCAAGGCACTTAACTCCATATTGCTCTGGGGGGGATTGTTCCTGTAATAAGTGCACTGTAAGTCACTTTGGATAAAAGCATCTGCCAAATGCATAAATGTAAATGTAATCGGTCTTAAAATTCCATATACTGAAAAGAGGCTGGTTTGGGTTCACCTGACCCCAATTAGATGTTTCTTAGGGAGAGTTCAAATAGCTGGACAGAACAAAACAAAATGGAACAGATTGTAGAGTCTCGAGAACGGTTTTAAAACTTGGAATATTTTTAACTTTATTTTCTAAGTCTTAAAATCCAAACCGGGTGGCATAATGCTAAAAAAAAAAAAAAAACAACACAAAATGCAACAAAATGGCCAAAGTCGTCCCTCTGAATGTGTATGGCTGTAGCCTCATTGTTTTAAATGGAAAGACTTTAAAGATGCAACTTTTCTACCACCCCTGGAGTCGCAAGTTCGAATCCAAGGTGTATTGAGTGACTCCAACCAGGTCTCCTAAGCAACCAAATTGGCCCGGTTGCTAGGGAGGGTACAGTCAAATGGGGTAAACTCCTCGTGGTCACGATTAGTGGTTCTTGCTTTCAACGGGGCACATGGTAAGTTATGCATGGATCGCAGAGTGTAGCATGAGCCTCCCCATGCGTGGTCTCCGCGGTGTCATGCAGAACGAGCCACGTGATAAGATGCGTGGATTGATGGTCTCAGAAGCGGAGGCAACTGAGACTTGTCCTCCGCCACCCAGATTGAGGCGAGTAACCGTGCCACCAGGAAGACCAACTAAGTAGAGGGAATTGGGCATTCAAATTGGGAGAAAAGGGAATTTAAAAAAAAAAGAAAAAGCTACTTTTACAAGGGTTTTTACCATTGTCTAACACACATACAACAAACAAAATTCATTGCAACCATCTGCTACTATTACATAAAAGCTGTTGCAATCCTCTCCTGGGTGCATCAGGCCAAACAAGCTGCTCTCCAAGTTATAGAGAACAGGTTTAATCATGTTATGCCGAGCAAGAGGACAAGGATCAGGAATTTTGACACTTTTGTATGTGAGAGGTGTGTTGTGTTTGATTTGTTCTATATGCTTAGTTTAAGATGCTCTCACATGACTCACCTGGGTTTGGGCACTATTTCATCAGGAACTGGTGTCCAGGCTGACTCGCTGTTTCTCTGCTCCTTAAATTTCCCATTAAAGACTTTCTCGATGTCATCCATGTAGAATGCACACACTGCAGAACCGGTGATGCTGAGAGAAATAAAAGCTCTGTTTGATGGTTCTCTTTGACATTGTTACATATGAAACAAACACACTTTTTCTAAAAACAAAAAACAAGTAATTAAAAAACAGATAAATGGCCAGGATATAAGGTCAGTGTGTATTGTCAGAAAAAATATAAATACAAATGTGTTGTCCAGATTTCTCTGCATGGTGGGACTCCAGATTTCTCTACCTGTTGGCTTGAGTGGTAAATACGCCCAGCACCGCAGGCCTGTGGTTAATCTGCATGACGTTGGTTAACGACTGAAGAACATCAAAGTAGAAGAATGAATCACCCGGAACTGAACAGTTCAGCCGAGCTTTCAGGAAAGACGTCCAGTAGCGCTCTAGAACTCGTGGAGAACCGCCGTTATCATTCTTACACACGCGAGCGACTCGGGAGAACACCACCTAGAAATACAGAGGGATGACAAAAAGAAGGACGAGAAAGATGTGTAAGAGCGTGTTATCCAAGTTCTTCCTCACATTAAGTGTGATTGATTTTTTTTTCATCAAATTCAGTCAAATTTTAGTTTGTAAAAATACTGTTTGAAGTGTGCAGGTCTGACCTTCCC
The DNA here is from genome assembly GCF_025860055.1 of Xyrauchen texanus. Classification (NCBI taxonomy): domain Eukaryota; kingdom Metazoa; phylum Chordata; class Actinopteri; order Cypriniformes; family Catostomidae; genus Xyrauchen; species Xyrauchen texanus. Next base: position 17,930,702 of record NC_068290.1, read on the forward strand.
AAGGGTAGTGTACTCCACTGCAATCTCACTAAGGAAGAAGTAGACGTAGTTTCCGTACTCAATGGCATGAAGGAAATGAGGTTCTAAATAAAAATAAAAACTGGAATTATATAGAATAAAAATAAATGAAATGTATGTTCTTTATATATAAACAGCTAGAAAACTATAAAATATTACATTTATTTTAAAATATTAATGTTCAATTATAAAACAGAGTGCTGTGAAAAAGTATTTGCACCCATATTGATTTCTTCTGATTTTTGTGCATATCTTATGCTAAAAAGTTTCTAAAATTAAAATCTAACATAAAAGAATGGCAACCTGAGTGAACACAAAATACAGTTTTTAAATGATAAATGAATGAAGCAAAAAAGTTATCCAGTATCAACTGGGCCTGTGTGAACACATAATTAACACCTTAGTAACTAAATCCCCAAATCTATGAAACAAGGTGATCAAATCAACACCTAAATAAAAACTTTCAGCAGCATGAAGTTGGCTAAAGGGTCTTACCCAGTAGCACACTATGCCAAGTTCATAAGAAATTCCCGAAATTATGAGGAAAAAGGTGATTGAAATACATCAGTCTGGGAAGGGTTACAAAGCTATTTCAAAACCTCTGGGACTCCAAAGATACACAGTGAGAGCCATTATCTCCAAATGGAGAAACTTAGCACAGTAGTAAACCTTCCCAGAAGTGGCCGACCTTCAAAAATTCCTCCAAGAGCAAAGGACAACATCCAAGAAACCACAGGCCTCTCTTGCATCAATATAGGTCACTGTTCATGATTCCACTATCAGAAAGACACTAGCCAAAAATGCCATTCATGGAAGATTAGCGAGACGAAAACAACTGCTAATCCAGAAGAACATTAAGGCTCATCTGAATTTTGCCAAAACACACCATGATAATCCTCAAACCTTTTGGGAGAATGTTCTGTGGACTGATGAGTCAAAAGTGGAACTGTTTGGAAGACAGGGGCCTTGTTACATCTGGTGTAAATCAAACAGAATTCCACAAAAAGAACATCATACCTATGGACAAGCATGGTGGTGATAGTGTGATGGAGTGGGGATGCTTTGCTGCTTCAGGTCCAGTGCGACTTGCAATAATTGAGGCAAACGTGAATTGTGCTCTACCAGAAAATCTTAAAGGAGAACATCTGGTCATCAATCTGTGAGTTGAAGCTCTACTGGATTATGCAGCAAGACAATGATCCAAAGCATAAGTCCACTTCTGAATGGCTCAAAAGAAGTTAAATTAAAGTTTTGGAGTGGCTAGTCAAAGTCCTGACTTGAACCTGATTGAGATGCTGTGGCAGGACCTTAAAAGGGCAGTTCATGCTCGAAAACCCTCCAATGTGGCTGAACTAAAGCAGTTCTTCAAAGAAGAGTGGGCCAAAATTCCACCACAGTGTTGTGAAAGACTGATCTCCTGTTATAAGAAGCATCTGGTTGCAGATGTTGCCGCTAAAGGTGGCACAACCAGCTGTTAAGTTTAAGGGGACAGTTCGTTTTTCACATGGGTGATATTTACTTTAAGCAAAAATATATTGTACATATATTTGAAAACTGTATTTTGCATTTACTCAGGTTGCCTTTGTTTTATGTTATATATTGTTTGAAGAATTAAAACAATTTATTATGTAAAATACACAAAAATAGAAGAAGGAAGGGTGCAAACACTTTTTCACATCACTGTAATTTTATACATTTATTTGTACATTATTTCTTTCAATTTACATTTATTTATATTTATAACATAAATATATACCAATTTAGGTTCTACCACCCAAATAATAAGTTCCTGGTCATTTGACATACCTCGTAGCCATTTTGAGTCATATTTTACAGTTCTCAGGACAGGACTGCTTTCTCCTAAACTTCGATAAATCACTGCATCACTTGCAAGAAAATCAGTCATTGTGCCTGAATAAAAGTCACCACCTGGGGAGTGAGGTGTGAAATGAGTACTGATAAATCACTGATAAACAGTACAAACATCAAAAACACAAAGCAGAGTTCAGTTTGGCTCAGTGCAGCTGTGTGTGTATATGGTAGCGTGTGTATATGGTAAAATACAGAGAAAGAGACACTTTGTAAAATGTCAGTGGAACACTAGTGAGATTATAGGAGATTTGGTGTCTTCTCACCAGATGCTCTGACAACTCACCAGCAAATAGGCCAACGTTGGACTGGCGTGATTCGAAAGGGCAGCGGGCCTGACCAACCACTTCCTCTCCGTCCTGCTCCAGAGATGACATCTGACCACAGATAGAGAAAAAAAAATCCTTACAGCCACTGACCCAAATAAAAAAACACTCCAGATGCAACAGTATCTTGGATCTGTAAATACAATAATGCTTTGATTGGAGACGTGGCGTATATGCTCCAAACACGCTGAGCTCACATGAGTAGCATAGGTTCGAGTCTGGCCTGTGACATGTTCTAATCATCAAAAAATGTCTCTACACTGGTGGCCAAAAGTTTGGAATAATGTACATTTGTTTATTCACCAAAGTGGCATCACAATGTATAGTCAGGACATTAATAATGTGAAAAATTGCTATTACAATTTGATTTTTTTTTTTTCAGAACTTCTTAAACTACTTCAAAGAGTTCTCAACAAAAAATCGTCCACATCCAGCAATGACAGCTTTGCAGATCCTTGGCATTCTAGCTGTCAGTTTGTCCAGATATTCAGGTGACATTTCAACCCACGCTTCCTGTAGCACTTGCCATAGATGTGGCTGTCTTGTCGGGCACCTTAAAGTCTAGCTGATCCCACAAAAGGGCAATGGGGTTATGATCCATAACATTCTTTTCCAATTATTTGATGTCCAATGTCCGGGTTTCTTTGCCCACTCTAACCTTTTCTTTTTTGTTTTTCTGTTTAAAAAGTGGCTTTTTCTTTGCAATTCTTCCCATAAGGCCTGCACCCCTGAGAAAACTTTACTGTTGTACATGAAACTGGTGTTGAGTGGGTATAATTCAATGAAGCTGTCAGCAGAGGACATGTGAGGCGTCTATTTCTCAAACTAGAGACTCTGATGTACTTATCCTCTTGTTCAGTTGTACATCTGGCCTTCCACATCTCTTTCTGTCCTTGTTAGAGAGTCAGTTGTCCCTTGTCTTTGAAGACGGTAGTGTACACCTTTGTATGAAATCTTCAGTTTTTCAAGCATTGTATAGCCTCCATTCCTCAAAACAATGATTGACTGACGGGTTTATAGAGAAAGCGGTTTCTTTTTTGCCATTTATGACCTAATATTGACCTTAAGACATGCCAGTCTATTGCGTACTGTGCATCTCAAAGCCACAGTATGCAATAAGCTTAATTTATCAAACCAAATAGGTTTTAGCTGTGTTTGAGATAATCGTATAATGATTTTCAGTGTGATGTGGTAGTGATGTGAACTGAAATATAGAAAAAATAAAAATAATAATAAAAAAAGTATAGTTCTGACTCCAAATTCTGATTCTTTATGAGTTCAAAGCTGTTAAATATAACAGCAGGCTGTACATTACAGTGATTTTTACCAAAGTTAAGGGGTTTAAGGACATCATTTTCCTGTAGTAAAATCATTGTGACTCAAAGCCTCTAGTAAAGCTTATTGTTTTAAAGCAAATCATTTTTTGCCATTCCCTCCTCTTTTTACTAGGGTTTAGATCAATCCTATTTCGATTAGAAAAGTAATTTATGGCCACACACACACACGCACGCACGCATATTTCTATCCTTGTGGGGATTTTCCATTGAGTTCTATTGTTTTAATATGGAGCTATTTAGAGCTACAAATATTTTCTATCCCCCAACCCAGGGTTTCTCAAACGGGTGTTCGCGAACCCTGGGAACTTGTTAGGGGACTTCCGGGATTTCATGGGAGAGTGTAGACTAGAGGATGCATACAAAAAATTTCAGTTATTAACAGATTTATAAAAACATTGAAAAAAATTATTATTATAAATTTTCTTTTTTTATATCTCATATTAAGATATAAAATGTACATACCCAAATTGAAATACATATGTTTTCAAAGCTGCGCTATTTAATTGTTTTTTAAAAATAAACAAATTGCCATTATTGATAGAGTACACATACAATCAATGTTCAAAACAATGACCTTATATTACCCCGATTCACTACGGTAAGCCTATATAATGATTTGTATTTTGAGCAGCCATGTTCGATTTGGTGCGAAATTGCTGGCTAACGATGTCCGCCTTTGCATCATTCAATATATTACCCCGATTCACTACGGTAAGCCTATATAATGATTTGTATTTTGAGCAGCCATGTTCGATTTGGTGCGAAATTGCTGGCTAACGATGTCCGCCTTTGCATCATTATGCCATATCTGCACACACAGGAAAGAAGTACCGGCTGTCTCATGTTCTGGCAGGAGAAAATATCTACGCTGTTCATCTCAGTTCAGTTACACTCACACAGTTCAGGACAGTATCATTGCAGTCTAGATGGATGCTGTTATCCATTTGGCAATGTTCTTTACCAAGCTTAATGCTTGGATATGTTTTCTGTTACGCTTGTTGAAGGTTAAATTGCTTGTCATGCTTTTATGAATCAAATATTACTCATGTGTTAACCAATCGTGATGTATCTATGTTGTCCGGTTAAATTATTGTAACATGTTTAATATATAGGACTTTTGAAATTGACTTCTTGTAATTGTTATATTGCATATTTAAGCATATTGCTACATCTTTTAAAGTATATTTTATCCCCATCATTATTGAATCCTCATTTTATGTTTTTAGTTTACATGTTATTGTGTGTATTGCATAGATATGCTATTGTAGTAACTGAGGCTGCACAATATAGTATGAAAATAATAAAGTCTTCTGTTGAACTCATATCAGCCATATCACAAGTTTAACCTTAATTTGAAAATTGTAGTACAATTCAAAAATTAGTAGTAGATAAAACACTTGAATAATAATATTAAGATATACTTGTGATGGCTGAGGAGAGTCCCCGTTCTCTATTTAAGAGAAAAATTAATTCAACATGTAAATAATCATCATAAAGTCATGATCACACACAGGCGATGTCCAGTTAAGATCAAATTGGGAGATTCATCCACTAGAAGAGGAGTGCCAGAACACGACTGATGTAGTGTATTCTTCCATCACAGATGTCGCTTGAGAGCACAGTTACGTAGTGCAGATTTAACATTTTCAGGGAAATTAAAACAGAAATGACAGATAAAAATCAACAATTTCACAAAATGGTTGACCAAAAATCAACCAAGTTATTATTGTTTTATTAAAACATTTTCTTTAAATTTTTACTAGTGTGAATGTAGTGCAATCTCTGATTATGATAGAAATGCCAATGGTGAATTAAATAAATGTATAAATATTATATTGATTTATTATTTATTATTACAATTATAAATGTAATTGAGGTTAATTTAAATATAAAAATAATGGTAAATGGTCTGCACTTATATAGCACCTTTTTAAGCCTTAACGGTTGTTCCATTGGGAGCAACTTGAGGTTCAGTGTCTTGCCCAGGATTCGAACCACCAACCCTATGATTAGTGGCCTACCCGCTCTACCAACTAAGCCACAGCCGCCCCTACAATAATAAGAAAAATTGTGCAAAGACGTCAAATAGATTTTATTTAAAAAGGTTATCAAAACTTCAACTATCAGGGGATACTTCAAGTAAATCTTTTATTTCAAAGGGGATTGGCTGTCAAAAAGGTTTGTGAACCCCTGCCCTAACCTAACCCGTAAACTAACCCCTCACAGAAAAAAATTATTTTGTTTGTTTATCAAACTATTTCCCTCATGGAAACTGTTGACTGTTACCCACAATGTCCAAGATTTCAGGTTTTACTATCTTTGCTGGATACATTTATAGAGCTGCATAGATGTTCATCCTTTTACTGAATTGAACCGATCCAGTGCTGTTTCCACCCTAATATTCTCCTTTACTAGCTGTGGTCTACTGGGCAGAGTAAGTGCTGGTGAGCTTCAGCAGGCGCTAATCCAGTGGGGATGGCACACAATGTGACCCTGAATACCAGAGTGCCCATAGGATCTCTCAGCAGTAATGCACAGCTAAATGTGTGTTTGTAGCGTGTAATCCAGCAGTCTTTGTGAGGGCTCCTCCAGACCTGCGGTGTGAATATCTGTGGATTTGAAGCATGTGTGTGTGTCACCTAACAGAGGCAGTTAGCACGCTGTTTTTCTGTGAGAAGCACAGGTCGCTAGCTTCTGCCGTGTTTCAGACTAACGAGAGAATCTGGCACACTGTTCACACCTCCAGGTCCCAAAAACAAACAAAATAAAACAGCCATGTAACACCCACCACCCACTGGTCTACAAAAGTTTATACAACACTGCAGACAAGCTCCCTAAATTCTGCGCAAAAACTCTCAAACAGCACTGAGTCATGGGACATATAATGGAAAATATGATTTTCTATGCTCTTTTTAATTGATTAAATCTAAGCTTCAAAAATGGGTCAGCTGCAGAAACTGTCATGTTACAGTGCATCCGGAAAGTATTCACAGCGCTTCGATTTTTCCACATTTGCTATCAGAACAGACCTGGACAGCAGGGAAAAACAATGCTAACTGCAAATAATACAATGCAATTGATCATATAATCATACAGTATATAGCCAGCATAGCAAAATAAATAGGCTAAATTATTCTTAAAAGGGAGGAGAAACACTTTCCATTTCTTTTATTGTTGAAATCAAAAGCCAATGTTTGATTTTAAGAACATATTTGTAGACATTTTGTATGATAGTCAATTTTGGTACTGTGTTGGGTCACCACTTGATGTCCAATGTAAAATATTGATTGTAAAGAAACAAAAATCCTAGATTTCCTCCTAGACACCAACGCTTTCGGTAATCTGAGGGACAATCACCCCATGGTGTGAGAGACAACACTCTAAGAGACAACTAGCTAAGATGTAAAAAGTTAACTGTTGTTGCCATTTGCAGATAATGTGTAGCTTTCATGTGGCTGAAGAGCTGTTCGCTAAAACTCTGTTAGCTACACAGTAACGTTTAAGTCTTTAGTAACAACAAAAATACAGTTGTAATCAGCTAATACTAAGTACTTTTATTAATAATGGCATTGTGGTAAAATGGTGATTTGTAAATAAAGTTCAAGCTGGAATGCAACACAATCACACGTTTCCAGTGTGAGTGAAATTGCGGTTGTTACATTTGTAGCTAGCGCCTAGCTACAGTTGAAGTCAGAAGTTTACATACACTTAGGTTGAAGTCATTAAAACACATTTTTTAACCACTCCACAGATTTAATATTAGCAATATAGTTTTGGCAAGTCGTTTACTACTTTGTGCATGACACAAATCATTTTTCCCACAATTGTTTACAGACAGATTGTTTAACTTTTAATTAACTATATACAATTCCAGTGGGACAGAAGTTTACATACACCAAGTTAACTGTGCCTTTTAAGCAGCTTGAAAAATACCAGAAAATTATGTCATGCCTTTAGACAATTAGCTTCTGATAGGAGGTGTACTGAATTGGAGATGTTCCTGTGGATGTATTTTAAGGCCTATCATCAAACTCAGTGCCTCTATGGCATGGAGTCATAAGAAACTCATAAGAAACCAGCCAAGACCTCAGAAAACAAATTGACCTCCACAAGTCTGGTTCATCGTTCGGAGCAATTATCAAATGCCTGAAGGTACCATGTTCATCTGTACAAACAACAGTACGCAAGTATAAACACCATGGGACCATGCAGCCATCATCCCGCTCAGGAAGGAGACGTATTTTGTCTCCAAGAGATGAACATAGTTTGGTGTGAAAAGAGCCAATCAATCCCCAAAAACAACAGCAAATGACCTTGTGAAGATTGCTGGAGGAAACAGGTAGACAAGTATCTATATCCACAGTAAGACGTGTCCTATAACGACATAAAATGAAAGGCTGCTCAGCAAGAAAGAAACTGCCATAAAAAGCCTGACTACAGTTTGCAAGTGCACATGGGGAAAAAGATCTTACTTTTGGAAGAAATGTCCCCTTGGCCATAATGACCATTTTTATGTTTGGAGGAAAAAGGGTAAGGCTTGTAAGCCAAAGAACCATCTCAACTGTGAAGCATGGGGTTGGCAGGATTATGTTTTAGGGGGTGGTTTGCAGCAGGAGGGACTGGTGCACTTCACAAAATAGATTGCATCATGAGGAAGGAAAATTATGTGGATATATTGAAGCAACATCTCAAGACATCAGCCAGGAAGTTAAAGCTTGTTTGCAAAATGGGTCTTCCAAATGGATAATGACCCCAAGCATAACACTGTGACAAAATGGCTTAAGGACAACAAAGTCAAAGTGTGGCCATCACAAAGTCCTGACCTCAATCCAATAGAAAATTTGTGGGCAGAACTGAAAAAGTGTGTGCGAGCAAGGAGGCCTACAATCCTGACTCTGTTACACCAGTTCAGTCTGGAGGAATGGGCCAAAATTCCAGCAACTTATTATGGGAAGCTTGTGGAAGGCAACCCAAAAGTTAAGCTTGACCCAAGTTAAACAATTTAAAGGCAATGCTACCAAATACTAACAAAGAGTATATAAACTTCTGACCCACTGGGAATGTGATGAAAGAAATAAAAGCTGAAATAAATAATTTCTCCACTATTATTCTGACATTTCATATTCTTAAAATAGTGATCCTAACTGACCTAAGACAGGGAATGTTTTCTACATTTAAATGTCATTAACTGTGAAAAACTGAGATTAAATGTATTTGGCTAAGGTATATGTAACCTTCTGACTTCAATTGTATTAGCAACTGCATGCTATTTAGAAAAAAACATGCATACTATTGTTGTAGCCAATCAGTTGTTCAATAAGTTTTTCAATATGCAGGGTTTTTTCAAAGTTTTTTGTTACCTGTTCATTTAAAAGGTCAGTTTGGGATTGAAAAAAGTAATTAAACTTATAAAGAGAACAACAATAGTGTTGTTTATATTTCAACCTATTTCTGTAAAGATAATTCAATCCTGTGATAATACCATATATATAACATGATAAAAGCGTCAGTAATTATTGTGATGTGAAAATTTGATACCGTCACATGCCTAATTATTAGTGGTCTTTAGTGGAATAAAATGCAATGCAACAAAAGTTTAGTATATGACCTCGAACATTAGCCTGAAGGGTCTTCAAACGAATAAAAACATTTAAATCTACAACCTCTCCTCTATCTCACCTTGCACAGAATTCAAAAATTCAAAATTTTATGGGTGAGAGCGAAGAAATATGAGTATATGAGTTTGAGGAACTGAGAGACATGATTTGCACATTGTGACATATCTTCACTCTCCAGGGCTCTAACAGACCGCCCTTCTCAGAGAAATGCAAAAGACGAGACAGTGAGCTGGAGAGACAGACAGAAAAAGAGAGAGAGAGAGAGAGAAGGAAAGCGAGGGAAGGGGAAGGAAGATGCCTTCAGGGTAAGGTGCATAAATCAGGATCTCCAAAGAGCCTCAAATGGAAAAAGTTGAGAGCGGAGCCTCATCCGTGAGTTTAGCTGACTCCCTGCTGGCCTCCTCCGAAGTTGAGTCAGATTTACATACACTCTGTCGCACACAAAAAAGCACATGGGCACACGCACACACATATCAAATACACAACCACAGTTCTCCTGATGATTATGACAAATCATCAATTTAAAGGACAGCCCTGAGTCCCCATCAAACTACACATTAAAACTAAATCCAGAAATGTCCAACACTGTGTCAAATGTGTGTGGTAGTAAAATTACATTTGCAAACCATTTTTAAGGAGCAAAATAAAGCAATAAATTGATTTGACCCGTGGTAAAGTCACTGGAACGCACATACTCCAGAGGCTTATTGCTTTTATAAAATGATGGAACAACAATTTAATAAAAGACACCCATGTTCAATAAACATTTAAATGAAAAACATTAATTCCACCTAATTATATACTGTAGATCTTTGTCCTAACCAATGAAGCATTTTACATTTAAACATTTGCCAGATGCTTTTATCTGCATTCAAGGTACATATTTTATCAGCATGTGTATTTTCTGGGTATTTAACCCATGACTTTGGTGTTGCTAGCGCCATGTTTAACCAGCTGAGTAACAGGAACATCATTCTCATTTAATTTGATGCATTCATATATAGAATGTGCTTTCACAGGTGTGAATTTTTAAATGTTTATAGTTTATATTTTACAATCAGAATTTACTTTATATTACATACTGTATATATAAAACAGATATTTAGATTATTGAACTGAAAACATAAATGGCATTTTGAATGCACTTAATTTTGGTAATGCAACATATGCCACCACACCGCAACTGCATGGACACACACAAAATACCAACACCAAACTCACACTCCAACATACAGCAAATCACTGACACTCACCTACACACACTAACATACATTAAAACAGATGACTCTTTGTAACTGCAAGGAATTTTTAGAGCATTCTCCTCAGCTATGCTTAATTTAGCAAACAGCCAGCATTGACTCCCTCTTAGAAAAAATCAGGTTTTAACTGAAACCCATGTGTAAACAGGACCTGATTTTATTTCTAACAGGCTCCAGGAGGTCTTTATACAGTATATGTTTTTGACAAGGCCTCATTTACAAGTACATTTTAACATTGATACATTTCAGGTAAACATGTGCATTAATATAAGCAGTATGTTTTGCTTCTTAAAGGAAGGCTTCAGAATTCAGATCTATGTGGTGGTGTTAACTGCGTGTAAGTGTATGCACACGTGCATTTGTGTGTGTGTGACAAAAATAGACTGCATACCTTGTAGTTGCGACAGGTGGGGTTGAACGCATTTGTTCCACATGCAAAGAGTGTTTCATCGTTGCGTGGCACCAGCACTTTGATGTAGTTGTAACACTCATCCTGTGAGAGGCAAGACACTGGCTTTTACTCACAACATATATATATATATATACACTATATAAATATAACTCCAAACACACAAATGACTCATCTTGAAGCTTACCAGGCAGAGCATAATTACTGTCTCCCTTTTCCTCTCTCTCTCTCTCTCTCTCTCTCTCTCTCTCTCTCTCTCTATCATTTGCAGCAATCTTGTATGCATGCTTATTCACTACCAGAAACAATCTTAACCATGTGCTAAATGCATGAAAATGCATCATTCTTTTCAGCGCAAACATGCCTCGTTTCTATGTAAATTTGGCTTATTATAGATTGGACCTTATTCACAAAACTCAGCACTATTTGCCTTGCAAACTTGTGGCAGCAAAAATTCATTAAATGATGATGAAACTATGAAGAAAAACTTTATAACTGGACAAATCCAGACCTGCATACAGTCAAGGGTAATTTCTGCCTTTTAACCTCCAGAAAACCAAGCGTGACTGCTGTGTGCATTTTCCATTACCAATTTTGATTTGTAACTAGTAGCACAAGCAAAAAAAAAAAAAAAGTAAAGTAAAGCAAATAAACGTTGATGTCCACATATGTGGAAAACGGGACTAAATTGTGAAATTTTAAATAATACCAAGCCAGATTTTTTTCATCAAGCGGTTTATTATGTTTCCAGAAGTGTTGGTTTTCAAATGTTTTGAGACGTTACAAGCATTACATTTAAAATTAGCATCATTAATTCTGATTCAATGTAATGGCCAGCATAATCCAATCAATGCCAACCATGTTAAATTAAAAATGATATATTTTCTGAATTATATAGTTCTGAATCGATGTATTGGTTACCATTGTCCAATGCCTGCCAAACATGTTGAGGGGTTCAAACATCATCTGCATCCTAAAACTGAGCTTGGATTTTAGGAGTGAATGCACTTGACTGCATGGGAAAGCTATTTAATGAATGACTTAACCTCTGTGGGGTCTGTCTGCACTGGTCTCAGAACAGTTCGAAATGCATATTATTTTCATCCTGACTCCATTTAAAGCCTCTGAAAGCAATATTTTTCAGCTTTTGGATGAATCCATTGATTCTCAATGTGAATATGCACAATAACTATAGGAATTAATTTAATAATGTTAATGAATAGAACTGTATAGTACAGTAACACATTAACAACATTTATATTACAATTAAGCAAAATGACCCACAGATGTGTTCATGTTGAAAGTTATTCAAAATAACTAACATGTTTTTTCAACTTTTGAGAGAATAATGTCCCAAAATCCACGTATGTGGACATCATATTAATGCACAGACATGTGAAAAATGAAAAAAAGTTTTAAAGTGGCATATCAAACGAAAAAAGAGACGCTACTCTTGACAAACAAATTGTTATTGTATGTGTTGTGTGTGGCAAAGCCAAAATACAACATCAATGCATGTGGAAGCAGAGATCGCACAAGGTTAAAGTGCCGGTTCACGTCCCTGTACTGCAGTGGTTGAGCAACGTTGTACAGTTCAAGTAAAGTAGGCCTACTGTCTATCAGATTGCGATAGTTTTCTGCATCTTCCAGAATATAATGTAACATTTAGAACCAACCTGCATGATCTGGAATTGTATCGTTCAAACTGCGTTCAGCAGTAAATATTTGGGTGTACTTGCACTGTCACCTGATTTGAATTCCTTTAGTGAAAAGGGTGCTTCAAAAAATCCAGACAGTAGCTGTGTCCCAAACAACACACTATACACTATGCACTCAGCCATGCAGTGTATAAATTTTTCAAAGTGTAGTATCGTCCCAAATGGAACACTTAAAAGAAGTTTACTAGCCTTTTAACAGCTGATGGAAGTGACGTTTCAAACGCACATGATGTGTTGCCACTAGCTTTAGATGATTAGCCAACATCAGTTCAACATTTATATTCACACAGCTTGGGAAGCATTCAACTCACATTTGTAAGGTGCTGTATCCAGTGAAGCTTTGCCAGCTGCTACATTCTTCATTATTTACAATTGTTATTTACAAAAGACCAGCAGTGCAGCCAGGTAACTACAGCAAGCTACATGCGCTGTAGTGCATGAAGTGTCCAACATTCCATGTTCCGTTTTGACGGTACTTAAAGAACACTTCTTTTTGCGGCATTTTCAGTGTAAACATACTACTCGCACTACAAAATGGTGTAGAATAATGCAGAAGTGTGCGGTTTGGGACGCACCTATAGTATGCAAATAAATGCCGCCATTTAGTTAATTCCCCACTCAGTCTTCAAAACCAAAATTAGTCTCTGTGTTGACAGAAGCACATGTATGTACAGTACATATGTGTATACTTGCAGCCACCTGTGGAACTCACGCAAGCACATAACCTCAACAAAACAGATACTCAAACAACATAATCACAGAGAGAGAGAAAGAGAGAGAGAGAGAGAGAGAGAGAGAGAGAGAGAGAGAGAGAGAGAAATAGAAGACTTGTTACTCACGCTGTTTTTCCCCCTGACTGTGCATTTCTCCACATCCTTTGTCTTCCATGTCAGTTTCTGCCACACAAATACAACAAAATCATGGTCTCATCCCTATTCACAACAAAAAATCTAATTTACTTCAATAAGCATCATGGATAATAAACATAAGTTTATTAAGTTTGTTGAGTGAGAGAGTCTGGGAAGTCTGAGCAACAAAGAGAAAAAGAGAGATCCATCAGGCTTTTAACAAGCTGTGGGATGTGTATATGTTTTTGTGAGCAGGTGTGTGTGGCAAGGTGGTTGCTGGTGTCATTAGGTCAGGTTGTATTACAGTGATTTACTGGACTGGCTCCTGTCAGCCCACCCAACAGGAACACCAGGCTATCAACACCAGCCCAGTCACAAACACAACTATTTACTGCAGTGATATCTGATGGCTTACTCTTAACAGTTAAGGTATTAATGTCAAAGAGACACAGAGGATGAAAACCAAAGAGAAAGAGCAGTCTCTGCACAATCATTAATAGTCATCCCATGGATTTTTCTTGCTCTTTTAGAACATAAAAATCTCTCTCCCCAGTTCACCCAGACCATTCACCCTGCTGAAGAAAACATCTTAATCCAGCCTAAACTGGTTTGTTGATTTTAGAGGGGTTTTAGGCACTTATCAGCTGGCAGACCATGGTAGACCAGCAATAACAGCTGAAGGCCAGCTTGGTCAGGCTGGGAGATCTTAGACTGGTTTAAGATGTAATTTTTTTAGCAGGGTATTGAAACCAAACTGTAAAAAATTGTCTTTCAGAAAATTCTTAAAGAGGCTGTTGAAGGATGGGCCAATGGCGACTATACTGGACCAGAAAATACAACTTGTAAGTAAGTGTTGCCAGTCATTTCATATGCACCAAGCTTAGCGAATCATAATCGAGCTCAATTACATAAAGACATAAAGTACGGTAGCAAAAAGAGCTCTCCCTTTAACTCTACTAGCACTTTTCCACTAAACGTTATGGTTCGACTCACCTCAACTCTACTCGCTTTACATTTCTGAGCTTGCATTTCCATTACAGTTTAGTGCCATCTCAACATGGATGGGATTTATAGGCTGATTGTCATAGTTGCGCCACTTCTACTGCCATGACATCATCTTAACACTACATCTTAAACACGACACAAACTAACCAAAACAATAACACGACCGCTAGCTGTTAGCTACTAGCTCATTGTGTTGCATGAAGCAGTTGTTGCATGGTGATTTTACACAAGTGTAATAGTTAAATTGGCCTGGTTGTTTTAGAAGCAAGCTTTCAGTAGCTGATCAACTAAATAAAGTGAAGCTTTCAAGCAGAGTATAGAGTTAACATAACAAAACATACCATCCTCCATTGTAGACAAGTCCAGGGCACTCTCCCTCCCATTGCTCGCCGGTTTAGATAGCCTCCATTTGGTAGAACCACTTCCACTATTCCTTGATGGTTCTGTAGTCACTTTTAAGTTTTTTTTTTTTTAACTTTTCTCAACACTGTTGGTAGGTCTGGTGGTACCCGTGTGCGGCCAACAGCTTATACACTTCCTGAGAGACTTTTTAGTTTCGCTCATGGCTAATGAGTGGACCGTCTGCACCTCGTTTATTGACCACGGCGTGGTTTTGCACAATTCGAAAGTCACGTGAACAAATTATACTGTTATCACTCGCTGTTGCTAACTTTAAAACTAGTGGGTTGATGACACGTGTCAGAAATCCAGTGGCGCTGGTAGTGACGATTCTCCCTGACCAATTAGTGATCTGCAGGATTTTGACGTCACATTTAGTATCAGCTCGGCTCGCTTGGAACGTTGACCGAGGTGGTACTAAAAAAAGTATCAGGCACCAGGTACTATCCACAACGGAAAACCCCAAAATAGCCAGCAGAGTTGAGTTGAGTTGTACCTTGCAGTGCAAAAGCCCCATAAGTGTCAGACAGAGGGTGGAAAATGGTTGGGTACAACAAAATTACAAATATTTTGTGGTGCAAAAGACCTTGACTAATATTATAAGTGGACCTCAGGGAAAAATATAAAATGCTACAGAAGTGTAGAATATGGGTTTTTTAAAGCCTCTATAAAGAGAATTGCTCATTTGAAAAATTTGATTTCTGAATGGTTCTTCCCTAAAGGCAAATAAAAGTAAATATTCCAACATCGTACACTTCAGCACTGTGAGAAAGAATACCACTAAATATAACTGATACAGGAAGTTGAGAGAAAGGTGAGCTTACCTGTTGGGGGTAGATACGCTCCATTGAAGCACTGAGGTTAATGGCAAAAACGTGATCTCTACAGAGAGAGAGAGAGAGAGAAAGAGAGAGAGAAAAAGAGAGACATGAGAGATGTATGGCATTAGTCTCATTTAAATTGAAAATTGTTTGAGCACAATTGAGTTTCTTTTTTTGCAGTTCCTTTCAATAAATAACAATGCAGTGCCAATAACAACTTGAGTTGAATTGAAAGGGGCAGAGGACATCAGAAAGGAGAGAGAGAGTACATGAGTGCTAAGAGACAATAGTAGGGGTGAGAAAGGTGACAAAGACTGAGTGAGCAAGACAGCAATCCAGGTCTGAATAAGACTGATTGGGCCAATCATACCAACCATATCATTAGTGTGTGGGTCTTATCACTGCACTCGTCTGGAGAAACAACCCTAGCGTGTACGGAATGGGAGGTTTGGAATTCCCAGCCAATGTTTCATCTCAAATCTTTTAAAACTTGTGTGGCTGTTACATTATGTGCTTTGGTGCAGTGTGTGCATGTGTTTGTGATACCTGGCAGCAATATAGAGCATGTGGTTAATCCGCAGCATCCTTTGAAAATCCAGCCCCAGTCTGGCAGTGTCGTTATCTGACATGTTCCCCTGGAAACTGGGGTACAGGTAGGTGTCTGTGTGACGGGGGCGAGAAAAGTCTGGATTATAATCAACTAAAGACTTTTTTTTGTCTTTACCTTTATGGTATCAATGATGCATGTGAACTCGTTCTAATTAAAGCTGAAGTTTGACATTTTTTAGATGTTAAAATTCTTTCTCCTATAGCAGCTTATGCAGAAAAAACTATAAGTAAGCCATTTGTAGGTGTATTTCCTCGAAAACTCTAAACACTGTGTGTCCATGGCGCTATCAATACATTGCTTTTTTGGTTTGAGTGGCCCGACTGCCATACACAGAGACATTTAAAATGTCATGTAAAGTCCAAAACCGACTAACACACGACTAATAATGCAAATGGAGCTCGGCTTCATCCAGCATTTAAAAGCATCAACATGACCGCAATCTGAACATTTTAATAATAAAACTATGTGGGATCAGTACCGTGGCTGTAGTGCTCATGCAGGAGATTCGAATCCAGCCTGCATCGTGTACCAATCCCATTCCCCCTTTCCTTCCAATCATTTCCTGTCTGCTTCAATTGTGTATCTATAAATATTCTATCAAAAGAAACGGTGACCTTATTATGGTGTCATTATATTCTGAGCATTGACATGGCAAACATGATTTCCAAATGAATCTTATTTACAGTTATAAAGATTAATTTCCAGCAAAATGTCAAAGAGTGACTTTGCTGTGTTCTTCTTTACGTGGCTGAGTGGGTCACACAACATTTTCTGACCTGCACCACAGTCTACAATGACCCTAGGGACCTATAATTTGCAGTTCTGTTTCAAAACTGTCAAATACACAGAAGCAGCAGAGTGATGGAGTGACCCTGGGGTGGCTCTGTTTTATGAAGTTTATTGCTAAGACCCTACAGTATGTAATAGCAAATGGACATTATATGATTTTGAAACTATATATATCATTAAGAGATTCTCCAGAGCTTGGCAGGCCACAGTTGGGCACAGCAGGGATAAAAGCTTGCTCAAATATTCAGGGACCAGTCAACAAAAATATAAGGGTTAAACCGGAGCAGAAACTTCACTCACTCCTCAAAGGCACTGCCTGGTTAAACAGCCTCATCTGATCTCTGCAGGACCATCACTCAATAAAGATCACCCAGAGATTCTGCATCTCAATATAAAGCCAATAAACCAGGAATATTAAAAAGTTTGTGTGTGTGTGTGTGTGAGTGTGTGAGAGAGAGAGAGAGAGAGAGAGAGAGAGAGAGAGAGAGAGAGAGAGAGTTCAATTCACACAATTCCCTCATCTCTGCAGGAACACAAAAATAACAAATGTTCTTGAATTCTCAGAATCTTCAGGAAAACTGAACAATACATTTTTAGTGAAGCCGTCACAGACCCTCACAGACACAATAACACCCTGCCTATTCCAGATGCGTCTGTTGATGTGACGACTTGAAGCCGTCTACACTGGAACCGTCGAAGTGAAAATTCGAAATGATGTTCAGATAGCATGGACCAACTAGCCGTGAGCTCGAGTACACTTCAGCAAATGTTAAATGGGTGAATAACCTGTATCATAATTTAATTTCAAAGGAAATCCACTGATATAAACATTTACTTATTATTATAGCATTTGGGCCACATCATGATAAACATCACAACCTGCCTCTACATAAATGAACCTGTAGGAAATTCTACGAATGCACACATAAATAAGGATCTAAATCACCGGTGCAACATAGTGAGAAACAGAATCACAATATATACTGCAAGTTTGCATTGGAAAGGCCCTTCGTGGATTTAACAAAATTAAGGATTAAGCATTCAGAAGAGGAGTGACAACTGTATTTAGCTGCAGTGTGTACGTGGCTAAAGTCATCTTCTAACGGGCTAACAAGGTAACAGTGTTTACAGGCTCCTGCACAGAGCAATGCCTCAAAATGTAGAAGCACACATACACTCACAAACATATAAGCATGCACACACAGGTGGAAATGGTTGATAAATGGGCCTCATTACTCGTTTGATGTTCCTGTTGGAGAGCTCTATTAGCCCAGCTATCTGTACCAATGGCTCTGAGGCTTAGTATCTCTATTTGATCCACTGGAGGAAAACTCCTTCCCTCTTTTCCTCCTCTCTCAAACATGGACCAGTGATTTCACCAGAACAAAGAACCCTGGGCCTGCAGAGGTCTCGTACCTGCTCAAACATGACCTCGTTAGCCACCCCTGAGTGTCATGTGACATTCATCATGCTGAATTCTGAAAATTATTTTTCTTTGTGGCATTCTTGTAACTTTTAAAGACCTTTGAAATTGCTTGATGAGCACAGTTTTCTTTCCTGTGTTATAATTAATTATTTTTGTTCATTAATTCTTTACATATATTTACTGCTTTTCTAGACACTTAAAGCACTTTACATAATAGTGAAGGGATCTCCTCAACCCTCACTAGTAGTCTGCAGCATCCACCTGGTGGTATGGCCCTATTTGGTGCATTTCCTATTGAAACGGGAAGTTTTGGCAGGACATGTCGACAATCTCGTCTCTTTTTTCAAATAGCAAATAGCCTTTAGTTTATATCCCAGTCATGAACCGTGATTTAATACTTACTAGTCGGTTGCAGATGGAATTAGGAGGAGGGGCATTCTCATTCTAGACAGCATTTAATTGGACAAAAATCTGTGTAATATGAGAGGAGTGATCAATATATTTTACCCGTTTTCCCAGAGGAGGAAGACATTTTCCGAAGGAGGAAGGTTCATTTTAAATGTGTAAACTAGGGCTGGGTATCGATACAGATTTCCTGATTCGATTCCGATCAACAAGCTCTTGATTAGATTTTGATCGGAATCGATGAGCTAATGCTGGTAATTATACAGGAGGCCTTCTAACTAGGTATATTTAGAAAATATTTATTTTACTAATGCTATTTTATTCATTTTTCATCCTTTTGGTCACATTTCTGCTTCTTAAAAATCAACAAATCCATGTATTCAATCAATAAATATGATATTATATTTCATATATTATATTTTGTTAAATGTTTATTGTTAAATTGCGTAATTTGAACTATTTACAATATTTACATTGATTTGTTGAACATGTTAAACAACATTTTCTTTTTTTTTCTTTTTTGTGATTTTATCCCCTTTTTTCCACAAAATGGAATGCCCAATTTCCAATGTGCTCCAAGTCCTCGTGATGCGTAGTGACTCGCCTCAATCCGGGTGGTGGAGCTTGAATCTCAGTTGCCTCTGCGTCTGAGACCGTCAATCTGTGCATCTTGTCACGTGGCTTGTTGAGCGTGTTACAGCGGAGACATGCGTGGATGTGGAGGCTTCACGCTATTCTCCACGGCATCCATGCACAACTTACCACATGCCCCACCAAGAGCGAGAACCACATTATAGCGACCACGAGGAGGTTACCCCATGTGACTCTACCCTCCCTAGCAACTGGGCCAATTTGGTTGCTTAGGAGGCCTGGCTGTAGTCACTCAGCAAGCCCTGGATTCGAACTCAGGACTCCAGGGGTGGTTGTCAGCATCTTTACTTGCTGAGCTAACCAGGCTCCCCTCGGCACTATTTCTCTAAGAAAACCGGCATTTTGGTAAAGAGTGTCTTAATGATAAGAATGGCTTTATCTCATTCATGCTATGCGTGATTAGAATTAAATGTTTATTATTGTTGTTTCAACAACTGACTGTAAAATAGGATTCTCGCTGCTGAATATTTCACAACTATACTACACAATCACTGGTGAGTAAAATCAGAACATTTACCAGCCAGAAGCCAAATAAATGCATTTTTAGTCAAATAGTGTGAAATTTGGTTGCAAATCAGGGTGATTTCCTCTCATTGTAAAGGGCTGCACAAAATTTGATTTAAGAATGGATACAGAGATTGTTCAAACTCTATATTCTTACCCACCCCTAGGTTATACCTGCTAAAAGTAAACGGTGTAAACTTTTAGGAGTACAATAGCACATAGTTGGCTTCAAACAAAATAAGCATGGAGTAAAAGCCAAAACATTTTATTTTATTAATGGGATATTTTTTATGTTAGGAAATGTTGTGAGCTGGACTCGAACTTACACATTGCCCATTTCAAATAACTGGAGTTGGAGCAAATTTGCCTACTGTTAAGCTACGACGATTTTAACAGAATTATTTCTGGGTTCCTAAAGAATTATGATCAATATACTGTATAGCTGGATTGTCTGTCAGTATAATGAATGAGTTCTCTCTCAACATCTCAATATCAATATAAAGCACTAAACACATCTATCACACTTTAATTCCAATTGAGTAGGCTCCTTCACACCCTGCTGTTAGCAACATGGCCAAGACTGAGGAGTTTGTATTTGGCAAATTTGTAACAAGTTCTCAGCAGCTCTGAGTGGAGTTGTTCTCTCAGATTCAGTGGGTCTGGAAGCTGGGGAGTAGCGTGGGGTGGTAAACTAGGAGGGGTAGATAAGGCGGAATAGGGATGGACTTGGCAACAGCAGCTGCTGATATAAAAATTTGGCAGTTTACTTTTAAACTCAGGATACAGTTTAATGCCTATATAGATATAGTGTACAAAATACATAATTCATATATCAAACTGACTTTGAATTATAAAGATCTGACAAAAGGACAATTTTAGAGGTCCAAAACAAAACTGCGATAAATAATTTCCTATTTATAACAGGAACCGCATAAGGGGCTACTCAGACCAAAACTGTTCTTCATTAAAAACAGCTAGATGCAGTGCAACGAATACAACAGAAAGCCTGTGTCTTGAGACATATTTTTAAAAGTGGAAATACTTTTTAACTTGACAAGGCATCTAAAACATTTGCCATTCCTGCGTGCAATGGTGAAAAAAACCCCTCATCCTTATGAAGGATTTATTAAATCATGAGTTTTATGAAATTTATGAAAAAATGTATTGGGAAAAATACTAAAAAAAGTGGGCAGACACTACTGTGCATACAGACGTGTTTTGTACTTTTATACACACATTCACTGCCGACGATGCTGATTGGCTCTAGGTCCTGAGGAAAGGGTGTGGCTCCGTGGCATAGGTGCGTTAGGCAGTTGAGGGTGAGTGTGAGGGTCAAGGCCAAGAGGGGCCGTGACCCCAAAATCACCAACCTCATTTCAGCTAGAGCATAGAACTCAGCCACACAGCATGACCCAGAGAGGACTGAACACCACCTGAAAGAGACACAGAGAGAAAGAGGAGTGATGATTATGATAGTCTTTAAAAATTGTCAAGTCAAGTTTAATTTTTAAAACACATTTAAGCTGTTGAGCCAAAGTGCTGTACAATAGTAAGAAATTAAAATATTTTAATAAAACATGGATAGGAATAGCAGCAATGAAACTGGAAATCACACTACTAAAAATAATTAATAATTACAGAAATTAACATAAATAATAAAAG
Organism: Xyrauchen texanus; assembly: GCF_025860055.1. Lineage (NCBI taxonomy): Eukaryota > Metazoa > Chordata > Actinopteri > Cypriniformes > Catostomidae > Xyrauchen > Xyrauchen texanus. The sequence goes on from NC_068290.1 coordinate 17,952,376, forward strand.
ACACAAACTAACAAAGAAACACAGCTAAAACATAAAACCACTTTAGACCTCAAACTACCTCTATTTACTCCTTACCTAGCTAAGGAGTAAATATGAGACTTTAAATTGGATTTAAAAATGGCAAGGGTAGGTGAAGACCTGTCATGAAATGGAAGACTGTTCCAAAACTTAGGGGCAGCTACTGAAAAAGCCTGATCGCCCTTGGACTTTAAGCAAGCATGAGAGAAATGGAGAGACCATTTGATTGCAAGACCCGAGTGACCTGGGGGCAGAGTAAGAATGAAGGAGATCATACATATATTGTGAGGCGAGATTGTGCAAGGCCTTAAAACATAAAGTTAAATCTTAAAATCAACTCTAATACTAACTGGTAAGCAGTATAATGATGCCAGCACAGGGGAAATGTGGTCTCTTTTCTTTGTACCATTATAAATCTTGCTGCAGCATTTCGAACCATCTGTAGTCATGCAAGGGAGGACTGAGGCAGGCTAACATACAAGTTACAATAATCCAGCCATGATGTCATGAGTGGATGAATGTTTCCATGAAAGAAAGGGTTATCATTTGAAAATAGACCTGAGATGGAAAAAGCTTTCCCTCAAAACAAAACTAATCTGCTCATCAAAAAGCATTGCAGAGTCAAAGATGATGCCCAGGTTCTTAAAATTGTTATCCAAGTTAGAGGATAACTGTCCTAACTGGTTGCCAAGTGTAACATCTGCTCCCTCCAACCAACAGAGGGAGCCCTCACCTGAATACTGACATCACAAAATTTCTTCTACAGTCACTTCCTGTTTGATATATATAAAGAGCCATGCTTTCCACTAACACTTTGCGAAGTATTGCCAGTTTTTCCTGCCTTACTGAGCGTTCTCTCCATTGCTATTGTTTTTGTCTCTTGTTATGACCTTTTGCCTGCCTTTTGGATATCACGTTTTTGGATTACTGTTTTTGCCTTGGTTGCTTACTTGGACTGCCTATTTTTGTTCACTGAACCCAGCCTGCATCTTTGACCATTGCTTTGCCTGTCGTTTTGGATTTTCTGCTTCAATAAAACTTCTGCATATGGATTCTCAACAAACGCCCAGTCTGAGTTCATTACAGAATACTTCGCCTGAAATGAATCCAGCAGAGGTATCACAGCTCCAGATGGCCTATGCATACCAGAGTGAGATACTAAAGGATTTTCAAGGCCAACTTTCCAACCTACGAGCAGTCAACGAACATTTAACCCATTACATTCAATCTCTTCCGTCAACTAGAGCTGAGCCGGTAAGGTTTTCACTACCAGACAAATTTGATGGTTCTGCTGAAAATTGCAGAGGCTTTTTACGTCAATGTAGAATTTACTTTTCCAATCAACTTGAAGCATTTCGTCTAGATACTACAAAATGTTATTTTATGATGACTTTGCTTACTGGAAAGGCATTAGATTGGGCTTCAGCTGTATGGGACAATGACTCACCAGTTACGAACGTCTTTTGACTATTTTGCACAACAACTTCAAGATGTATTTCAATATCCTGCAGGAGGATAGGATATCTCTGTACAGTTGTTGCATGTACGCCAAGGTAACCGACCGGCCGCTGATTATGCTATCCAATTCAGAACACTCGCAGCCCAGAGTGGATGGAACGATGTGGCACTTAAAACAGTGTTTCGAGAAGGACTTAACCATGAATTGCAAGCAGAATTGTCATGCAGAGATGAAACCACAGACTTATCTGCGTATATCACCATGGCTATTAAGTTAGATAATCTCATTCGTAACAAACCCCGCTCCAAACAGGTCAAAATGGCTCCTGTTCCAGTTGAAGCTGTTACTCTCTCCATGCCCCAATCCACAGAACCCATGCAAATTGGCTATACTAGAGTGTCACCAGAGGAACGACATCGCCGTCTGCAGGAACATCTATGTTTCTACTGTGGCCAACCAAATCATCAGTGCAAAACCTGTCCCAATCGAGCCAACAACACCTCAAGGAAAACAGTGAGCATTGAGAATTTCCTTACTGTTCATCGTCAGAATTTCACCCTATCTGTATCCAAAGAGGTTTCGAATAAAGAACACTATGTTTCAGCACTAGTGGATTCTGGGGCCGCAGTCAATTTAATCCATGAAGATCTTGTCCAAGAACTAAAAATCTCCACTCTGCCATGCATCCCTTCAATTGATATTACAGCAGTTGACAACAAACCCATAGGACAGGGCATCTCACAACAGACTTTCCCAATAACTCTAAAAGTTGGACTGTTTCACACTGAAAAGATCTCATTCTATGTTATTTCTTCTCCCAAGAACCAGATCATTCTCGGTCATCCATGGTTGGCTATCCATGATCCTAGTATTTCCTGGAATCAAGGTGAAATCACCAAATGGTCTCCCCATTGTCAAGAGCATTGTTTTAACTCAAAGATAACCTTCCCATGTCTCACCACGAGTGTGGAAAGCCCAGATACCTCCACAGAGACAGTGATTCCATTTGAATACTCAGAATTTTCAGAGGTCTTCAACAAGGCAAATGCAACCCAACTACCTCCCCATCGTCCATGGGATTGTGCCATTGAGCTCCTCCCAAATACTACACCTCCTAAAAGTAAGGTTTATCCTTTGTCACTTCCAGAAACTCAGGCCATGGAAAACTACATTGAAGAAGCCTTGGCATCAGGTTTTATACGTCCCTCTTCCTCTCCAGGAGCTGCAGGGTTCTTCTTTGTAGAGAAAAAAGACTTAGACCATGTATAGATTTTCGAGGTCTCAATGCAATCACAGTAAAGAACAGCTATCCACTTCCTCTTGTTCCTTCAGCACTGGAACAACTCCGAGAGGCACGTTTCTTCACCAAACTAGATCTTCGAAGTGCCTACAACCTTATTCGAATCAGAGAAGGTGATGAATGGAAGACTGCCTTCATCACCACTAGGGGGCACTATGAATATCAAGTTATGCCATTTGGTCTAGTCAATGCACCCTCTGTCTTCCAGTCCTTTATTAATGAAATCTTCAGAGACCTTTTGAATCACTTTGTCATTGCTTACATTGACGACATCCTAATCTATTCCCAAACAAAGGAGGAGCATATTCAACATGTCAGGACAGTCCTAACTCGGCTCCAACAGAACCAGCTCTACATCAAAGCTGAAAAATGTGAGTTTCATAACACTAGTACTAGTTACTTAGGTTACATAATCAGTCATCACGGTGTGGAGATGGATCTATCCAAGATCAAAGCAGTTACTGAATGGCCACAACCTACCACTATCAAAGAACTTCAGCGATTTCTTGGCTTTGCAAATTTCTACAGAAGATTTATTAGGAATTACAGCATCATCGCAGCACCTCTAACATCATTACTCAAGGACAAACCCAAGAAACTTCCATGGAACTAATCTGCTAACACTGCTTTTAATACCCTCAAGACATCCTTCACTACTGCACCCATCCTCAAGCATCCTGATCCAAAGTTACCCTTCATCATTGAAGTAGATGCTTCCGATAATGGGATTGGGGCTGTTCTCTCTCAAAGGCATGGTATGCCAGGACGGATGTTCCCATGTGCCTTCTATTCTCGTAAACTCACTGCTGCTGAAAGAAATTATGATGTAGGTAACAAGGAACTACTCTCTATGAAAGCTGCAATGGAGGAATGGAGACATTGGTTAGAGGGAGCAGAACATCCATTTCAAGTTATCACAGACCATAAGAACTTGGAATACATCAAGAGTGCTAAGAGACTCAATCCACGACAAGCCCGCTGGTCTCTGTTCTTTTCCAGATTCCGATTCACAGTTACCTACTGCCCTGGAAGCAAGAACAGTAAAGCAGATGCTCTGTCTAGACGGTATGAACCTATGTCTTTTCAAAATAACCAAGATCCCATTCTCCCTTCATCATTGGTTGTAGCCCCCATTCGCTGGGACATCATGGATGAGATCCAACGAGCACAGCAAACAGATCCTTCCCCACCTTCTTGCCCACCAAGCAAGCAGTACGTCCCACGCATCCTTCGACAACGTGTGATCCAATGGGTGCATTCTTCCCTCAGCGCTGGACATCCAGGTATTCAACGAACTGTAGCCTTAATGCGCAACTCATTCTGGTGGTCAGACTTAATTAAAGATGTTACTTCATATGTCAAGTCATGTCCTGTATGTGCTCAGTCTAAGACCCCCAAGGAACTACCTGCTGGACTACTGGAGTCCCTACCCATTCCTCAGAGGCCCTGGTCCCATCTATCAGTAGACTTTGTCACAGATCTACCCAAGTCTAACAATTTCACCACTATTCTGGTAATCATTGACCGCTTTTCTAAAGCTTGTCGTCTTGTCCCACTGAAGGGTCTTCCCACTGCCATGGAAACAGCCACTGCCTTGTTCCATCATGTGTTCCGGATATATGGATTGCCAGAGGACATTGTCACGGACCGGGGTCCTCAATTCACTTCGAGGGTATGGCAGGAATTTTGTAAACTGTTGGACATTAATGTTAGTTTAACCTCCGGCTACCACCCACAGGCGAATGAACAAGTGGAGAGATTGAACCAGGAGATCGGACGTTACCTTAGGTCATACTGTAGTCGAGAACAACAGAGATGGAGTGAATTTCTTCCATGGGCTGAATATGCCCAAAATTCACTAACCCATTCATCTACTGGACTTACCCCTTTCAATGCATACTGGGTTATCAACCTCCCATGTTCCCTTGGTCTGGGGAACCATCTACAGTACCAGCGGTGGATGACTGGATCAGAAGGAGTGAACGGGTGTGGGACAGCGCTCATGTGAGGCTTCAACGTGCCATTCATTCTCAGAGAATCCAAGCGAATCGACGGAGGCATCCCCACCCTAACTATCAGCCCAGAGGAAGCATATACAGAGAAAATAGTAGAGAACCCAAGATGAAACCCTGCGGAATGCCACATGTGATGGGTGCTGTAGATGAAGAGAAACTGGCAATGCTGACAGACAAATTTCTATCTTTGAGATAGGAGACAAACCATTTTAAAACTGGCCCCTACATGCTTACCACATTCTCTCGACGATTTCAGAGAATAGCGTCAAAAGCTGCACTGAAATCCCTGTGTTGAATGTCGACATGTACTTTGGACCACATTACAAACAAAGCTTGACATTGAAAGGAATGTTTCAGTTCAAAACAAGTTAAGCTCAATTTATAGCAATTGTGGCATAATATTGATTACCACAAAAGTGATTTTACTAAAGAAAAATCATATTAACATGTATAATGTTTTATGTCTTGTGGCTACGCTTTTGAAACGGTGTGTATTTTCACAGTTATGGACTGGCCCCATTTACTTCTGTTGTTAGTGCCTTATTGTAATCGCATTGTTTTAAGCTTTTTCAAGTACTTGTGTGTCTGAGTAAAGTAAAGTTTAGTGGTCTAAAATATAGTATGTGAGCTGTGCAGAGTGGATATTAAAGAATATGCACCTCAGTCACCATTCACTTTCATCACATCTTTTTTTGCATATAATGAAAGTGAATTATGCCTAACATCTCCATATGTGTTCCACAGAAAAAGTCATACAGGTTTGAAACAACATCAGGGTGAGTAAATTATGAGAGAATTTTCATACTTGGGTGAACTGTTGCTTTAAGTGTGCAGATACATTTTGGGGCCAATGTATGTGATTGAATGATTGTGAATTGTCATTGTTGATGTAGTTTAATATTCAAGCAACACAGTACATCTGAGTTTGACTGACAGTGTATCTCTTAGTAATGCACAAAACATAATAATGAAGAAACAGAGGTCGGGAAAGAGAGAGAGAGGAGGATTGAGCGAAAGAGCACAATAGGTTATCTTATAAGGGCCCTAGCCTGGGGGACACATGGCTCATTCACTCAAACTGTACAGTCTTTCACAGGTGACTTAACTCAATTAACCGCAAAGGCTGCCGGGATACGGTCTCAGTCTGTCAGCTTTTACATGAGGCCAACAGGGATGGATCAAAAACACATTTTCAGGGCAGTGCAAAAATGAAAATATCCTACCTCAGAGTCCTATTGAAAATGTCTCAGGCTGAATTATTAATAACTGCTTGAGTGTTTATATTAGATTCATGATGGACCGGGATACTATCGTTAATGAGTTCAGCATCACTTAATTTGACATGCTACAATGGCCTAAAGACCGCCCTTTAGTACAGAAAACCGACTTATAGGTGTCCGTGAGTATGTCTTAGAGAGGGCCTTTAAAATGTAATCATCAAAATTGATGCTTTAACAGATTCAACATGAATACCAAGTCTCATCATCATTAAAAAAATCTGTGAATGTACACCCTGTCAGGGCTATATAATGGAACATTATTTCTGATGGATTAGTTATGTACTTTGGTTAAGTAAGTAATTTTTATTTCTATAGCACCTTTCTAGAACAGATGTCACAAAGTGCTTAACATTCACAATATACAGGGTACAGGGACAGAGCGACAAGCATCTAATACAGCATGTTGACATCATCATCCCAAGACCACAGCATAAATTATCATGGGGCCTTTTTCATATGGACACAATAAAACGGGACTAAGCACAATCTACTGTACATCAGGCTGATGTCTTATGACCAAAGGAGCAGAGTTAAGGAGCAGTGTGGCTTTTCAAGGCAATTATGAAAGGGAAGAGATCTTATGAACTTAAGGATAAATACAGAGCAGAGAGAAGAGAGGAAGAAAGACAAGCAAAGAGAACATTTCTAATAAAACAATTAGTGTATTATGTCTTAAAATATCCAACTATATTTAAACCAGGTGAATCAAGATCTGTTTTACATTTATCTAGATTTGTACATTTTCTGAGTAAAATGAGTGGTGCCTCGATTCTAGAGTGTTGTAGGTTGTTGTCAGAGTGTTTCTATGTAGTTGCTATGGTGTTCTTAGTGCCTTATAAAGGTTTTCTATCTGGTTGTTAGGCTGTTACTAGGTGGTTGCTAAGGTGTTCTGGATGGCTGCTTACTGGCTCAAGTCAAAATAGCACACCACCAAATCTCTATGATTTTCTGGTCCCTAGATATGGCTAAAGTCAGTCCACTGCTGGCCATCTTTGGAACACTCCCAGGAAACTATTTCCAGTAATGAAAGTCAGCTCCTATCTCCTTGAATGGGGAAAGACTGAAATCTTCAAAATGGATGGTCAAGATTAGGATCAAAGAACATACTTCAAATCAGCAGTAAAATCTTACAACACTGGTATCATAAATTGTGCTTCTTCACCTCCGATTATGCTAAAAACCTAAATTCTCCCAGCTTGTATAGCTAATGTGTATGTGCGTTCTCGAGTTGATTGACAGGTGATGTCTGTATTTAAAAGGTAATTGGCTCTTTTACTTGTAAGGCGGGACTTCCTTTCTACATCTGTTGACAGTTCAACATTCCAATTTCTCCCATTCATTTTAATAGAAGTGGCACATTTCTGCTAATTAGTCTCTGATGTGGATCAGGTCTCTACTTCAATGTAAATCTATGAGATATTTTCACCTGTTATTTTGTCTGGCAGGCAAAAAAAAGCCTGATCACTTTGAAAATTAATAGTGCACCACTTCAAAAAAGGCAAACGATCTGAGGTATCAACTCAAATGTTGCTTGCCTTAGCAAGTACCTCTAATAATATTTTCATCATTATACATTTTTGCATTTGAAAAAGGTATTCATAGACAATGGGTCAAATGAATCCTTAACAACTTCTTTTAATGATGTTTAAATATGTCCCTTTTATTCAAGGTGAAGCACTCTTTAGAGACCCAAAATTTTGAGACCTCTGCAGGTCAGCGCAGATAAGAGCAGACAGCCCATTTCTCTGAGCTGCTCTCACTGCTGTCATTAATACATGCTCAATAAGCACTCAAGTCTGATGCGAACACAGATAGGGCTGGGAAGCCAGTGAATGTGTCCCTCTATTAATTAAATGACCTAAATGGATTTGGACTTAATTACTTCCCCTCAACTCACTCTGTAAAGCTCTACACATCACAGTCAGGCTACACAAATTCAGCTTCCAATAATGGTTTACAATTCTTGGCACAGTGATTCAAAGTGAAAGCCAGCTGAGATGCACGTCATCATAATCATATGAGTGCATGGACGTGACTTTTACATCAGCATGAACAGGAGGGACTAATTAACATCCATTTCAGATGTATCACTGAGGTTGCACCAGAATTATCGTCATGTGATGCGTTTGATACATGATCTATCCTGGCTTCACCCCATATGTAAAAGTTGTGACATTTGGCTGAATACACATTAAACTGTAGTATGCCAATCTGACATTAAATAAAGAATTTTCCTCAAACACAGAACTAGGCAGATAATCTTTTAAAGCCATACTGTATATTTTTATCTAATGGCGAATGAATATAAATCCCCATTAGAGACAAAAACAAAATAATGGTCTCTCCAGAAAATTACACTTTTCTCTATAGGTTCTAGTTCAATACCAACCAGAACTCTAATGCACACTTACTTTCAGTTTAAATTCCATGGTTTAAACTAAAAGAGAGATGCAGAAAGTAATAGTAGTTACCCATTGGGCAAAAAGTTTACTAGCTAATAACTTTTACTTATGAGACAGACACAAAGTGGTCTTCCTCAAAGAGATGCTTGACGACTCAAAGCTGAAGTACTCGCTGAGCTACATTCAGGACTGTTTTGAGTGTACTGACTGGCACATGTTCAGGGAGGCTGCAACATATGGCGATTCTACAAACTTGGAGGAATACACAGCATCAGTGACCAGCTACATCAGCAAGTGCATTGATGATGTCACTTTCTCCAAGACCATCACCACACGCTCCAACCAGAAGCCGTGGATGACTGCGGAGGTGCGCACGCTGCTGAGGACCCGAGACTCCGCCTTCAGAGCAGGCGATAAGGCAGCCCTAAGAACAGCTAGGGCCAAACTGTCCCGGGCCATCAGAGAGGCAAAGCGCGCACATGCCCAGAGAATCCACAGTCACTTCCAGTACAGCGGTGACACGCGGCGCATGTGGCAGGGCATCCAGGCCATCACCAACTACAGGACAACATCAGTTGCCTGTGACAATGATGCCTCCCTTCCAGATGCGCTGAACGACTTCTACGCTCGGTTTGAAGTGCAGAATGACGTGGTGGCGAGGAAGACCACCCCTCCTCCCAACGACCAGGTGCTCTGTCTTACCACGGCGGAAGTGAGGAAAACCCTACGTAGAGTCAACCCACGGAAGGCTGCTGGACCAGACAACATTCCTGGCAGAGTGCTCAGAGGATGTGCAGACCAGCTAGCAGATGTTCTTACCGACATCTTCAAAATCTCTCTGAGCAGCGCCGTCGTTCCAACGTGCTTCAAGGCCACCACCATCATCCCCATGCCAAAGAAGTCTTCAGTGTCCTGCCTCAACGACTACCGTCCTGTCGCACTCACACCAATCATCATGAAGTGCTTCGAGAGACTCGTCATGAGGCACATTAAGGCCCAGCAGCGTCTCTACTTTCTTCGAAGGCTGAGGAAAGCACATCTCCCACCCCCCATACTCACTACATTCTATAGAGGGACTATTGAGAGCATCCTGAGCAGCTGCATCACTGCCTGGCTTGGGACTTGCACAGTTTCGGACTGCAAAGCCCTGCAGAGGATAGTGAGGACAGCTGAGAGATCATCAGGGTCTCTATTCCCTCCATCAAAGACATTTACAAAAAACACTGTATCCGCAAAGCAACCAGCATTGTGGACGACCCCACACACCCCTCACACAAACTCTTTACCCTCCTGCCATCTGGCAAGAGGTACCGAAGCATTCGGTCCTCATGGCCAGACTGTGTAACAGCTTCTTCCCCCAAGTCCTCAATACTCAGAGACTGGTTTAACACACACACACGTGTCCTGAGTTGCACTTTAATTACTGTCACTTTATAACTGTCTGCTACCTCAATAACTGCTATGTGCATAGAACACTATCTCATAGTATGTTATGTTTTTAGAAACTGTCATCTTTTTACACTACTGTGTCTCTCACTGAGCCTATTGTCCTGTTCATTGTCAGAAATTTCTTGTATTGTCCCATACTTTTTGCACATGTTTGCACGTGCACTTTATATATATATATATATATATATATATATATATATATATATATATATATATATATATATATATATATATATATATATATATATATATATATATATATATATAGGTATTTTATTTAGTTGTGTAGTCTCATGTGGTCCTGTGTTTGTCCTATGTTGTTTTTATGTAGCACCATGGTCCTGGAGGAACGTTGTCTCGGTTCGCAGTGTACTGAACTAACTGTATATGGTTGAAACGACAATAAAAACCACTTGACTTGACTTGACTTGACTTCACTTGACTTATATCTCAGGACACTTTCCAAGGACTGGTAGCTGACAAAGAATTGAATGAGTCAAATTTAGAAACCTAAAATCCACATAAAAACTACCCATCAAAAGTCTGTTATAATTTATGAAATCCTCTTTCCCCTTTTTGAAAAAACAAATACATGGGACCACTAAAGAGCTTATATCACTTTTTTCCAGGAAGGCGGCATGTATAAATGTGTATGCATGTACGCCAACTGTTTGAGTCTCTCTCCTCTCATCAGTGTGCATTCATGTGGAGTTTGAAGTAATGTGGGGCACTGATGAGCAGACAGCTGTCGATATGAGACTAAACCCTGGCTTATCCTCTTCTTCCTCCATGGTGTCAGCACCAGCTCTCTGTTGGCTCAATGAGGGCTGGGCATTGGGTCCCGTGTGGGTCCTCTGTTAATGAGGCAGTGTTGTTGAAGCAGCAGGGAGGGAAGAGGTTGCTATTAAGTTTGAGGATGAGAAATCTTGAGCCCAGGATTGATTATCCGACATTCATTTGAATTTACCAACAGCTCCTTGGCTCACTGTGGGCTCTGCAGTTCCCTCCCTTTTCCAGCACTTATAAAATGCTTGCAGAGGCCAGATCAGACAACACTAAGGGGAAGAGAATGGCTGCTTTTTATGGCACACGACCAATGCGGTCGTATCAATTTTAAAAGATCTATATTCATTTATAGGCTGACTCTGTTTAACAAGTCTGGCTTTTATCGTTGATGGCCAAAGACACACTTGTGATAAAAATAAAACAATTAAAATTTTACACCGACAAATTAAAATTCCATCAGTGGTTTTATATGCCTGCTTAGACACATCATGTCAGTAAAGAAAGGAGAGAGAGAGAGAGAGAGAGAGGGAGAGAATGTTTCAGTGACAGAAAAAGAGAGAAACAATTTCTATATTCAAAAATGAGTTAGGCTGTCCATAATGTGATTCTCTTTGTCCCTTGTGACATGGTAAAAAAAGACACACTTCACTTCCTCTCTCTCCTTCCTCCTCCATTCTCTTCCACTCTGGGACACTTTCACACCCTGAGAAGCAGAAATTGAATGAGCCTCCCCTCTGTATACATGGCCCAACATAATAAAGTCTGGTGTCCCTGGGCTCCTCTGTCATTTCAAACACGATTAAGCACATTAGTGCTGTGGCTCTCCACGGCCCATTACCCAGCAACCCTGCTGTCAGGGACCCACAAGTAGCTAGGGCAGAGTCCAGACTCTCTCTCTCACAATACAATATATATTGAATATAGATTCTAGAATATTCAGAGTTCAAGAACTTCCCATAAATTTCCTCTGGTTCCCCCTTGTCCACAGACATCCCTTGTCTTGCCCATTTTCATGTTTCTATAGAAGAAAGGGTGTTTTTAGGATGTAAGAATGGCTCTAGACTGTCCCGTTACACATGCTGATCTTGAACTAGGAACCACTAATGACAGTGGCCAGGGGATGAGATAATATCCTCACCATGTTAAGTTTTCAAAGCAACAACAACTCAGTCTGGATAGACTGTTAAAAAACTAGATCGCTCCTCTTATACGAAGTTGTCTTAACTGAAAGCGTCCAATGCAACACACACAGATCTGACGCGCATTCTGTAGATGGACACCCTGTTATTTTATTTACAAATACCATATATGTGAATTGACAAATAAGTTCTTCTTATCCTCGGACATTTACATCAAAGCCAGCTTGCGATATCATACAGACATTGAAGGCGACTGTGTCAAGGAACACAAAACTCCATAGGATGTTATTAGGGAGAAACCAGGCTTCCCCTCCGGCTTATCAGCATGAATATAATGCCAATATTAGTTATCTATTGGGGCTTTTCCACTGCACGGTACGGCTCAACTAGACTCGCTTTTTGGGTGTTTTCCCCACTGTGTATAGTACCTGCTACTTTCTTAAGTACCACCTCGGTCAAGGTTCCAACTGTGCCGAGCTGATACTAAATGTGACGTCAAAATCCTGCAGATCACTGACTGGTCAGAAATAATTTATAAGCTAGATGGCAGGTTAGCATACCCTTGTGCGTTGTCGAGCTAACACGGTGATGTCCTCGTCTGTGCTTTGGTATATGATTTCCCTGTATTTTGTCTTGCTGACGTCAGCCTCTTTTGAAACAAAGTTTGTCATCTTGCTGTGAAAACAGCCACATGCAGAGAATCAAGAACACCATTCCTTCGATATCCTCCATTGCTCCTTTGTTGTGTGTTTGTGTCACGATTAAGATGATGCCTAAGAAGTAGAGGTGGCGCAGCAATGACGATCATCTTATAATCCCGCCCACGTTGAGGCTGCACTAAACTAAACATCCACCGTAACATGCAGTGGAAAAGTGCCATATGTGTATGATACATATGGGTTTAATTAGTAAACTGAGATGGTGACCAATGTTTAAACCAAAGGATTTTGAAAGAACTGTAAGATTAATAACTAAAAGTCTTTGTAGTCCTGAATTAACTCTGCAAGTGCACACAGATGCAGTTTCCCTTGTTATTTTGTTAATGAAGGCTTTAGTTGACAATTAATTTACTGTCTATGTATTCCATTTTAAGCGAGTATAGTCCATTCTATGATCAAGATGATGCAGGCAGAGGTCTGTGAGAGGCTTAGCAGTCCAGCTAGAAGCTTCTGGCAATTCATTTCCATCGTATGTCCAAGGTTCAGGCAGTGGCCAGTGAAGTATCCCATGTTTTACAGTTGGAGTTGGCAGCAGTTCATCCACTGTAAAGTCCATCGTAGTAGACTGACGTGATGTCTGGCTGGCACAGACTGCAGTCAGTAGTCATCATTCATCGACACAAAGCCCGGAGCTGGATCTGGCAGCCATACTTGTAAATAAAAAAAACTGTTATGCGCCATGTTTGTGGTCAGGCTACATAATAACATAGTTTGTTACGTTGTTGTTCAAGTCAGTTGAAATGCAGGCCAGTATACAATCTTGGATTAGCAACAAACCAGCAAGCGACCAGCTTGGACCAGCTAATGACCAGGTACAGATACCCTGTACCAAAACACAGTTACCAGTGGACTATTAGGTGGTCTTAAGATAGACTATTCACACGGGTTGAAGGCCCTGTCAGCAGATAAATAATTTATCAGTAGGCCCTTTCCCACTGGCAGTACTAAAGACCATTTTAAGTAATTTTCCCTGGGACAAATACTTTTTGTCACTTTCGCACCTAAGGAACTATAGTTCCTTGGAACCATTTTAGGAGGATTTTTAGCTCCTACTCTTGATTAGTTACTTTGGTGGAGTGTAGGGGCTGTGGGAGACTGAGGGAAGTGCTGCAGCTTGTGATTAGTTGAAAACCTATGATGCACAATGCATTGAGAAAGGAGAGGAGTCCACAGCTTCCATTTGTAAACAACTAGCTGCTAACCTGCCACTCAGAGGATTGCGCTATTTGTACAATTGACTTAACTGAACTAACATAAAACCAGGAAATTATACGAAGAGGATCACCCGTTTCAGATATGTGTGTGTGTCATAAAATCCAGTTTACATAAGTGAAGTATTGTTTGCCTGTTACTGTGTGGTAACTTGCATCAAGATGTATTTTTGAAGTAAATGAGTGAGTATTTCAGTACAATATTTTATGTTGAGTCACAAAAGCCTTTTGTAAAGGGGTTTTGATGGGCAAGGAGGATGACAATATAAATAATATTTTAATTATAAACTTAACTAAAAAGACAAAAACATACACACACACACAGGTGTCGGACAGCTGTCCGTAAATCTCTATCTCTGTCGCACTGCTGTCTTCGGTCGGCCTCTCGATGGCTAATTAGCTTGATTAGGGGCCGGGTGTGCAGAATCACGACCCGGCCTCCCACATTCTCTCAGGACGGGGAGCCCCCGGCACAACGTACACCCCCCACCCTGCCGGCAGGTCATCCCCGCCTTCCTGAATCTGGGAGGGGACAGGGGAGGGAAACAACAATAATTAAAAACACAGGGTAGGTGCCATGTTCAGTCAGCCTTTATCCATCTCGGAGGGGCCGCGTCGTGATTCCACACACCCGGCACCCTGCGCCCTGCCACACCTTTATTGTATAGGAATGTGTTGATAAATTGGTTTATAGTGATTTAAATATGGGGTCCACTAAATTCAGCATGTGCTGTGTGGTAGTCTAACTGCTCGTCTCATCTCTCACTATGGCTGCAGCACGTACAGCTCTCGCGCCCAGTTTGAACTGTAACCTGAAGACACACAGACTGCGTCCGAAAACGGGAAAATGCTGCCTTTGGGAGCTAAGGTAGGATGAAATAAGGTGCTTTTTAAATTGTTCAGAGAGCAGTTTCCTTTAGTGTTCCATTCATCCAAAAATGCTGTTGTTTAAACGATTAACTGATTAGCAGCTGCCTATGTTTTCGGATGCAGCCAAAGCTTCAGCCCAAAAAAAGGGTAACATACAATCCCGGCATCCTCCGTCGGTGTTGTTGATTTCATTGTTGCTATTGAATTTCATATCCCAACCACGTCAGTAGAAAAATGGTCAATACTAGATTATGTCACTAAGGTGGTAACTTTTGGCAATGCGAATGCAAAAGGGTAAAAGTCTCCTTGTGTGTTCCAATCCTCGTAAGAGTTCTCATCTAGAAAGTTACTAAAGGAAAAGTACCAGGACTGTAGGTCAGAAAGGGTCTAGTATATATTCTGACACTTCGTACTTTAATTATACCCTTCAACCTTTCAATTATGTGTTTTTCATACAAAGATTGAGCCTAATTACTGCTGAATCACAAATGCAGCGCCTTGGCATCCTAGCAGGAGAACATGTTTACATTTGAATTAAATCAGAATGTCCAACCGAATGCTTCTCACATGCACTGGAATAAAAAAGACATTACACTTTCAGACTATCAGGTGATGATGACCCTGCTGAAAAGATCAGTATTGTTTGTCACCAACATTTTGTGATTTGGATTCTGGTCTACATCATGGAATGCTGCTTTTGTTTGTGTCCCCAGGCTTCTTAACTAGCTTAACAAAGAGAGTTCTATGGTCAACTAGCATCACCAGGAAGCCAATGATGGTTGACCAGCATTGCTATTGACTTTCCACCACAAAGACAACATTGTTGGTTTCAGACTGCAGCCATGATATGTTGTTTACGGCAAAACAACTAATCAGTTTTACAGAACTGCCCCATGATATCGTCACATGATCCAGGGGTCACCTAAAAGGGGAAATGCACGTACACAGTAGCTGCTAACAACAGTGCTAACCTCAGCCCAGTTTTGTTTTTGATTCTACAGTATATCAATTAGGTCAGTATTCAGGTAGGAATTGCTCTAGCAGTCTTAAAAAAGCAAGATATTTCTGGCACAGTGTCTGTCTGTGCTTTAAACATGGATCCAAATGGCTTGCTCTCTGCCATCAGTCATTTTATTCGCCATCTCACAGGAGACACACGCACATGTGGACACACACGCACACACACAAGCCACTAATTAAATTTCCAGTGAGTGACCACCCTTTCTGTTGCTGGGCTAAATTAGAATTGGACTTAAGGAGTGTCAGGCAATTATTGAGGATCTTTCCCTGCACAACACATGGAGAGAAAGAGAAGACAGAGAAAGCTACTGCACATTTGACAGCACAAAGTTAAGAGGCTATTATCTTGCCTCATAAAATAGACACAATCTCCCTCATCCCAAGACACATATGTAAGTATCTACTCTAAACAATATCAGTGTACGATGGGATAAGAGCGGGAACTTTGTTAACCGTAGTAACCCAGAAAGACATTAAAATGTAAACAGTACCAGTCTGAGAGTCAGAGAGACTGAATAAAAAATAGCTGACAGATAGATAGACAACAAAAAACTTTAACAAGGGACAGTTATAGGGTCAGTGGAAATTCTGATATCTGTGTACAGGTATAGGGCCAAAATTTCATGAATTGTAAGAGTGCAATACACTTGATAATACAAGTTCAAATGTTACTGTGTAATCTGCAAGGTGTCATTTATATGCAGAATATCTTTGCATATTACTGGAGCTAAAACTAAGAAGGTCCCACTAACCTCAGACACACCCACAGATCAGTTTTCATCACTGTATGTAATTTATAATGCAGAATCTCAAATGTTTTTTGAGAAAAGTACAAATACTGTACTTATAATATATGAATAGGATGGAAGTAAAGTCTGTCCAAAAATTAACAAATATATTCTTTTAATTTGTTCAGAGTTGCATCCCACTAGAATAGTGATGTGAAGAACTGTGCTTCGATTAAAGGAACCAGAGGCATCTGGTGTCACATTGGAGTCTGATCTGTCAGTGAGAGGTCATGACCATCTCACTATCAATGCCAGTCAGCCAATCCCTGAGGGAAGAAAGGGATCTGCTATGGCCACAAGGGTTCTGCCTTCTTGACAAGGTCAGTCCATGGGAGGAACACCCTGGCAGGCTGAGCCGGGCTGAAACACTGCTTCTGCTGCGAGGAGAATGGAGTAAAAGGAGCAAAAACATTCCTCATCTCGTGCACCAATGACAATTCCTGCTCATCCCATTCCCCTCTGAAATTCCAAGAGGACAAGCTGTCAGGAAACATCAATGTCTGTCTTGATTAGCATGAGACTTGGCACATGATATGTCATTTCCTGCCTTGTCCTCAGACAGCACACCCATGGACCACCCACATAGTTTCTGATGTTGATATTGCACACAAAAATGGCAAGAGCTGGATGAACTTGAGTTCATATCTGTTGGGATGCCTTCAACACAGTGCCAGAGTCAGGGTCAGGAAGTACATTTTTTATCAGTCTGCCAGGATATAAAGTGGTGTTTTGCCACATGGCTTACTTAAAGGAACAGTTCAACAGAAGTTCTTGAATTAACAATATATTTTTTCTTGAATTTCTTATTATTTCTATCCTACCGTATGCCTTAGTACTTAGAATATGATGCACTAGCCACATGGAAAACTTTTATGATACTTTTGGGTCCGTTTTTATGCTTTAGAGTGAGGCACTATACACTGCCATTGTACTGAAAATTATTATAGAATCTAGGGCTGGGTATTGACACAGATTTCCCAATTCGATTCAGATTCACAAGCTCTCGATTAGATTCCGAACTTGATTTGATATCAATTCAAATGGTTACATTTGAATCTGTTAAAATGTCCATTTTGCTTACATACAAAATAAATTCTCTCTCAGCAAATGATTTTAATTATAAAGGAACATTCTAGGCAAACTTCTATGTACAATTTGAAATACTAATTTCAAAAATTATATTTTTTCATGAGTTTTTCAACAAATTTGTATTTCTTTAGCACATCCATGTGTGATTTTAATAAAATGTTTCTTTTTTTATCAACAACTGACTGTAAAATACAGAAAGGGTATTAAGAGAGAAAAAATTTAACAAAAATGTTACTCTAATCACGCAGTGAAAGGACCTCAGTGCTAATAACTTCTCCACTATACTATTCAATCACTAGTGAGTGAAATCTGAACATTTACCTACCAGTGGCTAAACTTAGACATTTTTAGTCACATTATGTGAGATTTGGTTGCACATGCGAGTGATTTACTTGCATTATAGAGGGTTGCACATAGAGTGAAAGATCAATCATGTGATTTGAGAATCGATATTGACATTGTTCAAACGAAGATCGTGATGCATTGGAAAAACAATATTTTTACCCAGCCCTAATAGAAATGTTTATTTGGATGAAATCTCTAAAAATAAAAAAAGTCCCACTAACCTCAGTACACTTCACATAACTGTCAAACAGCCCCTTCAAAAGCAAAGATATAGTGCCCCTAACCTAACCTAACCCAAACCATGTGTGGAAGCAATGCCCCCTTTTGGAGTTGGCACAACCACCTTTTGGAGTAACCCCACCCTCTTCTGGAGTAACCTGACCCTCTTTTGGAGGCCCCCATTTGGAGATCTCCAGCCTGCAGCTATACCTACTTTCACCATGCAGTGACTGACCTGCTGCCTTCTCAAAGACCAGGGTGTTCAGTCCTAATTATTGCTGATACCTTGTGAGAGATCATGATAACTCCACATGGTACAAGCAAATTGCAGCAATCACTCTACAGTGCCAAAGTAGTGGCTATGCTCCTGAAAAGCATCAAATAAACAATCAGCTAAACCGATGCTCGCTTTTGTCTCTACACATTTTTTCACTCATGCAGAGCTTGAAACACCATCACTGGCCAGACGTTGACCATGCATAAGAGAAAGATCCTTGCCAGACATAGCAGACAGGGGCTGAGCGGATCGATACAAGAGCTGCTGAGACTCTCCTTTGTCTCCAAGCCAGGCAGACTTCAAAGACGGCAACAGCATTAGCGGAGTGGTACTGATCCATCCCCAGCTTGTGTCCCCTTTCATCAGTCCTCAGCACCACTGTGGCACACATTAATTTTGCAAATCAGTCATTTAGAGAGGAGAAAATCAATTCCTCCTTTCTTTCCTCAGAAATGACCTGACAGCAACCTCCTCAAACAAAAGCACAAGATTATGCAGCCTACCTTCAAAATGTCTAACTTTCTTCACAGACTTTCAAAATTATGAATGTAAAATTTAGTGTTTTCTTGATCCCTCTCCTTTCTACCCCTCTCTCATTAATATTTAAGGTTTTTATTTAGAGGCATTACCTGTCTGTATTGACAGAAATTGGAGCCGTCATTCCCTGGCGGGCATTATAATTGGAGGGTGAAGTGTATGTGGCGGTGGAGAGGAGGAAGCAAAACATGTTTTTTCCTCAACATTTTTATGCGCTGGTCTATTTTTATTATTCATTCTGGTTCTTCAAAAAACCCACAGCCCAGGGACTGCTAGAGTCATCAAGTATACACATATAGGCTCTGAGGAGCATTCCCGGCGGAGTGCGGGTAGTGGGTGGTTATGTGCAGGGGTAAATGAGGAGTTTGGGAGGGGGAACTGGAAGAGTCTTTCACAAAGAAATGCAGTGTAGTCTATCAAATGCTGCCCAACACACTCTCTCTATCAAACCAAGCACAGCATGAAACCATTCCTATTAGAGAGATGGAGAAAGAGAGAGGAAGAAAGAGAGGGCGAGAGAGAGCAGCTCTAAACTCAAAAGGAGACATCAGGATACCAAAAAGGCATACATGACAGTATTGCAACATACTTAATTACAATAAACACTGCACAGACCTGTAAAGCTGAGCACATTTATTTGTTATAATAAGGGCCTGTATTAAAATGACATCACAATATGTGAAAATGGTATTCTGTGTTGCATGCAAATGATAGCCAATAAAACTAACAAAAGTAACATTTATTTCTACATTAATTTATTTCTGCATAAAATGTGTTAATTCTCCTCAAAATAGGTTAACCTAGAATAAAACTAAACAAAAGAAAGAAAGAAAGGAGAAAGACAGAAAGAAAAGATAAGTTAAAAAGTTGTTTCAGAACTCTTTAACAGACAGTATGTAATGTTCCCATGTGTCTCTATATGGACAGTTCTGCACCAACAGGATGCGCAGAGATGGTGTGTGTGTGTGAGTGAGAGAGAAAGACCCTCCGGGTGTACGACATACTGAGCTCAGCGCCTCTGTGCCTGGTGAAGAGGATTTTGGAGGTTGAGTTTCTTTACAGCACACTGATACTCATCGGCAATACACACACACAAAAAACACACACACAGCGCAGAAGACTTGTGTCATTTCAGGATGGTTAGTTTCCTGTGACAGTTCTGTACCCAGTTGCTATGTTTCAGTGTTAAGAATCCCATCTCACATGGGCTCACACACAAATAGCTCTGGGTGTTGTTATCATATTTCTCTGACTATTGCATTATGTTATTTACATATTTTTACACAAGATCCCTTGCTGTTAGAAAGGAAGAAAAAAAGAAAGAAAGAAAATCAGTGTTCCAGTCTCTTCTTTAGAAGATTAAACTCTTCATCAAACTGTCCTCTGCTCAGCAATCTAATACAGCGCACACACACAGAACTTGTAACAAACCCTATTTACACTCTCTCAGAAATCACTGTATTAGGTTTGTTGTTAAGTGGACACTCAGACTCAGACACAAAGCGACAAGCGAAAAATTAAATTTCTTCCATGGTTTCTGAGTACCAGCCATGACCACCAGCGTGCATATGTGTGTTTATTTGCTTCAGCAGTGGACAGTTTGATGAGAAGTGTTATGTAACAAGACATTTTGTTGGTTGCTTGCTTTGTATTTATGTTGTTTTGTGCTGAGTAGCTCTGCCCACAATTAAATTAATTATCCATGGGTCCATAATCCATCTCAACGTAGCTGTACATTAGACATCAAACATGTTCTAAATGGCTGTGATTTTGTCACTTCAGTTTTGGTTGACATAATGGATGGTTAGGAACCATTGCTTCAATATGATGCCTGTACAAATAGAAGTCCCTTCTTTCAGAGCCAAAATAGAGTTTGTTTACTCTACAACATGCATGTGATTTCAGTGATTTGGACCGTGGCATGATTGCTGGTGACTACTTGTTTGACTAGCCTTAAAATATAGTTTTGTATGATCCCATTGTTTTGAGACTTTAAAGCTCAAGCGTGTAATTTCTGCACCACTAGCATCACCAAATGGAACTGCAAAAACAGTTACCATTTTCAAACAGATTTCAGTAAACCCAGATGTCCAGCAAAGAAAGGGGCAGTTAACTGAATTGCCTTGAAGGGATAGTACTCCCAAAAGTGAAAATTCTCTCATCATCACTTACCCATCCCAGATGTGTATGATTTTATCTTCTGCAGAACACAAATGAATATTTTCAGAGGAGTATCTCAGCTCTGTAGGTCCTCATCATGCAAGTGAATGGTGACCGACCAGAATTTTGAATCTTCAAAAATCACATAAAGGCAAAATAAAAGTAATACATAAGAATTCTGAGGTTATATCAATGAATTTTGAAGTGATACGATAGGTGTGGGTGAGAAACATATAAATATATATATAAAAAAATTATATAAATCTCCATCTTTGACCAGCCCAGACCAGTAGGTAGCATTATGCTTGAAGAATGCAAATTGCCAAAAAACAATAGAAGAATGTCAATGTGGAGATTTACGGTAAAAAAGGACTTAAATATCTGTTTCTCACCCACACCCATTGTATCACTTCTAAAGATATAGATTTCACCACTTGAGTTATATGGATTAATTTAATGCTTGTGATTTTTGGAGATTCAACATTCTGGTCATCATTCACTTGTATTGTAAGGACCCACGGAGCTGATATATTCTTCTAAAATCTTCATTTGTGTTCATATCTGCGATGGCATAAGAGTGCATAAATTATGAGAGAATTGTAATTTTTAGGTGAACTATCCCCTTTAAAAGGACTTTGGCGTAAGGGTGTTTGGTATTGTGTCTGTGAGACCACCTCATGTTGCATTCACCAGTCTTTTCTCATTCAGTTCTTGCTGGAAGAGTATATTACCAGACCAGCATTGACAGAGTTCTCAAAGGCTTAGACCACACAGCACACACACCACAGTTGTGCAGGGGACCCCTGTGGGATGGGTCACTTGGCCACATGGTTGAACAAGGTCAATTGCCCCCTAATATACACAGTCAGCAGTTCAACAACATCTTGAAAGCTACAGTGTCAGCTTTATGCAAAACAACCAGTTATTTTCATTGATCAGAAATTAAATTAAGCAGTTATGTGATCTGTGAGAATTACATGAGTATAGATCGAACACAAACCTAATTTCGACTGAAATCTTAATAGATTTAGATTCCTGCATGATATCTCTCATGATAAAATGCCTGCTGGTGGCACTGCATTGAATCTGCTTAACTAGAAAACATTATGGGGTAGCACCTGGTCAGGAGTGCATGTGTGTAATTGTTTGAGGCATATCAAACCAAACAATTACACACATGTAATCAAATGCTGAATGACAGTTTCCTATGCTCTTCCAATGAAATAATCCCACATGTAAGCCTAATCTCAATATCCAACACTTAATCTCAATCCCTGTCCTGATTAAATGATCATACACATCTGGGATGTGTAAGATCAGTTTCTCAATGGTTTAGAAACCACTTTAATTAAGCCTCCGGTCATCATGGCCTCTCCCTGTTTTCAATTTATACTTATATTGCTATAAAGCCATTTCTCCTCTATGATCAGTTAATTACCTAGACCAAGCTTGTATAATTGCACTTAAACAGAGCTACTAAGGGGTCTGAGGCATGTATGTTTAAAGGAATAGTCATGATTCACTCACCCTTAGTTCATTCAAACCTGGATTTGGTTAGAGAACATGTGTGAACCAAAGCCATTATGCATCAATGACATCAAACCTGTTCCCAAATGTCTTCAAGCACCTAGCTTGAATTTGCCCAAGCACGAATGAGATCTGAGAGCTACTTTGGAGGGCAAGACTTTCTGAGAATAATGATTCTCCGATTTTGGTCAGTTTCTCATTCAAAGCTATCATATGGCTTCATAAGACTTGAATTACTGCCCAAAAACCATACAGACAAATGTAAAGTGCTTTTTTGTTTTAGGAGCTAGCCAACCCCTTTACAAGTGTGTAAATGTTAACAATTTAAACTTATGGGTGAACCATTAAGCACTAAAGTTGAAGTATGTAATTTCTGTGCCACTAGTCGCACAAACAGAATTGCAAAAACTCACTCTAAATTCTTCCATTGGACACCCGAACAAATACTCACACCCCAAACTCGCATCATTGATTAAGCCAATGTCACAGAGCCAGAGTGTTAACACTTTTCTAGAAAATCATCCTTCTATCCTATATTAAGATTTAATAATATATATTATTTTATATAATATTTTAACATCCAAAAATTAAACACTTAAACTTTTTACGTTTTGATATACTACTAAAAGTTACTAAACTCCAAACTAAGAGGAACGGTGTATGTTAATGCGTTTTGAGTGTGTCTGCATAAAAGAGAAAAAGAGTGTGTATTTAACGTCCTTGTTGTGATGTCATTAAGCGTGTGTGTGTGTGTGTGTGTGTGTGTGTGTGTGTGTGTGTGTGTGTGTGTGTGTGTGATAAAAGCACTTTGCTTGTCAGATTCTAGATTCTCATTAGTCTGAGCAAGAGGCAGTGAGAGCCATTACTCTTCTGCCTCACTGACATGTGTGGGGTTTTTTTTGTGCATGTCTGTGTGTTTGCGTGAGAGAGAGGGCACAAGCCACTAAAGAGCAGAATCCCTCTGAACAGAGTCATCCAAACGAAATCAATCCATAAAGGCAGTTAGGCAGTGTCTGGTCACGACTGGGGTTTTAGTAGTGGCACCAGAAGTCTTATATACACACACACACATACACACACACACATGCTGCTCGTCTAAACACAGCCAGCACTTTTAAGACATCTCGATTTATAATGGTTTAGACTCTACCAGCATATCGTTGTAACACGAAACTTACCGCAAACACACAGAAACTCAGTACGTACATTAGACTGACACAGATAAAAGCTTGGGAGGCCCGTATCCCACAGCCACCAACATCATTTACGGGCCTCAGATACAGCTCTCCCCAGAGTGAGTTTGGAGACATCAGCTCTTGCACTAGACAGAACCGAGAGCTTATTTCCATTGCAACAGGTTTTTAGAATTGTACGAGTGGCGACATCAGCCTGGAATTGGAATACTACAGGGATAAACAGAAAGTATTTTTTTCTACTGGCCCAGTTGGCAAGTATTTCAGATATTTACCTTTCCTAGAAACATTTGCAGTAGCTTTATGAGTAAAATGAAAAATGTGTTTGCAACATATTCTGAAATGAAGTGCCATTTTGATAGTTCACCCAAAAGTTAAAATTACCCTCATATTGTTGCCAAACCCATATTACTTAATTTATTTCAGTGGGACACAAAATAAATATTAGTTAGAATGACATTGCTTAATCACCATTCCATTTCATTGCATTTAATTCTTTCCAAACATTGCAACTGAATGGTGATTGAGGCTGTCATTTTGTCAATATTTGAGTGAACTATCCCTTTAAAATTTCTTCACAAGAAACAATTACAACAAATAACATAGTTTTGAATGTTAAAACACTGTATTTTTCATACAGAATCAAATTAAAAACAGTTTTTATATGTGTCCCAGCATTCTTTTCTATGCAATTGTGTTCTGTCTATCTGTGTTTAAATGCAAAATCCTGTCCTAGTTACTGTATACACACCGTCTTTGTCTGCTTACTAGGTGGCTGTCTGCTTTCTCAACGGCAGTTCTATACAGAAACAAACTAAATTGACAATATAAATGGATCACTTGTACGATTGGGCAAGTGACAGTTCCATCAAATGGACCAAAACTCACTCAACCTGACCCCAGGCCATCCTTATAGTCAAGTTCTGGATTATGAAGCACAAAGAAAAAGGGGAAGTTGGCTGGTATGGGGAGACCAAATAATAGGAGCAACAGATCGATGAGAAGGAATAAATAGAAAGAATGAGAAATGGAGATGGGGCTTGTGCAGTGCTGTGGTTAGAATGAGAGTCTATTTAGGGTCTTTGTGGAGACTGCTTATATTCATCCTCTGTTGAGTCAAGAGCAGACTGCTCTGAGACTCTGAGACATTCCCAGACTCTCAGGTGTGATGGCTAGATATTTCAGACAGTAAATATGGTACAGGAACCTGCCAGACGTAATACTTCTTTACAAATCAAGCAGTTAATATGGTATTGGAGAGCCCCACGGATGAAGTCCTCTGTGTCCAGAGCTAATTAAACAGTGAGAAGGAGGGGACAGGAGCACTTGAGAAATACTCAGATCTCTAGAGTGCTTGTCACATCAACAGATCAAAGATCTGAATCTTCCACAACACCCCTTCAGGCAAAGAGGGACCAATAGATGAAACAAAAATGGTCTGTTGAACTTGCTGTGAGAGCAGCGTGTGTTACATATTCTTCTGTGGCACACTGTAAAGCCAATTATATTTTCTATTTAAAATGTCAGATGTGCAACCGTGTTACTTCAGGGTTTCTTGGCACTACTGAGTGGAATGCAGGGACAGAATAAAAGTGGTGTTTAAAAAGCAATTTTGAAACTTTCAAACTGCTGCGTTTTTATGATAGATGTTACTTGCTTTGTGTTTATTAACACAAAAAGCACCAAAACATACAGTTTAACATAGTACTTTTTTATTTAATTTTTTGGTCATGTACCATGGTAGTACACTGGCATTTTTTGAAGTCCCATGGACTATCATGATATTTTGATGGTACATGTTCAAAAACCATGCAAATAGCATGGTATATGAACATTGAAATTAATCAGTGTGATGGCATTCAGTGGCACAAGTACTTGGACACTTATGGGGCTTTTCCATTGCACGGTACGACTCTGCTCGACTCTGCTCGACTCTGCTCGACTCTGCTCGACTCTGCTCGACTCTGCTCGACTCTGCTCGACTCTGCTCGACATTAGTGGGTTTTCCACAGTGGATAGTACCTGGTACTTTTTTTAGTACCACCTCAGTAGAGGTTCCAAGCGAGCCGAGCCGATACTAAGTGTGACGTCAAATCCCTGCAGATCACTGATTGCTCAGAGAGAATCGTCACTAACAGCATCACTGGATTTTCGACACGGGACATCAACCCACTAGTTTTAAAGTTAGCTTAAGCAATCACAGCATCATTTGTTCACGTGACTTTCGAATTGTAAAAAGAAATGGCTGTGTGCAAAACCATGCCATGGTCAATAAACGAGGTGCAGAAGTTCCTCTCGTTAGCGACAAAATAAATGACACAAAATGAAAAAGTCTTTCAGGAAGTGTGGCCACACAGCTGAGACATGGCTACCACCGGACCTAAAACAGTGCAGGGAAAAGAAGAAAAAAAAAAACTTAAGAGACTACAGAACCATCAAGGAAAAGTGGTAGCGGTTCGACCAAATGGATGCTATCTAGATCAGCGAGCAATGGAAGGGACAGTGCCCTCTATACTCTGCTTGAAAGCTTCACTTTATTTAGTTGACCAGCTACTGGAAAGCTT
Source organism: Xyrauchen texanus (assembly GCF_025860055.1). Taxonomy (NCBI): domain Eukaryota; kingdom Metazoa; phylum Chordata; class Actinopteri; order Cypriniformes; family Catostomidae; genus Xyrauchen; species Xyrauchen texanus. The sequence goes on from NC_068290.1 coordinate 17,978,743, forward strand.
GCTTCTAAAATAACCAAGACAATTCACCTGTTACACTTGTGTAAAATCACCATGCAACAACTGCTTTATGCAGTACAATGAGCAAGTAGCTAACAGCTAGCGGTCGTGTTATTGTTTATTGTTTTGTGTCACGTTTAAGATGATGTCATGGCAGTTCAGGTGGCGCAACTATGACGATCAGCCTATAATCCCACCCACGTTGAGGCGGCACTAAACAGCAGTGGAAAAGTAAGCTCAGAAAAGTAAAGCGAGTAGAGTTGAGTCGAACCGTAACGTAATGTGCAGTGGAAAAGTGCCATTAAGCCACCCTTACAATTTTATGAATTTCATTGCATAGATACATCCGCAAACAAAAGATGCAAGACCTTTTCTCAGAACTAACCTGACATTTCATCGCAATTCTTGCAATAAATGCTCCCAAGGAAATGTTTAGTGGTTGTATGAAGTCCCCTCATGTTCAAGCATTTTTCCTAATAGTGCAACCACAGGTGTAGTTCATCACATTAAGTACAGCGACAAGTGTGACAAAATACCTTTGGTCTTCATATTTTACAATATATCTATTGCTTTACAAGTGATTTTATCATCAGCAGATGTGGCTGTCTCACACTGACGTCCAAAGTTAAAAAAGAGGGTGGGCATTAAACATCCATAGGTCTGGTTATGCCTCAAAATAGAATTAATTCATCTTTTGCCAATTATTTTGGACCCATGGCCAGGGCCAATCCTAAAAATAAAATGCTATGTTTTACTTTGCTTATTGGTGGAAATGTCTCAGATTAATCAGATATCAAATATCTCAATATCTATAGAAGTCTGATATATATTTTTTTTAAGAAAAAATGAATAATAATGGCTACATTTATCCACGGTCCAGGTTCAAGGATTAAACCTTTATCAAAGCAGTACTGTGACTGAAGCAGAATGCCAATGGATGCATCACACTTTACCTGCTGCAAGATTTAACATTACATTAAACAGAATGAGAATGTGTGTCCACGGTCCAGCTCACTCACACTGGCTCCATGAATATTGTAATGTGACCCCCAAGGCATAAACGCTGTGTCTGTGAGAGGAGTGAAGGGCTGTCTGCCATGCTGAGCTCAACGGCTAGCCTGGCCACATGGATACCGCTCCATGCAAGATTCATTCAGATTTCTGAATCATTCTGACAGAGAAAGGACTGGTGAAACCATGTCATTGAGGCCCAGAGGCCTGAAAGAGAGTCTGTATCTATGTGTGTGTGGATGAATGCGATTGCGAGTGCCCTTGCATGTTGTGCAATTGAAGATAGAATGACAGAGGAGAGATAAGAAGAGGGCAGACGGTATGAGTGATTCACCGTGTCTCTATCGTACAATTGTCAGATGAGAGGGTGTGAATGTCTCGCACTCAGGCTAGAACTCTTTATGAATAAAACCCACTTCTTCATGTCTAATATGCACATTAATCATGAGCTTCCAGCAGCTGTTCTGAACCTCATCTAACTCTTTTGTTAGCACTTTAAGGGCATTTTACACAATATTCAATCAGCAGCAATCCTAACACAAGTGTCAAAAGTACCACGATATTACCATGGTTGTTTGGACATGGTAATATCAAGGTGCATGGTCAAATTCAAGGGTACTACCATGATACTATTTAAAAAACATAAATACCATGGTCTATCAATGTAGTAATTATTCAGCATGATGATATACAGTGACCCCCCCCAAAGTATTTGTAAATACTTAAATATTGTATTGCATATTGCAATGAATTTATAGCCAGGCCCATATGAAACTCCATAGTGCATAGAATTAAAAGACACTGAAACAATGAGTATTATATTCTATTCAATGTTCTTTGACCACATAAAAGGTAAAGTGCCATTTGATTGGGTGTGTAAAATGACCTCTGATTGGTCAATGGCATGTGGTAGATGCAAAAACGAAACTTTTTATTTTGATCAATTTGTGCTACTAGCACTCATGCACAACAAAGCGGCAATATTTTCATGCAGCCACATCCATTCTGCTGCCTGCCATCTCTCTCCAATTGAAAAAATAAAATTGGTAAAATGCGGTTACTGCGTACTAGGTAAAACATCCCTTACACAGTATCATTCTGTTTTCAAGCAGAATTACAAAATGGTTTATGGTTTAAAATGATAAATGATTGATTAGTTACCCAATGGCAAATTAATAATGTAGTACTCTGAGGTAGTTAACAGATTTTACATAATCTCTCTCACGTTCTGTGTTCAGTAACTGAACACAAAGCACTCCACCTTTCTTACACGTGTCCTCACACCCTTCTCTCCACAGCTCAATTTGCGGTATCAGTGCTGCCATCTAACCCTCAGCTGGCATCTGAAATGGCATCTCGCCTCGATTCCACTGCATTCAATGGAGACCAGCAGGAGCTGAGCATGGTATCCGTAGGAGGAGGGTGGAACATTCAGCTAAATACATTTATCTCTTGTTGGCAGTTTTTCAAGCCTGTAGCTGAGGCAAGATCGTACCAGAGCATGTGCTAGCACTCTCCTCATGGGCCGATACACACAAGTATACAAATCTGTGAATGTTTGTGGTATGTGTGTGCTTTGGGAGACAGGATATCTATGATACAGCTTTTTTCTAGGAAAGGAGTGTGAGACAAAGCACAGCATGAAGCCAGACACAAATCAAGTAGTAAGGGGTTGAAAAAAAAAAAAAAAAGTGACAGATGAAAAAAGATATCAACCAATCAGAGAAGTTGGCAGTTCCTCAGAAAAGTCAACAGAGTATGAAACATTTCTACATTGGGTAGAAAGTAGGGATGGGTATATTGGTCATTTTGTCTACTCGAGTACTCTAATTATTGGGGCAATTAAATGTTCATTAATGTATATATAATAACATGTCTGACAAACGTCTAGGGCTGCTGCATTGTGTCTTGTTGTTCCAGCGTATCATCTATTCATTATTACAGGCCGTTATAAAATATGTTGCAAAATGTACAAAAAATAATCAAAATATAATGCATCATATTTTGTCATTATGTGAAGATTCGCTGCCCAACTGAAAGAATGTGCACAATGCGCACCTCACTGTTCTTCCTTCAGGTTACCGTAGTAATGTTAGTAAGTGCGCACCATTTTTTTTAGTGACTGTCTGAACTGTCTATTTTGAAATAACAGGAGATGCATAACCATTGCGTTTTTAATATGCATGATAATTTGAAGTTCAGTTTTGAAGATGCTGCACTGTGTTTCATTCAGCTACGCTCTGTCTAGCTGTTTGACACACTCGCCTGCTGTATATGCGCTGCTTCAGCACATTGAGTTCACTGCTACACGAGCCTGGGGTGTGTCCCCAAATGTTCAATCTTGTGAGGGAAGTGCGATGCTCTGTATTGTTGTTGCTGTGTTTCATGAAACATTCCGTTCAATTCGGAGAGTCTGAATCTCCACCTTTCAACTGGGGAAAGTACAACGGAATGACATGTCGGACTTGGAATCTTCATTCATTTAGTTGAGATGCAGGTGTGTGTTACATCATGCAGGGCAGGGAGGTTTACAGTCAATTATAAACATTCACTTTTATTACATAATATCCAGTAACGAGTAAGAGTCCTTACATTAAATGATAATAAAACGTGTTTAGCAAATGTTTTACAGAGACAGGTGTTCAAAACATGGTTACACTCTTTTGACTATCATAACGATAGCATTGCAGCGTCGTATCAGTTTGGTTACTATGAGACATCTCTGACAATCAAATGTACCCCTCAAAATCACAACATAATCAATCTCAAAATTAAAAATAAGCTCCCTCTTTGACACATGTGTTTAATTGTCAGGTAATTGTCACTGGATTACGAATTAAGTGAAAAGTCACATCATGCATGATCGATCATTGCTGCCACGTCTGAGTACCAGAGTACTCGTGCTCATCCCTAGTAGAAAGTGACACAGGTTTTTATTTCTATGGTAGAATGTGAGCCAGGTTCTTTTGGATGGGGATGAAAGTAAGACAGGTTCTACTGCATGGGGTAGAAAGTGAAACAGGTTCTTCTGCATGGGGTAGATTGTGAGACAGGATCTTCTGCGTAGGCTAGAGAGTGAGCCAGATCCAAATCCAATTCCATGTGATAGTAATGTTGATTACTGTCAAGCTCAAATAATTACATAAAAGAACCAGAAAAGAACCATTAAATGTAGTCCATATGGGGGGCCTGGGTAGCTCAGCAAGTAAAGATGCTGACTACCACCCCTGGAGTCACGAGATCAAATCCAGGGCATGCTGAGTGACTCCAGCCAGGTCTCCTAAGCAACCAAATTGGCCCAGTTGCTAGGGAGGGTAGAGTCACATGGGGTAACCTCCTCATGTTCCCTATAATGTGGTTCACTCTCGATGGGGCGCATGGTTAATTGTGCGTGGATGGTGTGAAGCCTCCACACGTGCTATGTCTCTGAGGTAATGCGCTCTACAAGCCGCGTGATAAGATGCATTTGTTGGCGGTCTCAGACACGGAGGCAACTGATATTCGTCCTCTGCTACCTAGATTGAGGCAGGTCACTAGGCCACCACGAGGACTTAGAGTGCATTAGGAGTTGGGCATTCCAAATTGGGGAGAAAAAGGGGATGAAAAAAGTGTAGTCCATATGACTTGTGCATTTTATTATCTTGAAGACACTATAGTTTTTGAAAATTATTTTGAATGAATAAATATACAGTCTGCATTCACAGTGCACTGCACTAACTGAGAACTGCTTTGTTGAAAACATAGCACATGCAGGGCTGGTGATGTACTGCTATTTTTTTGCTTTCAGAACAGCAGATACTATATGGATTATGGCCCTGCGAGGCCCTGGGGCACTAGCTTCCTGGAGCCCCCCCTCTAACAGTCTTACTGAGCAGCACTGCAGACCACATTCAAGAGCAGCTCCTGGTTATAGTTAAATTTTTTAACTGAAATATATTATTTATGTATAATACAATTCTATAGTAACTGTGATTTAAAAGTGAACTGATATCCTATTACTGTACAACTTAAGTAAACAAAAAAATAGATCAGATGTCCAGATACAAGCTGCAAAAAGATTTGCAAAGAGAACTGGCTTTTCTATTAAAGATTTTCACCAGATTACTGTTAATGTTGCTGTACCATTAGCCAGTAGACTAGTTAACAATACATTTTTATTAATATGCACTACCATTCAAAAGTTTAGGGTCACTTACACATTCATTATTTTTTTTTCTTCTTCACATTTTAGAATAATAGTAAAGTCATCACAACTATGTAATAATAGAAATAGAAATAGAAATATTGCAATTATGCTGTGACTAAAAAAATAAAATAAAAACTGTGTTATATTTTAGCATCTTCAATGTGGCCACACTTTGCCTAGATTTTGCAGACATGTACTCTTGACATTTTCTCAACCCACCTTCTTGAGGTATCACCCTGGGATGCTTTTTAAACAGTATTGAAGGAGTTCCCATCTGTGTTGGGCACTTATTGGCTGCTTTTCTTTATTATTTGGTCGAAGTCATCCATTTCAAAAACCTTTTTTTTTAATACAATTTTTGTTTTATAATGAAATAAGTCAATATGGTAGCACAATTATATTTTTGTCGACAAAATTAATTTCAAACATTTAAGCACATGCCTTCAGATCAAAATGTTTTTAAGATCATGAGAAACTTTTAAACGTAGTGTATATAGATATATGATATATATATATATATATATATATACACATATACATACATATATATACATATATATACACACACACTGTCAAAAACACACGGCATCCCTGTTTATTTACTACACACACACACACACACACACACACACACACACACACACACACACACATACATACATATATTATATATATACATATATATGTGTGTATATGTATGTATATATATATATATATATGTATGTATATATATATATATATATATATATATATACACACACACACACACATACATACATACACACACACATTTAATCTTGCCTTGTGTATACACATATATATATCGAAAAAGGGTTTAGTGTTGATGTTGCTTTGTGTGCTAGGTTCACGTTGATATCCATACCAATGCAAATTGCAGGCCTGTCTCTTTTCTGTGTGGTTGTGAATGCCTAAATGAGGCGTGTGAGAGACATCCAGGATTGACAGACCTGATCCTGGATCAGCAGTAGATGAATCCCGACGGATGTATCACATCTGAAGATCAATAACTCACTTAATGCTATTCTGTTGCTGAATAACAATGGGCCGTGAGAAAGCTTTTCACTCACCACCTCCCGGCTGATACCTGCCACAGAACATAATTACTTGAGAGCGCACACATGCTGGTCGGTTCTGGGTGTTACATTTCTGAAATGCTGTCTCAGTAAAGGGCATATGATCTTGCCGCCTGGAACGTGGCAGCACAATGATGCCCACTACTGCCTCAGGTCAATGCTAGTGAACCAAAACATGCTGCATCCTTGAATGAAGCAATTAATGTTAAAATGTTGTATTCTATGTTGCATGTGTGTGATAGCTAATAAAACTTAACAGTAAAATGAATGTATCAATATATATATATATATATATATATATATATATATATATATATATATATATATATATATATATATATATATATATAGCATACTCACACTAAGCCTATGGTTTTTAACATCTTTAAAATCTTTCATGAACTCTAAATCTCATAAATCTGACCTTTTTTAATTCTCTGTTATTGTGGGTATGTGTGGGTTTGCGCAATACAGTCTATATTATTTAAAGTTAGTGTATCAGTGTGATAATCCTATGGTTGCCCATCACTGGTTATGGCAAGACAGGCGGAGGAGTAGCAATGTGAATTACAGATGTAAGTCAAATATTAGTGTGAGTGAGTGAGTGTGTGTGTGTGTGTTGGGTATCTATCAGGATTACAGAAACAAGGCATGTGTGACTCTGGAGGATATAATTCTGTGAGTCTGAGTGCTGCTACAGGGTTACCCCTCCTTGGAGCCATCTGCTTCTTACTGCCTGTTAGTCTCAGGGCACTGAATCTCATAACTCAAACAGGCCCAAGGGGGCACACACACACACACACACACACACACACACACACACACACACACACACACACACACACACACACACACACACACACACACACACACACACTCATGTTGTGTTTCCATGTTTTATGGGGACTTTCCATAGACATAATGGTTTTTATACTGTACAAACTTTATATTCTATCCCCTAAACCTAACCCTACCCTAAACCTAACCCTCACAGAAAACTTTCTGCATTTTTACATTTTCAAAAACATAATTTAGTATGATTTATAAGCTGTTTTCCTCATGGGGACCGACAAAATGTCCCCACAAGGTCAAAAATTTCGGGTTTTACTATCCTTATGGGGACATTTGGTCCCCACAAAGTGATAAATACACGCACACATACACACATACACACACACACGCACACACAGACACACACACACACACACACACACACACACACACACACACACACACACACACACACACACACACACACACACACACACAGAAAATAACTAGAGGAGCTGGTGGTTGAGGATGCAGACTAGGAACCAGGAAGTGATCAGTCTGAAACATAAATGCACTCTGCTGGTAAAATGGGAATTTCACCCGAAGCAAAAAAGAGCTTACAATTGTGGTTGTTTAGTGGAACAAGAGGTACTATTTGCATAAATCTTATATAGGGCACTGTAAATGCACACTTAAGTAAATGCTAAATCCCAATTGTTCCTGACCAGTGTTGCCCATATTGCTCCAAACCAAATCATAATAGTCAAATTCAGTCAGAATTTGAGGAATACTGCATTGTAGCCTGAACAAGCTTTAAACAGTGCACAGTCAGTGGACATTAATGGGGCAGAATAAGTGTATATAGTCTATAGAGTATTAGACAGTCATAGAGTCAAAGTGTCATAAGATCATAAGATTTATTTTGCGCAGCCATCCAGCCTGGTACAACAATATTGACTCAACCAATGGTGTCAGTTGCGGGCTGGACTATACGTTTATTCGATTAATAGCAAACAGGGAGCGCATTCGGAAGAACGATGTTTATCTTTACAATTCTGTTGAGTGGTGCAGAAAAAAAACACACTTCAGCTTTAAGATAAACCTGCTCCTAAAACAAAATGATTGGTCACTTTTCAAGTCAGATGGTCTATCTCCATCTAAGTGGAAAATTCTTGGCCAGAATAAACTGCAAACTGGACGAGACTTCATGCTATCAGTCAATTACATAGTCTGACTGTACGAGACTACTGGAAAGCTTGTTGAGGAAAGCCTCTTTCATCTAAATTGACAAACTACGTAAGCAAGCTTTCTCACCTGGCCTTTCAGAAAGTTGGTACTGGCCTATCCAGTGGCACTCTTCCTCGCCTGCAGGGTTCAGCTCTATACCGGATCATCCACAATAGACTGAGAACTACCACAATAAATAGTGTGATATAATTTGAGTGAATACCACTCCGAGTGGTTCTCTGTGGCCATCAGTGCCCTTTGAAACAAAATGTGAATTCCAGGACAAAAGAGATGGACAGAGAGAAATCTAGAATGAGAGTGCTTACACTGTTGTTTCTATTCTGACAAACAGCAGCAGGGAACAGAAGAGAGAAAGGAGTGAATAAACAATGGTTCTGCTCAAATGATGTGAGGGCATGTCGGTTTTAGTCAAAGCCAAGGGTGTGACCAGAAAGACAAAGGTCATTTCATTGAACGCCAAACATCCATCATATGTTCCTTTAAAACAATGGGCTGATGTACCCAGAGCAGTGTAGATCAGTGAAGCAGTTCTCTAGCTTTGACATGACTGAAAGGACATCACATTTCCTTGCACTGGAAATAGTCATTTTCTTCATCACTTTCATATCTAAATATCCTTAAAGCAAAATAAAAATACTTGAGAACTAAATTCAGTAAGATAAGCCTTGTTTTCAGAAAATGTATCTTGAATTAATCAGAAAAGAATTACAATAAGGTTGTTTACATTAACTTAAGTACATGCATTAATATTATCACATAATGTTAATTTGTAATCAGTTGTAGTTAGTTCCAAATGCATTAACTAATTTTGACTTAAATAGCTTTTAATATTAATAAATATGTAGGATATTAGTAGATGTAGAAATTAACATTAACAAATATTAACAAATGTTTTAAAATGATTATTGATAATTTTGTTAGATTTATGCTTAAAACATTGAAAACAAATATATATTTGACAATGTGAAGTAAACTTACATTAACATACATTCTCTAAAAACAAGTCTTAATATATTATGGAATTTTGCTTCGAGTAAATGCATGAGGTTTTCAAAATGTTTATATATTTTTTTCTTGAGGACAAATCAAAAATACTGATTGAGAAAATACTGTTTGAAGTGCAGTGACACAATCTTTTGATGCAATGCAACTTGAATGAGTAGCATCACCTCTGACAGGTTCATCTGGTTCTGTTAGTTCTGCTGATCTCAAACTGATGCTGCGTCTCTGTAAACTGCTGTGTCTACAATTGATTTTGTCCACCGTGACGAAGAGAGGAAATATGAACTGCCGTATCCATGATGACAAGGCAGGAAACCTCAATCGCTGTAAATAGAGAGAGAGGTAAATTCAAAACTCACTGTTATCCTCAGAAGAGATGGACAGCAGTGGAATAAGAAGAATAGTTGGCCTTTCTAGCCCAATCTAGCTCCCACTAGTGTCGTTGAGAAGGGAGAGAGAGGAGCAGATGGCAGCAACCTTGAAGACAAAAGCTATTTTCAGTCTAGACCCTTTGTGTGTGTGTGTGTGTGTGTGTGTGTGTGTGTGTGCGTTCGTGCGTACGTGTGTGAGAGAGAGAAATTAATTAGAAACGCAGTGAATCTATACCTAAAATAATGTGAACTGTCTGAAATATAACAAATTCATTTTACAGCTGCTAAATATGTCACACTCTGAGGGAAAAGGACAGTCATGCCAATAAAGCAATTGGAATTAAAAATTGAGGAGAGAAAGAGAGAGAGAGAGAGAGAGAGAGAGAGAGAGAAAGAGAAAGGACATTAATATATTTGGAATCTGGCTGTGTTGGAGATTTGTAGACTAATAACCCCTGGTTTTGTAGGTGAATCATGTTGGCAGGAGATGTGAACTGGTCAGTGACCCGAGACAGAGGAAGATTCAAAACTTGACACTGCTCAGGAAAAAAAATCCCTCTTATACCACTGCTTTAAAAACACTCTCTCATAAACACACACGGCTCTAAACAGGACCAGATGCTTGAAAAACGAACTCCCATCTGTGTGTGGAGAAAAGAGAGAGACAACACACTTTCTGAACTCACTAACCCGTTTGTGTCAAAAAAAAAGCATGCATCTATCCATCCAAAGGAATACTTTAGCCAAAAATAAAAATGATCTCATCATTTACTGCCCCTCATGTCTTTCGAACCCTGTATGACTTTCTTCCTTGGAGCACAAAAGAAGTTGTTACTAGGAGAATGTTTAAGCTGCTCTTTTCCATAAAAACAAGACAAAACAAAACAAAACACACGCCAACATACAACAATAGTGATACTGGCAATGTAAGATTTTTAGAGAATAAAGACTGAAATTGAGAAAAATAACAAGACAACATCTTAATTTTTTGTGTGAACTATCCCTTTAAACTCAAGTGATTGCTTTTATAAAAGAACATTCAACTTTTATGGAGGTCATACATAGCTGTGCAGCACTACAACCAATCGTAGCAACAGATTGTAGAATTACTGAAACTGTCTGTGAGACAGTGAATCATGGATTCAACTAACCAGCCCTGGAATTCCATACTCCTGCATCTTTTAAAACCCCTGGTTAGGTTGGGGGAATGGACTAGATTTCCTGGAACACATATGTATGAGGCTATCACATTCTGAGTTATAGCATGTGGCTCAAGCATTTGCCCCTCTCACCCTTCTCTTTCCATCACTCACCCCCTCACATCCCACCAGGGGGGTTGAGGAAAGGGGAGAACAGTCATTCTTCATAAGCCTTAAATCAACCATTTATATACACTACAGAGGCAGAATGGACAGAACAAAATATGAAAAAAAAAAAAAAAAAAAGTATCATCTGGAATATAACCAGTTTAGAAGACACCATATTTTCTTACATTTCTATGATTGAGGGGTTAGCAACTAGAAGTAGGGGCTATAATTATAATTACATTTACAGTAGCTTGACAATAACGCTATTTTCCAACAAGTAGCTTCTCCTAGAACGACATCTCTTAAATGTAGCGTTGGGAAGTTGTTCATTTGAGCAAATTGGTTTTCAAAACCAAAATTCAATTTGTTTTTTTTGCATATTCGTTTGAGTCATCATCACTCAAACGTGTTCCCAGACATCTCTGGGCACTGAATGTATATGGCAAATGTAGATAAAATAAATATGTTGACTATAATGTGATTAATATAAATACACTGGCCCTTTAAGTAACAAAAGTAATGTTGTTGGTGTAAATACTGTGGCTAGCTTTGTAGCTAGCTTGTAGTGTAGCTCCACTTTTTCAAATGGTAGCTTGACTGTAACTATTTTAAATTATGAGCAGCTTGTAGCTTGTTTTGAAGTAGCTTCTCCAACACTGCTATAGTATTCATTTTCCATTAAAGCTAAACTGGATTTATACATAAACCCACAGCATACATCCTGAGACTAACTGTGTATATGCCTGTACACCGCAGAGGGTAGGTGAACTTGTAGTTCATTCTTGTTTGGCTGGTGGATGTCATTGTGTCTCTGAATGAGCAAATCCATCAAACACCGCACATTTGAAATGAAGCTAATGTATCTATCCAAGCGTGAAGTTGCACTGCAATAAAATCAATACACGCTGGTTACAGAATGATTCAGTTTGGAAATATGAACAAGGATAAAAGAAAAAAATTTTGAAATTGTCTGATGGTAGTACATTCCCTTTTGGCTAAATTACACACTTAGTGACAGTATTTGTGTGTGTGTTTGTGATTTACTGTCAGTCTTTGGTTCCAGCATTCCCTCAAACTGATTAACACTGGGTCAGTGATCTAATGGATCATGACAACATCTGAAGTTTGCTGCATCTTGAAATGATCCTATTCTATCAGTTCCATGCAAACACTTATCATGTGAAGGCCTGCCTACTTAATCATAACATATTTCCATCTGTAAGAACTTCTGCAAAGGATGGCCTTAATTTAATATTTCAACCAAGTGACTCACACAAAATTCAGTCATTTACTCATCCTTGTGTCATTCCAAACTGATATACTGTCATTCGTTTCTTTCTGCAGAACACAAAAGCATATCTTTTTGAAGAATTGCCATAAAGACAGTTCCTAGTGACCAGGGGATAATCATAGACTTAACATAAATCTTAACCTAACACTAAGTGCACTCCTAAACCTAAATATAATGCAAATATGATGCTAACCCTAATCCCCTTTTCTTTTCTTTTTTTAAACTGGACGCAGGCTACATGTGAGCTTTAGCGAAGGTAGAAATTATCACTGAATTGTGACTTACATTTCTGTCTGTTCCTAACAAACTTTTGGAATTTAACACACAAATTGCATTTAATATTTAAACCTTGTTCCATAGAATTAGACAGCAGCATATGGGTTTTGAACAACATGAGAGTTATAATAATGAGTAAATAATGACCGAATTTTGACCAGATTTTTGGGTGAACTATTCTTGAAAAAAAAAAAAAAAACTCTGGATCACACTACTATGACATTGTCACAGTACAATGTTATAGTATTACTAAAGCATTACTAAAATTGTTTGTGTGTGTGTGTGTGTGTGTGTGTGTGTGTGTGTGTGTGTGTGTGTGTGTGTGTGTGTGTGTGTGTGTCTGTATATATAATACATCTCATATGAGTATCAGCTGTTTATGTGGTTTATGTTGTACAATGTGATTAGTGTTGTCCAAAAAGAGGGCTGGTCTAAACACAGTGTTACTGTTGTTGTTTGTAAACTTATTCAGAAACACTGCTGACCAGAATTAGGTTTAGGATCATTATGGGTTTAGAAGCACAGTCTGTGTTTTAGATAGGGCAAGATTAGGTTTTTAGTTAGGTTTATTTGTAGGATTTGAGGATTTTGGTCACATTTTAACTTATGGAAAAAACTGACAGTGAGTCATTAGCTGGCAACAGTAATTCCCAGATAGACAACTGAAAATCACTCATTGGTGCTTCACTATAAACTCATCCACATATATTTCCACAGAGGGCTGTGTGGGTTTTAAAAGTGGAAAGCTACTGACCATTTGGATTAATATTTAATAAAACCTTGGTCCGAAAACTGAACGGGGCCATGCGACCCATGTTATTGCATGTATTTCTAACAGCCACCAAACTAGGATTCTGACGTTTAGAAATTCTTCAATAACTTTACAGGATTTTCTTCATTTTACATACACTGTGCATATCTTACATACCTTTTCTTTACTGCTACATGAAAACCTTCTAGAATATTTTTTTTTTTACTCCTTCATGTGCCCTACTTGCAATTTGTCCAGCTATTAAATTTTTTTTAACTCTCCACTTCGCACAGCCCATTTCTTTCTTTCATTTTGTCTCTATGTTTGGTGATGAATGGTCCCTGGTCTTCAGAAATGGATCTGTTAATAATTCAGACCAGGCCCTGGCACTGACCATTAGAGCCGGGAGGCAGAACTTTTGCTGATAGATCACTAATCAGATTAAATGCTCTCTTTCAATGGGGAAATGGAACAGAGTGAGGTATCATGGCGCGCATGGTAATATTCTGGACTTTCTAGAACACCGCCAGCGAATGCTTTCAATCAAAACGAGCAACAACCAACAGGCTCAAGAGAACATTGGCCCTGATTGAGTATTATAAGCAGTGATCCTGACATTAGCCGCACACTGGGGAAAACATTATTTTGCTTGATGCATGTTGCGTAAGGTGTGTTTGAGTAATTTGTGGACCGACGGTTGTGACTAATGCCTGTTCCAGACACAGTTCAGAACTTGTCAGAACTCACAATAATACAATAAAGCTTAACTCAAGTTAGCTAAATTCAACAGAATGCCTGTCCATTTAACTCATGCTCCACTGTAATTTTGCTCTAATTGAAGTGTTTTGATGCCTACATAAGTATACTTTTCATTCGATCTCAGGATTGAATGTTGTTTATATCAAGGCCCTGACATCTGGTTATACAAAAAAATGTATCAATGATTTGCCAGCAAAATGATGTTATTGTTTCCTCAGTTCTCACATAGACATGTTGCTAGTTGTAGCTGCTCATAAGATAGAAGTCTTTGGTTGGTGGGGTGAATTGTGTGATCGCATGTGTATCTGAGCTCATGCTAGGTAAATTACACAAATTATAGTTCTCCATGGAATGGAAATATTGATTAGATCCAGTCATCTGTGAGCCCTGCCTATACACATGCACTGTTTGTATATTATACACACATCCAGCCCAATTAAAGGAGTAGTTCACCCAAAAATGATAATTCTAAGTCACTATTAACTAACCATCATGCCATTCTAAACCTGTATGCAGTTATTTTCCGTAGAACTCAAAAGGAGAATTTTGAAAAATCTTCACTGATGTATTTACCGCGACTGTTCATAGTGACCACAGTTGTTATGCTACAAAAATGAAATTAATGGTTTCATTAAAACCACACAACAATGCAGCACCAAAAAAGAAGTCATGACTTGTGTGCTTTAGTCTTCCAAGTTTTCTAAAGCAATACATTAGCTTTGTGTGAGAAAACGACCAACTTTTACCACTGCGACAAATCCACCAAAAATATTTTCACCAAATCACATTTAAACATTCTAACAATGTAAGAAAACCAGTTCCATGAGATTTGTAATTATCATATTATTTTCTGCTTTAGACTTCAGAACATACACAGGCATGTGCACAAATGATTGTTATTGTATCCTTGATTCTTGCGCACATTGGATAAGACAGTAAGAACCAGTAAGACAGTAAAGGTGTTTACATGCAACGTGAAATCAGGGTAATGGGCAACTGAGTGCCGAATGGGTTTTTGATTTATGACCTTACCCTGATAAAGCAAAGCCAGTTAATTAGTGCAAGATTAAGCTTTGATAATCATGCATGTAAACATGCTCATTGAGAATCGGATCAGTATAAATAATGTAAAATTTGTGAATCACTGACTCAATCATTCAGTTGTCATTTGGAACTGTTGTAGCATAAAACTTTCGGTGTTATGGAAAAGAACCGTGAGAAGATTCTTCAAAATATTTTATTCAAAATATCTCATTTTTGTTTCACAGAACATATAAAAGAATGAGGGCGACTAAATAATGACAAAATTATAATTTGTGGCTGAACCGATATTCCTTTAAAATGACTTGGGGGCAATCAAGTTCCTCCAACTCCACAACTTCTTTCTAACCACCCCCTTTCTCTCTTTTGTTCTGTCTCTTTCCATTTCTCTCTCAGAGTATCCTGTTCTCTCACTTGATGCACTGTGATGTTTCTGTTCTTTTTGCTGCAATGATAAGTCTGATCTGGTCTGGCTGACAGTGACATTCACTGGATATTCATGTATAATTTATCACAGGGAAACCGAAAAAGAGTGAAAAAGAGAGAGTTTGTCGTAACCTCCAAGTCATTTAAATATTGTATCCGCAAAAACACAGCAAGGTCAACACTGCATCATGCTGTTTATCCTGAAAATGTTACGCTCAACACCAAACAAGGTTGAGCAAGAACAAAACATTTAAAACAAAAACATTCAAAACCCAATCTAAACATTAGAGTGAGGGTAAAAATCTTGTAGCTCAAGTTTAAGAACACATACAGTGTCATAAATCACACAAGGTGTCACATCAACTTGTTTGTTCAATAAGCAATTCTCAGCTAATAAAACTCCATATGGAATTTTCCCTGTTGTACTTTACAATGGACAGTACTGTTAACCAAGCGCTAACTGTTCTTGCCCCATGTTCTGTCAACCCCAGTATTAATAAACATGAACTATTGTCCTACTCACAGATATAGGATTTCTGTCCCTCATTATCCACTCAGATCTTATCGAAACATAAATAATGAAACAGAGCTCTAATGCCTCTGTTGTTGAAATCAAAGGACAGCCCTCTAACAAGACTAACAATAAAGTTAAAGACATAACTGAAAAGATCTGACATTGTACAGTGGGTATCTGTAGACCGGAGGAGGGTGTGGCCGGGCTGGAATGACACACACCGGGTCCCCAATCAGCATGATGGGGCGCGCAAGGGATAAGGGCAGCCGGTGACGACAGTTAGAGAGAGAGAGAATTACAGGCAGCTGCCCTGTGTTTGGTTATGTTTGTGTGTCGCCTCCTTTCCCTTTAACTGCGTTACAGTGTCCATTCAGAATAGGCTTTCTACCACCGCGATCACCACGTGAATGAGACATTAGCAGCTCTAAACCACTAAGTTGCGCTATAACCTTAGGATTTCAACAGGCCAGAGCTGAACATCTCAGAGCTCTTTCTCCCAACGTAACAACCAAGAAGTTAGAGGTGGTAAGGGCAAGTTACGCTTGTTTTACCAACCTCCATAAAAAGAAACAAAAGAGGAGAAGGAAGAAGAACAATAAACTTAAAAACACTTTTTTTATTTTACATTTATTTTCTGGCTAAATTTGAGACGCATGATAAATGTTACAATTCTCTGTTGTTTGCCCTGTGTTTAGCGTCTGTAATCTGTTTCCCCCTGTATTACACTTCCCATGATTCCCTGCCCTGATCATTACCAGCTGTTCCTTATTGTTTTCACCCGTTTCATTTACCTAATTATCTCTTCTGTATACATTGCCCTGATGTCTGTTCACCTTTGTCGGTTGTTAATGTTCCTCCCCTGTTCATGCTCTGGTTCCAGTCCTGTTTGTTTGCTTTTGTTTTACTTCCTGGTTTCCTGTCTTGCCCTGTTTCTGTGTTTATCCTGCCTTGTATTTGGTTTTATTGTTACTAAAGAAGCTGTGTTTAGATCCTGCTCCTTTTACCTCCTTCCTTGCAACAGAACAACCAACCCAACTGAAATGGATCTAGCAGTACCCTTTATTCAGTTAAGCCGAGCAAATTTACCCATCAAAGAATATTCACATCAGTTTCACATCCTGGCCAGATACACAGAACTTTCTGATTCTACACTGAAATCCATGTATCAGATTGGATTTATTTCTAAATGTTCCAGTGCTATGTTCCAGTCAAGTTTGAGTCTGCTCCACGTCATGTCCAGGTCAAGTTTGAGTCCGCTCCACGCCATGTCACAGCCACGTATGAGTCTGCTCCATACCATATCACAGCTATGTATGACTCTGCTCCATGCCATGTCACATCCCAGCCTTCCACAACTCCCTGTTCAAAGCCATTCTCTGCCCTTGTCTCAAAGTTGAATTATCCACCACTGATGTCGGTGTGCACGGTCACGAAGACCCTTCCTCACAGCCTATCAGTACTCCTGCCTGCCACAGCCGACAAGCCAACGGCCACGCCTGCCATGGCCAACGAACCAACGGCCACGCCTTCCACGGCCAACGCCCACGCCTGCCATGGCCAATGACCAAACACCCAGGCCTGCCACGGCCAAAGAGCCAACGCCTACCACGGCCAACGAGCTGGAAGGTTCGTCTGTCCCAGAGCCAACGTTGCCAGCCTCATCCATCCCAGAGCCTGCGTTGCCAGCCTCGTCTGTCCAAGAGCCTGCGCTGCCAAATTCTGCCTCCTGGAGGAGGAGGAGAAAGGCTTCTGTTCCCAATCTCTGCCCATGTACACAACCACAGAGGTCGTTTCCAAGTCACTGCACATGTACACAACCACGGATGTTGTTTCCAAATCTCTGTCCATGTTCAAGACCTCAGAGGTCGTCTTCGAGTCTCTGCCCATGTTTACGACCATGGAGGTCATTTCCAAGTCTCTGCCTATTTTCACAAGCACGGAGGTTGTTTCCAAGTCTCTGCCCGTGTTCACGACCACAGAGATAGTCTCTGAGTCTCTGCCCATGTACACAAACACGGAGCTTGTTTCAAAGTCTCTGCCATGTTCACGACCACAGAGGTTATGTCCAAGTCTCTGCTCATTTTCACAACCACAGGGGTCGTCTCCAAGTCTCTGCCTTTGTACACGACCATGGAGGTCGTTTCCATGTCTCTTCCCATGTTCATGACTACAGAAGTCATTCCCAAGTCTCTGCCTATGCCCACAACCTCAGAGGTCATTCCCGAGTCCCTATCTATGGCCACGACCAGAGGTCGTTCCAGAGTCTCTTTCCATGCCCATGACCACAGAGGTCGCTCCCTAGACTCTGCTCATGTTCGCGAACACTGAGGTCACTCCCCAGTCATTCTGGAGTCTTAGTCTCGAGCCTGCCATGGCTCCGCCTTCCATGGCTCTGCTCCTCGAGCTTCCCGCGGCTCCGCCTTCCATGGCTCCGCCTCCCACGGCTCTCCTCCTCGAGCCTTCCACAGCCCCGTCCCGCAAGCATTCCACGGCTCCGCCCCTCGAGCCTTCCACGGCTTCGTCCCTTGAGTCTCCTACAGCTCCACCTTCCACAGCTCCAGTCTCTAGACTGTGGTCATCTACCAAGCCTCCTGACCCAGTCCCTATCCTGAGATGGCCTTCTGGATCTCCTGGCCATCTGCCTGATCTACTCTGGTCTCCCTGGTCTCATGGCCATCTACCTAATCTGCTCTGGTCTTCTGGCCATCTGCCTGATCTGCTCTGGTCTTCTGGGTCTCCGGGCCATCCACCTAATCTGCTCTGGTCTTCTGGGTCTCCGGTCCGTCTGCCTGTACTGCACTGGTCTTCTGGGTCTCCTGATTGTCCGCCTGATCTGCTCTGGTTTCCATGGTTCCCTGGTCGTCTTTTCTGGCCTTCCCTGGTTTCCTTGGTCCCCTGGTCATCTACCTGATCTGCTCTGGTTTCCTTGGTCCCCTAGTCATCTACATGATCTGCCCTGGTTTATTTGGTCCCCTGGTAATCTGTCTGGTCTGCCCTGGTTTCCTTGGTCCCCATGGTCATCTACCTGATCTGATCTGGTCTCCTGGGTCCTCTGGCCACCAACTTGATCTGCTCTGGACTCTTTGTTCTCAGGCTCCATCTTGGCCCTGCCTCTCCTTTCTGTCCTCCTTGGGCGTTAGGAGCTGCCTGTTAGGGGGGTTATGTTACAATTCTCTGTTGTTTACCCTGTGTTTAGCCTCTGTCATCTGTTTCCCCCTGGACTACACTTCCCATAATTCCCTGCCCTGATTGTTACCAGCTGTTCCCTAATGTTTTCACCTTGTGTTTCAATTACCTAATAATCCCTTGTGTATATATTACCCTGATATCTGTTAACTTTTGTCAGTTGTTAATGTTCCTTCCCGGTTCATGCCATGGTTCCAGTCCTGTTTGTTAACTTTTGTTTTACATCCTGGTTTTCTGTCTTGCCCCGTTTCTGCATTTATCCTGCCTTGTATTCTGTTTTATTGTTATTAAAGAAGCTGCGTTTAGCAGCTCCTGTTCTGCTCCTGTTACTTCCTTCCTTGCAACAATAAATGCTTTACTGCAACATTCACGAGGATGTCCACACACTGGAGTTTTTTGTTTGCATTTATTAATTCACATTCCATTAGAGAGATTTTTATACAACTTATAAACTGTTAAGACTAAACCTGTGCTTTCTTGTAATGTGCCAATAGGTTAGCCCATATTTTCAAACCGGATTACCAAATGTGAATTGATTCATTTACATGTATACCATTGTGTCATATTATGTTATATTCTAATGGGAATAAAAATGAAGGTAAAAGTGAACAGAATCCATATTTATGAGAGCCGAATATTTGAAAATATTTGAAAAAGAATCGCAATGTTCCATTACATGAATTAAGTTGGAAGTATTGTGACCACATTATTTGTATAATATTTGTCTCAATACATGCGTTAAGAGTTTTATGCTACACATAATAACAAGAAATGCTATGCAGTTCAAACCTGTAAGTTACAAGCTTTATTCATTATCTGTCATATTTTATTAGTAGTTAATATGTGCTATTAACCAGTGTTGCCCCAAAGGATGATAATATCGATTATTTTTAGAAGTGACTATTTGCTTTCAGATGTAACCCCAATAATCTGTTGAGAGTGTTGCTCTAATGGCATGGAGCGTAACATTGGTGTGCCTATGCCTATGTCTAAAGGTGCAGTGGGGACTGCCAGTCAAGAACATGATTGATTACATTAGCAACATACATTGAAAAATATAACTAACTATATTACTAACAAACTCAGCAGGACTTTACTAATTCCGTTTTTTTGTTCATTAAATTACTGATTGATTTTATAATGTCTCACCATATTTGAGAGCAGCGTTTCGATGAGAATAAGACGTTCAGTTTTTATACAATGTCATAATCTGACAAGACCATCATATTGTGAATGTGAAGTACAAGTTATCATGGTATTAACACTGCTTTATAAATGTGCACCATTCTACACCAATTAAAGAAACCTTATTAGGGCTGGGTATCGAGTTCGATACAGTTTAGGCACAGACCAAATTGCCTCTAAATAATCGAATTTCGAAAAATGTCTTAACATTCTGTACCAAATTTCGATACCTATGGGGTTAATCTCGTGATAAGCATGTAGGCATGCTAGATGTGCCCAAATCTAAAAGTGCCGGTGATTGGCTGTGTTTAGGCATCAAGGAAAAACACTAGTTTACACCGATTTCGCCCAGAGACGTGGCTCACATCCCCATAGATGGAAAAGATGTGGAAAAGATCAAAAGTGTGGCTGCATTTCACCAGGCTCGATGCCAACAGCGCACAATGCAATATTTGCGGCAAGATAACTGCTGCCAAGACCGGCAAAAAAAAAAATCTGATGAAGCACTTGACAGTGCACGGAATAAACTTAAGAGCAGAAAGTTGCTCTGTCTTTGACTGCAAGAAGACCGAGCCAGTGCAGTCATCCTCTCAGCATCCTTCCACAGAGCTTCCTTCAAAACTACTGATGAATGCAGTGGCGCTATGACTGAGACACCGACAGGTAAGGTTAACGTTTAGCAAACAAACCAACAAACAAAATCGGCTAACTTGTAGTGGTACATGCTTGTGTACTTGTTAAATTAACGTTTCTGTGCGCAGTGACATAGTCCTATAAACTGGGACCTACGGACGATAGATATTGTTTGGATGTATGGCTATAGATAGCTAGCTAAATCGATGCTAAAAATACTTTAAGGTTGACAGACTGTTAACTGATCAAGTTTAACTCACATTAAACTAGTTATCTTGTTAAACCATACTTATCCTTAGGGTTGGCTGAATTAACAATTTAGCTTTCTTGTTTTTTTTTCCTCTTCACATTAATGTTATAGGCTCTGCCCCTTCCGACCCTGGCATCTATCCGTAAAAGTATTTGGAAACCAAGTCTCACTTACATTTTTTTTTAAATGTCAATGCATTCAATACAACAATCGAACCAAGCTTAATTTCTTTTCAAATTAATGTCAATTGGTTTGATATTTAGTTATACAAGGACATTCATACATTTTTAAATGTGATATTTATCAAAAAGATTAATAACTGATGGTGTTGATGTGAACAGATCATTTGTGTAAGTGAGTGCATATGTGAGAGAGAGAGAGACGGAGAGAGAGGGATCAAGGGGCACAGCTCATACAAGGTCACTTCTTATGCCTCCTACCGTGGGAACGGATAGATGGGTCAGAGACACAAACGAACCACTGTATCTTTCCATCCTCTCTCACTCTCACTGTCTCTCAAGTCTTAGTTGTTTTTGCTACATTTCCTATAATCCTTCCCCAGTAAAATTTGTCAAAAGTGACAAAAATATGATAATTAAACTCTACACTAGTAATTTCACTGCTAATGAGAGAAACTGACACACACACACACACACACACACACCCACACTTCCAGGACATAAACGAGGACTTCCTTTAGCCATCAGAGTCATGGCTGGCTCAGTTTCCTTCCCTCTGCTGCACCTGCTGTGCCCCTGCCGCCCCCTCTCCCCTCTCCCTCTCTCGCTCTCTCTACCACATTTCCTTTCACTTTTTACCCTCTCCATCCTCCCATCTTTGTCTTGCTGCTCTTGCTCACAGTGACCCTGACATGTCCTTTTCTCAGTGACCACAGAAGTCCTGCTGTTCTATCCCTGTCAGGTGACAAGTGGCCTTTTAGTTATGTCTTGGAATGCCAGTCTTGCCTCCTCCATCCATTACTTCAGCTGCAGGCTGCCTGATACTGTATATTAACATTAAAAGGGCCATATTAAATGGAATACAGGATTATTGTTTGCACTGAAATAGAGTTTGATGTACTACGTAGAGATACTCTAACGTTTACAGTGCCAACAATGCAAAGCTCCCTCCCCAATCCACCCAGACCAATAGACTCTGGACCATTTGACCAATGGCAGGCAAGGGGAGTCTTTGGAAAACCTGTTTGGAAACAGTCATTATATTTGCAATTCCTTTTGTTGATGCTAGTGGTGCAGAAATTACAAAATTTTTCCCTTAACAAAACAGCCCCTACGTTTACATAATTTTTCAGTATTTAGCAACATGGACTTGCTAGTCATTTCACATACAGAGGTTAGCCAATCATCATAAAGGTACAACAGCAGAAATAAAAGCCTGTTTACCCTAAATGTTTAGAGAGAGAGTGAAAAATATTCATGTAAAACTAAATTATGACTGTTTTGGTGCAAGACACCTTGATGCACCATGTTCTGCAAAAACAAATGCAGCACCCCTAAAATGTAACAAACCACTGTCTGAAATAAACGGCAGAGTCAGAGCACCCCTGGGAGGCTGGCCAGTGGTTGTGTGGGTAAAGCAAAGTTTGTGAGCAATATAATGACATCTCTAGATGTTAATCACCTTGAAAGCCTCAAGCAGCATACATATTGACCACATGGCAACCTGCTGTCTATCTTTAATAAATTTTCACATCCCACAGGCTCTACAACACCTCTGTCTTCCAAAGAGAAGTATAAAACTTGTTTCTGATAATGAGTGTTGCGGTAAAAGAGGAACCAAAAGAATGAAATAAGAGGGCAATTGATAGAAAGAGAGGTGATGAATGTTTAAACAAGAATATGCTTTGTGGAAAGAGTGGGGGATGATGTATGATTCTGTCAGACAACTAAGTCAAACAACTATGACATGTCATTGCCATTATTCAAGTGATTTTACATTTTATGAAGTATAAAATTTGTGATGCCAGCTAAAGTTCTTGTTCCTAACATGCACCACTTTCACTGTTCTGTAATAGAAAAACTAGTGATACCAGACACACATACAAGGACAGTAGTGACAGAGAGACTTTCTATTGCATACATCTTCAGTGATTTTAAATAAATAAGCACACACCACACATGAAACAGAGGCA
Organism: Xyrauchen texanus; assembly: GCF_025860055.1. NCBI lineage: Eukaryota > Metazoa > Chordata > Actinopteri > Cypriniformes > Catostomidae > Xyrauchen > Xyrauchen texanus. The sequence goes on from NC_068290.1 coordinate 18,002,194, forward strand.
GAAGGTCTTTTTCTCATTCAGGTGAAGCTTCTCTGTCAGCAGGAAAATCTGCCTCCCTAAGTCATTAATTCAATTTACCAGTAATTTACGTCTGGACAACAACATTTTCTCTACAGGAAAGAACAAAAGAGGGGAAAACTTCTCTGTAGCTGGAGGTAAAAAATGTTAATCCATTACTCAAAACTCCAGGAACAAACAACCACCTGTCCCCAGCCAAGACTTTGTGGAGGTTTTAAATGGGGATATATCATGGAAAACGTATCGGTTACCTAACGTAACCTCGGTTCTCTCTAGATGAGGGAACGAGTATTGCATAAGCTAGCTTACGCTACGGGAAAGATTAATCTTTTCTGAGATATTGAAGCCAAAAAATTATCCTTAATTTTTGTATCCATTGTCAACGCAGTGCGGCAGCTGCAGACCTTGAGCGGGCTAGCTAGCGAGCTCATAGGTTGCTCTGCGGCAACTGCTGCAGCCTATAGACGAGCTTGGGCGAACTCGCATCCAATGAGAGGCGTCCGTGCGCTCACTGCATCAAAGCCCGCCAAAATCGGCGTGACTAGAGTGCATATAAGCGTAGTTCGTAGGCTGGAACCCTGGTTTTCATTGACTGAAGCGAAAAGTCGCTCGTGGCGCGAGCACGTCCGGCTACGCAATACTCGTTCCCTCATCTAGAGAGAAACGAGGTTACGTTAGGTAACCGATACGTTCTCTTACGAGAGGTGCTCTCGTATTGCGTAAGCTAGCTTACGCTACGGGAACCCATTGTCAACGCCGTGCGTGCCAAGCATCCACTGTATGAGCCCCAGGGAATTAAGGGGGACCCGGGGAGCCCTTATGAGTGGGGAAATAATATTTGGCCGGCAAGAATGCGGGTCATTGATTGTGTAATACATAAGCACATAGTGGGAAGGGAACGACAGAGCGGCGGTGCCGGTCTGTGTGGAATGTGTCCCATCTGTGCAGCTCACCAGGGGAGCTGTAGCGTATTAAACCGCTAGTAGTTTTGCCTGCAGAGCGGGCACTTCCATATTGTAAAATCTGACAAAGGTGGAGGGGAAGTCCATCCCGCTGCCACACATATGTCGTGAATGGAAATCCCGCTGGACCATGCCCACGAGGATGCCATGCCTCTAGTGGAGTGAGCCCTAATGCCCAACGGGCATGGCAGGTCTTTTGACGCGTATGCAGCAGCAATAGCGTCCACTATCCATCTAGATAGTGTCTGTTTCGAGGCGGCGAGACCTTTGGTGCGCCCTCGAACGAAACGAAAAGCTGCTCAGAGCGTCTGAAAGCGGCGGAGCGCGCAGTATACAATCTCAGTGCTCTGACCGGGCAAAGGAGATTGGCGTCACGTTCAGCTATCGGGTGCTGGCAGCGCCGATAGGGAAATGACCTGTGCTCTGAAAGGAGTACCGATCACCTTGGGAACATAGCCGTGTCTAGGCTTTAAAATGACCTTGGAGTCACTTGGTCCAAACTCAAGACACACAGCGCTGACAGACAGCGCGTGAAGGTCTCCCACATGTTTGACTGATGACAGGGCAGTCAGAAAAACGGTTTTGAGTGAAAGGTATTTCAAATCCACGGATTGAAGTGGTTCGAAAGGGGGGGCTTTCATAGTTTCGAGAACTATAGAAAGATCCCAGATAGGAACCGATGGGGGGGCGCGGGGGGTTCATCTTCTAGCTCCCCTGAGGAAGCGGATGACCAGCTCGTTTTTACCCCATGACTGGCCGTGCAGGGGTTCAGCGAACTCCGCAACGGCCGCCACATACACTTTGAGTGTGGATGGGGATCTGCCCTTATCCAGCAGCTCTTGTAGAAATACGAGCAGCGACGACACCCCACATGTCCGCGGGTCCAGGTCTCTGTCAGTGCACCATTTTGAGAACATAGACCATTTTGACGCATAGAGTCTTCTCGTGGAAGGGGCTCTAGCGTGTATGATGGTGTTTATTACTCCTTCTGGCAGAGCGATGGGTAGTCGCTGATCACCCACGCATGCAGCGCCAGCTCTGGGTGGGGATGCCAGATTGTGCCGCTGAGCTTGAGAGAGGAGATCTGCTCTCACTGGGATGGGCCACGGCGCTGTCAGTGACAGCTGCGTAAGCTCCGGGAACCATGTCTGATTCTCCCAACTCGGGGCTATGAGGAGCACCGAGTGACGCGTTTCCCTGATCCTCTGCATTACCTGTGGCAATAGCGAGACGGGAGGGAAGGCGTAAGCGGGCGTCTGGGCCAGTCCTGGGCCAGCGCGTCCTCGCTTCGAGAAAAATATTGGGCAGTGAGAGTTCTCTTTGGACGCAAAGAGGTCTATCTCTGCTCTGCCGAATAGGTGCTATAACGTCTGGACTGTTTGAGCGTGCAGGGACCATTCCCCTGGGGGAATATTGTCTCTGGACAGTCTGTCCGGGCCGTCGTTCAGGTGGCCTGGCACGTGCGTCGCCCTCAGCGAGCGCAGGTGGCACTGGGACCAACTCAGTATGCGTTTCGTCAGATGGAAGAGGTTCCTGGATCTGACACCGCCCTGACGGTTTAGGTAGGATACCACAGATCTGTTGTCCGAACGGACCAGGACGTGGTGACCCTGAATGACCGGGAGAAAGCACACGAGCGCGTACTCGACCGCTATCATTTCCAGACAATTTATGTGAAGGAGCTTTTCCTGAACTGACCATAGGCTGAAAACCGGAGAGCCCTCGCGAGACCGCGCCCCAACCCGTGTTGGACGCGTCTGTCGAGATGACTTTTCGGCGAGATACAGCTCCCATTGTCACTCCCCGCTGATACCATTCGGCCACTGTCCAGGGCTGCAGAGCTGATATACAGGTCTGAGTCACCTTGATGGGCTGGCGGCCTGTGGCCCAAGCCCGGCGAGACGCGCGGTGTTTAGCCAATGCTGAAGCGGGCGATGTGCAGTAAACCCAGCTGAAGTACTGCTGCGGCTGAGGCCATGTAACCTAGCACTCTCTGGAATTTCTTCAGAGGCGTGAGGCTGTTCATCTGAAAAGATGCGGCTAGTCGCTGAACACGGCGCACGCGCTGTGTAGATAAGCGAGCCGTCATTGCCAAGGAGTCTAGTTCTATTCCAAGGAAGGAAATTGTCTGACTGGGCTGTAGTGAGCTCTTGGTCCAATTGACTGCAAGACCCAAACTGTTCAGATGGCTGAGGAGAACTGCTCTGTGAGACAGAAGCTCCATATGTGACTGTGCCATAATCAGCCAGTCGTCCAAATAGTTCAAAATTCGCAAACCCTGACTCTGCAGGGGTGCGAGCGCCGCATCCATGCACTTCGTGAAAGTACGGGGTGCTAAGGACAGGCCGAACGGGAGGACGGTGTATTGATAAACCTGGCCGTCGAAGGCGAATCTTAAGAATGGCCTGTGACGGGGATTTACCTGAATCTGAAAGTATGCATCTTTCAGATCGAGAGAAATAAACCAGTCCCCCTGGCGCACATGCGCGAGGAGTTTCCTGATTGTAAGCATTTTGAATGGTCTTTTTGCAAGCACCTTGTTCAAAACCCTGAGGTCTAATATGGGTCTGAGGCCGCCGTCTTTCTTGGGAACAAGAAAATAACGGCTGTAAAGCCCCGACTCGCTCAGAGAGGGTGGCACTTTCTCTATGGCCCTTTTGCACAGAAGGCTTGCTATTTCTGAACGAAGCATGCACGCTGCTTCCGTGTTCACAGTGGTTTCGAGCCGCGCTCTGAAGCGAGGAGGGCGGCAATCGAACTGTAGCAAATAGCCCTGTTGTATTGTGCTTAACACCCACTTGGATATCCCTGGAATAGCTTACCACACTTTGAAGCGTAACGCTAGAGGGTGAATGGCCAATTCGCTCTGATTGCCGCACACAGAGCGCTGAACAAAATGTGTGAGCGTGTTTAGTGTGTTTATGCATGAGTGCTCGCAGACAGCATGAACAGGCTGTTTTGTGAGTGACTTCCCGATTGGAATGAATGGGGAAAGAGTCACATCTGTTACTTGATGCGCAAGCATAGTCATGACACTGGACTTACACACAGAGGAATGTTTGCTGGCCGTGTAACAGAGCGGGCAAAGAATGGGCGCGCGCACGTATTCGTGGGCGCATTTATTGACTCTGACGCTCGAGCGGTTCGTAACCGCTTTATGCGAGCGTGCTCTGATAGGGGCACGGAATGTGTTATGTTTGTGTGTAGGGGTGAAAACTGGGTTGTGGGCACATGTTCTACACATAAGACATGTTTGCTCTTTACAAGATTTATTTGGGTCGCCGTAAAAACGGCATTTGAGTGCAGGCAAGCGGGCAGTGTCACCGGCTTGTTGGCTGCTAAATTCACCACTGTAGTAGCCTGAGAGAAGGGGACTGACGGGGGCAAAGCATTGACGGTGGTCCGGCCGCGGCGGGACTGAGCCGTCGTTTGTTCAACAAAGTTAGGAAGACTTCGGTTGCTCTGGTTTCAGCGTTACCTTAAATCGAGGCCCGTGGGGGGGCGGCGGTCTGCGGTGGCTGTCTGAGCACGATCGAGGGCGGCCGCCCTGTCGACGCTGAGAAGTCTGAGTTTGTTGAGCTGGGCGCTGTGAAGAGGCTCGTGCAGGAGGCTGATCACGTGAACGGCCTGCAGAGGAGCTAGCGCGACGCGGCAGGAAGAGGTTCATGGCTTGAGTGGCTTTCTGGACTTCTGAGAAGCGGTCAACAATGCCACTCACCGCGGAGCCGAAGAGACCGGTCGGAGAGAGCGGTGCGTTGAGGAACGTGGAGCACTCTGCTTCTCCCATGTCGGCTAGCGTTAGCCACAGGTGTCTCTAGGTCACAGTCAGCGAGGCCATGCACTTCCCTAGAGCTTGAGCTGCAGCTTTGGTAGCGCGAAGGGCGAGGTCTGTCGCGCTTCGTAGATCAGTAACAGCCTCTGGGTGCCTGCCTTTCTCATCCCACTCCCGAAGAAGGTCCGCTTAATAGGATCTGTAAAATGGCCATGGAGTGCAGAGCAGATGCGGCTTGGCCGGCGGCGGAATAGGTGCGGCCAACATAGGCGGAAGTCGCTCTGCAGGACTTAGACGGGAGCACAGGCTTAGACCACCATCTCGCGGAGGGCGGCAAAGGTGTGCTGCTACCGAGTCCTCGACCGGGGGGATGGAGGAGTAGCCTCTCTCGGTGGCGCCGTCCACCGACGCGAGAGAGGTGGAGACGTGGGAACGGGACCTGGCCGAAAAAGGAGCGTTCCACGACTTTGCAAGCTCCGTGTGTAGTTCCGGCAGGAAGGGAGCGGCCCGGGCCGCGGGTGTAGAGTGGCGATGGCTTTGAAGAAAGCAGCCGTCGAGTCTGTTGGGTGCCTGCTCAGGGGCGGTGACCACTCGAGCCCGAGGCGGTCAACGGCCTGTGTGAGGAGGCGTGTTAACTCCCCTTCGACTCCAGCGTGGTCCTGCTGGATTCCTGGGCCGAGGAGGCGGCTTGGGAGCCTGACCACTCCTCGCTGTCCGAAGCCATGATGGAACAGCGGCCCTTATCCTCCGCCTCGTCATCCGAGATGGCAGCAGTGCGGCCGCTCGGTGGCAACTGCGGCGTCCCGGGGCGGGAGGGTGAAAACGATGCTCGAGGGAGAGGCTCCGGCGAGGCAGTCGCTTCAACCACAGTTTCCGGCAGCCTTTGGGAGCGGCGCTTCTTTCTGCGCGGCGGAATGTAAGGCGGCTGGCGGCTTCTGCTTTGAGCGCTCGAGTCGAGCCCGCAGGGTCGACATCGGTAGCTCCTCACAGAAATCGCATCCGCCCTCAGTGAGGGCGAGCTCTGCGTGTCCCAGTCCCAGGCAGAGAGCGCAGATGATGTGGCGGTCTCTGGTGCTGAGAAGGGCGCGACATGAGGCGCAAGTGGAACGAGGCATCTTGAAAAAGACGCTCGTACTCTTTTGTGAATAGTTCGTAAGAACTAGCTTGCTGAATAAAAAGGATACGTCGTTGGATGGCGTAGCTCGCAGGATGGCTGAAGGTGGCTGAGACGGCCGGCTTCTTCTAGCGCTGTCCACGCTTGCTTGATGCCCCTCGAACGGCGACGCGGCTTCCAGGTCAGCGATGCGAAGAGCTTCGCTGAAGAGATGAAAATCAGGGTTCCAGCCTACGAACTACGCTTATATGCACGCTAGTCCCATTTTGGCGGGCTTTGATGCAGTGAGCGCGCGGACGCCTCTCATTGGATGCGAGTTCGCCCAAGCTCGTCTATAGGCTGCAGCTGTTGCCGCAGAGCAACCTATGAGCTCGCTAGCTAGCCCGCTCAAGGTCTGCAGCTTCCGCACTGCGTTGACAATGGATACAAAAATTAAGGATAATTTTTTGGCTTCAATATCTCAGAAAAGATGAATCTTTCCCGTAGCGTAAGCTAGCTTACGCAATACGAGAGAACCTCTCGTAAGAGAACAGGAACACATTGCTCTAATGTTTTCACAGTGCTTCAAGCCATTTTATTTCAAAAGAGCAAACTACCTCAGACCACATTTGAAACCAAGGGTGCTTTCACACTAGCACTTTTGGTGCACACCTGGGTTCTTCAAACCGCACCTGTGTCCGCTTGAAAAGGTGGTCTGGGGTAGGGTTCATTTGATATGGTTCGTTTATGATTTGAATGCAATCGTACCAAATTGCAGAAGTGTACCGCTTGTGATGACGTATAATTTGCATCTTTGCAGGCTCAGAATTGCAGTTATTGTGGTATAATACATTTCTCATATCTGCTTGACTCCAAATAAATCCCCTTCAAAGAGCAGGCCACCTTCCTCACAATGCATGCAATGCATCAGTGAGCTCACAGCAGACAAACGCTAACATTTTTTACAAAATTGCACATTCAATGCATTCGTGGGAGACAAACAAGTGTCGTTCTGTGCATGTTTTCGTGGTAAACCCAAAATACAGTCCTTAAATTAACACTTGCTACCTAGGTACAGTGGTAAACAGCTGCCTCTTGTGCTCACGTTGATGACGTAATCGGACGATGGTTCGGACCTACATAATATGATGTGAACAGAAACCAGTGGGGACAGCAGAAGGGGAAGTAAATGAACTCTGGTTTGGTCCAAGGAATCAAACCAAGTGTGAAAGCACTTCAAGACTGCTAAAACGGGTCATAGAGACCAAGCACATTCTTGTGCTAAACGACTGAGAGCAATGATTATATCAGAATACAGGTGAATCAAGATGTAATTTTTACTGTGAAAGTTTTTTTTATCTTGACATGGTGACTAAAAATTGCGGTGCTCCTCAACGAGAGGTTGAAATAAATAGTTGGAAGCACCGCAACAGTCAAAGTTGCAGCCTGATCTTATGAAAATTATGTGTGTGTGTGTGTTATGATTGTAGCAACAGTTTTGAAATTACATGGTTCATGACACATATCGCTGCAATTTAGATTTGAAATGTCCACTGAGAGGCATTAAAAGCAAGTTTAAAGTTCTCCAAAAATATTTAGTTTTTAAGTTTAATGATGTATGTATATAAAAATATACCTCCCTAACCTAAAACTTTATCTGAAACAATAATGTCATAATATCATTCGTTACAATGTTTCAATGTCATATGATAGCTGGGAGCAAAGTGAAAAATACAAATTTATAAAGTGCTAATATGCTGTTTTACTCGTGATTTGAGTGAAAGTTAATAAACTCGTTGTTATGCCTCTAGTGTTTATTTCACAAGAAAGCTGCAGCGATACATAGAATGAGGCACGTAAAACTTATTTTGCAAAAATATAGTTATAGTTACGTAATTCTAGAAGACCAGGTTGCAAAGCTGTCTGCCTAGCATGTTCACATCAGAAAAAAGGTTGAAAACACATTATTGGGAACAGCCCCTAACAGTTACAGTATAGTTATACAAATTTACAAAGCCCTTAAAAGTAAAGTATGACTGTTTTTGGTTCACGAATACCTGTCTGACTGACTAAAAGGTATTAGACAGAAAACACCTGACTCTGATCAGTGAGGGTGTGAAATCTAAAAGCACATAGCAGTCACAGTCACTGAGGGACAAACAGCCAGGAAAGAAATAGCGAGATTTAAGAGTATTATACTCAAAGTTCAAATTCAAAACTATGAATTCAACTGTTGTGATTTGCACTACAGAAGGATCCCCAAACTAAAGCTCAAAGCCAACAAAGACAGGGGTAACAATGAGAATTGGGATTTGAAGTCAAAATATCATCAGATCACTTTCTATGTGTGTGTGCAAACCATTGTGAGAAAAGATGAGAAAGAATCTAAAATCTGAAAATCTCTTTCTAGTGTGGCAGAGAAACATGCTTAAGCCATTCCACACAAAGAGCATGTTTAAGCCATTCCTTTCCCATCTTATCTGTGCTGTCTGCAACAACTATCCACAGATCCAAACAGGTAATCCTGGATTATATGGGAAACGCCTTATCCTGGACGCTTTTAAACAAGGTCGGACACGTCAGCACTCCCCATCCTTTTACCTGGCTCTAGTAACCCGTGTCTGTGCATTCATGTGAAGGCAATGAGATGTGGGCTCAGAGTCTATAGCACCAGGTCTTATTTCCACAACCCCTAAGACTCTTTCTCTCCACCACACTCTCTTTCTAGCAGATGGAATTTCACTTCTCGTGAATTCAGCATATTTGATGTATATTGATATAGTCTTGGCAAGGTCCCATATGTGTTCTTGGCTGGGTCCCTTATGTGTTTTGCAAGAGTTTATAGTCTGGAACACATCTTTAAAATATCTAGCCTAGACCTTAAATTGTTTCAAGGCTAAATGTTTTATACATGTTTACACATTTTAGATTGTATAAAAAATGCATGAAGCTAGGTCAATACTTCATTGCTGTCACAGTTGTAAGAAAAATTCAGACACACAGTATCCAGAGCTGAAAAACAGACTCTCACCTCAGACAAACCAGCATTACTGAGTGTACCATGAATGCACAATGGCACTTTAGATGGAGTGGTATTATATACAGAGCGTGGACCAAGAGTCAAAATTTAAATTCTTTTGAAAATGACCCTCTGTTGTTGTTGGATTCGCTCATGCAATATGACACGAGAATATCTAACTGTAATGTTACTCACACACAACATAAGCTATGCACTTCAGCAAAACATATGAAGCTGTGTAACCTCGCTTTATAAAAGTGTTTCTTGGCTGCAAAATATGAATGATCTGATTGCAAACCTGTGTGGGAAAGATTACTGATTACTAAAACGTGCATCGTTGTTACACTGAGAAATACACAAATCGTGTGGCTCTAAACCCATATGACTTACTTTCTTCCATGGAACACAAAAGGAGATGCAACCTCAGTCATCATTCACATTCACTGTATGGAAAAAAACGTCTCCTTTTGCATTCCATTAATGGTTTTAATGGAATTTTAATTGGAATAACATGATATAATTTTTTTTATTTTGGAGGAACTATTTCTTTTACAACTAGCCTACATGTTATGTTTGGTTCTGTAAACACTTCACAGACTAAAAATTGTAATTGTGTTGTTTTATGTACATTTATCAGGAGTGAATTTGATTGTATACAATAGAACTTAAAGTGTACAGAAAGAGATTAAGCATTCAGAAGAAGATTAAATACAAGACGGATATACAAAAAAAAAAAAAAATCTGATTTTTGCTGTCTGTCTGAAAAAAGCAAAATAGGTCAGAAAAAATAGTGAGTGATTCTCACTCATTTTTGTTAAATCTTCAAAACTATGAATTTACCTGTTATGCTTCGACCTTTAGAATTCTCGGACAAAAGGAATATTCCAGTAACCCTGCTGTGTTGGGTCTAGATGTGGGTTAAATTAGCTGCTTTGCTCTGCAAAATGTGGTTCTTATTGACCAAAGAGCTTTGAGGGATTTCACTGTCCTGGTGCTGGATTTGAGATTAGCGGAGGTATTTTTCACCCTTTTTGATGACAACAGACTGGTTCTACTGTGAATAAAAATATTTTTCAAGGAACAGCTGCTTAAAAGGGATTAGCTATCTCTCTCTCGCCACATAGAGCTCAACAGAATGTTATACAGGCGAAATGACCTTACACCCAGAAAAATACTTAATAAATAAGGACCTGACTGCTTCTCAAATGCTTTTTCAAAATCAAATCAACTTTACATTGAGCCCCTAGCAGCAAAGGAACATTGTTGAAACAGGTCAGAGAGCTGTAGGAACGTGGATCGTTCGATAGAAAAGGAGAGTGTGGTCAGGTTCTCACGGCTTTGCCATTTTCTTCGATTGCAAAACATGCGATGGCAGTCATCCAATAAGCTCTGTCACAAGAAAGCAAAGAGCAAATTCCACCAAAAAATCCATTAAATGGATCAAGAGAGAGAGAGAGAGAGAGAGAGAGAGAGAGAGAGAGAGAGAGAGATTCAGATCCTTTCACTTAACACTAATGCATTTCAATTTTCCCTCAAAAGAAAAGTTCACTTCTGATTGTCTTCTTAGTCATTATGGATTGTAATCTCTTCATTAGATGAGTTATGATTTATCTCTGAAAACAAACCACTGCAGCACAAACAAATATGAATCCTAATGGTCCTCTTCAAGCTTAACCATGGGGCGGGTGAGGGGCTCTTTTATGAGGTGTGCTGTGTAAACATAAACTGAATGGAGACAGTCACTAGCTGCTAGGTTTGGCCAGCCTGTCTATGTGAGTGATGTCTGAGACAAGAAGTTCTGCTTCTCTCCATCTGTAGTATCTGAAGAAAAACACGTCTTCTTGCCAACAAAACTTTCACAAACACACAAATACAAACGGCAATAAAGCAGGGAGGCATACTTATGAGCACTCATAAGCACAACGATTAAATTAGATGTGCTTTGTGTTCTCACACACGACACACACACACACACACACACACACACATGTTGTGTTTCCATGTTTTATGGGGACTTTCCATAGACATAATGGTTTTTATACTGTACAAACTTTATATTCTATCCCCTAAACCTAACACAACCCCTAAACCTAACCCTCACAGAAAACTTTCTGCATTTTTACATTTTCAAAAAACATAATTTAGTATGATTTATAAGCTGTTTTCCTCATGGGGACCGACAAAATGTCCCCACAAGGTCAAAAATTTCGGGTTTTACTATCCTTATGGGGACATTTGGTCCCCACAAAGTGATAAATACACGCTCACACACACACACACACACACACACACACACACACACACACACACACACACACACACACACACACACACACACACACTTAATCTTTTGAATCCAAAACCTTAACAGAACATCCAATTCAGCAAGTGCACAGATTTGAGCATGTGTCTGAAAACATTAGGTTCAGAGATATTGTTTTAAAATTATATATGGGAAACTTTTAACTGATAATTTCCTGTTGCTGAGACTTTCCATAGAAGAAAAGCTGCAGAGAGACTTTAGGGAGTTTTCTTGGCTTGCTGTGGTTAATTTGGTTTCTAAATATAGACTTATACACTGAAAATGACAGGGCAGGTGGATGTTCAACTGTATTGCAACACACAATGGCTATGTTTGCATGCACTCATTTGCGTAAATCTGAATACATTTAATCCAATTGCAGATTCCGAATGTACTGTTTATGTGTCCCCTACACTTTCCAATCCGATACAAATATTCGTTTACATGTGTATTTCATGTATTCCGAAACAAACTTCTGTGCACGCGAAGAGTACGAGTCATTGCGTTCTGAAGAAGCGGAGAAAGGCTGAGAAAGTGAGAATGGCACCAAAGTCCGTAATTGCCGTCTTGGCTTTGTTGAGATATCTAAAAAAATATGCCAGAGAAGCTTTCTTCTCATGTTACTCACTCTACTCGGCAAATGAAGAATTAGAAGCAGCGACTAATATGTTCACAATAATGTGACATAACCATGTGTTTGCCTCATGCCCATTCTAAACGCAGGCATCTCTGGATGTGAGTATGAAGTAAAGACAGGTGGGTGAGAGTTGTCCTCAAAAGGAATTTACAAATGTAGAATGGAAACAAAATAATAGGGACATTAAGCAACATCTGTGGATGGGACCCTACACAAAAATTACTAAGAATTAATGATGGCAGAACGGACCATTCCATAAAAAAATTAGGCTATTTAAAACAGCAAGAGAAGGAATGCTTGCAGTGTTAAGTAGCTATCAGAAGAAGCGTTTAAATAGCCTACGTCTAAACCCTAGATATAATTATTAAAGGAAAAGTTCACCCAAAAATTTACATTTGCTGATAATTTTTCACCCTCAGGCCATCCAAGATGTAGAAGAGTTTCTTTCTTAATCAAAACAGAATTTAAGTTTTGTAGGACTTCATTTCAGGCCTCCTCCTTTAAACAATGCAAGTGAATGTGCTCCATTTTTTGACAGTCCAAAATGCATATTTAGGGTGCATCAAAATAATCCACATGACTCCAGTCAACAAATAAAGTTCTTCTGAACCCAAACGATTGATTATTTTAAGAAACAAAACATTACTTATATACTTTTGAACTACAAATGTTCACTTCCGAACATCTCTGGGATGCATGCTCATGAGAGCGATGACGTAAGCTCGTTGGTAAGACCTTACCAACGAGCTTACGTCATCGCTCTCACTTGCATTGTTTAAAGGAGGAGGCCTGAAATGAAATCCAAAAAATCTTAAATTCTGTTTTGATGAAGAAAGAAACTCAGAAATATCTTGGATGGCCTGAGGGTGAGTAAATTATCAGCAAATATTCATTTTTGGGTGAACTATTCCTTTAATAGTCTACCAATATTTTATTTTTTTTATTCAAAGCCTATAACCGTGTGTAATTTAACATAAGTTTTGAGGAGGATGTTTAGACTATTTACTGTGTTCACATTGCATAATTACTTGTAAAACATATTCAAACATTTACTCTCCTAATCTACTCTCACATACGTTAACTGTCACTATGACAAAGAAGAAATGCTTTAGAAATTATGGTTTTTGACATCAGGAAATTAAGTCGTGTACACTCAATGGGAAAGAACGTTGTAACAGCACCTGTTGCTTAAAGTCCCTATTAAGAATGACACAGCGTTCTTTTTTGCCTTATGTGATGTCATGAAAGAAAAGATGTGCCCTGCAGAATATTCAGTGCGAGCTCGCATACCCTTAATAATGCATGTTGTCAATGCTCTGTATAAAATAAATTCCTGCGATGAGTATAATTTATAAAAAAAACAAACATACATACGCACCACATCTCTGCTCATGAGCACAAGGTATTTTAGAATACGATTGAGAAAGTAGTCTGCATTTCACCAAACAGAATTGCAAAAATAATGAATGTTGCTGAACACTCCATCTGCATTAGTTTGAGAAACTGGCCAGGATGCTTAAGCAAATAAACGGCAAATGGCTTACTTATAGTTATCTTATTTTCAAGGGCCAAGCACCAAAGGTGCTGTGGCACATATTTTTTTAATTTATATTATTAGGAGCTAAGCACCGAAGGTGCAGTGAAATATATTGTTTTTGTTATTATTATTATTATTCCTCCCCAACGGGTGACTATGGCAGCCTATAGAATCGTAAGTAAATTATGAAATTTGGCACACTGATAGAGGTGGTTAAGAATAGTCACCAAACCAAATTTGGGGTCTCTTGGTCATACTCTATAGCACCACCACTATGTAAACTATTCACTTTTCTTTTGTCTGTATCTTTTTAACTGTTTGTCCAAGAGACATATTTATTTTTGGCTAATTACTCTCCTCCTGATAATTCCAATGGACCCTTTACATTAAAACTCCGCCATCTTGGATTTTTTTTTTTTCACTTCCTGATTTGCACAGAAAATTGCTCAAAATAATCTCCAGACCGAGCAGCACAGAATGAAAAATACAGAATTTTTATATTTGACTTAATTGAAAAGTTATGCAAACACATAGTTAACGATGTGGCTGTGAATCAAATTCTGAATTTGATCCCTGTTGAACATTTACATGAAAACAAAAGTTTAAGTGGAAGAGAATCAGTAATTTGAGAAAACACGCTTCAACAGAATGCACAGTTTTTGCATTCGAATGTGTATTTTTTTTTTTAATTCGCCGAATATTCGAAATTCTAATTTTAATTTGACAGCCCTACAGTACAGAAGACTAGCAAACAAGTCACATGAAATCTGCCAACCACTTGGCATTTCTGATGTTCATTAAGCTGGCATCACCAATGGCACATAACATGATTGGAGAATTACAGCATTTACCTCAGATTCTCAGTCAGTAACAGGTACTACCATTAGAACCACTAAGATGAACAACTAAGAACTATTTCTCACAGTTTACACATTTTTTCAACCGTGGTCAGAGAATTGACCCCCTTCGGCATCTCAAAGCTGGTTTAAAAACACTATGAAATTGCCCCAGTGTAGAGGTGTAGTTTTCTTTCCAGTGTTGACATATTTCCTATCACAACTAAACGTTTGGGTGGGGTATATCAAAAGGGCTTGTCCTTTTTGTTTTAAATATCCCATAACTTTAGTTTATGTCACAACCGTGAACCACGATTTGCTACTTGTGAGTCAGTTGCAGGTGGTGTTAGCATTTCATTGGATGAAAATCTGTGTAGTGTAAGATGAGTTTCCCATTTTACAGGAATGCAAACTCATGAACTGTGAAAAAGGTGAAAAAGTTATTGCAGGTGTTGCAGATGTTTAATTTTGGTCAATTTGTTTGGTGTATTTAAATCTTTTTGTTGTATTTAAACTTTTTTATAAGTGTTTAAACTTAAAGTAACCCTTTCAAATGATTCTAATAAGAAAAATGTAGAAATATTTACCAAACAATTTGGGCAAATTAGCTTCTTAAAAATAGACTTTAGCTGAAAGGCAAGTAGTTTGCATCCCTGATTTTAACTGTAAACCTACTCAAAGTATTTTGTCAACTTTTAGGTGTACACTAGCATATAGAGGGTTTCAAAGCTAACAGAAATGGATTACATTTCTATCATGGAGTCTTTGAGAACAAAGCCTTTAGCAAAACCATATTTATGGTGTTAGAAACAGTTGCAGGTTCCATAAGCCAGAAGACCAACTGTGTCCAATCCTCTCATTCAGTAGAGGAGACCCTTTTTACTTTTTAACCTTTTTTATACTACAGCAGCTATCTTCTACCTGAGCTAGCCTGAGTTGACAGAGCTGCTTGGTCAGTGTTATCTGGCAGAAAGGTTCTCAGCTGATTTAGGTGGTAATTACAGAGTTAAAGGCTGACAGTTTTGGAACACCCTGATGGACAGACAGGTTAAGGGAGATTTTCACTGCTCACTAAACATGACAGTCTGAGCCATCAGACACTGAATCAGCGAGAAAAACAACAGAGGAGAGCAGGAACACCGGGCCTCATTAATGCAATTATCATCAGCGTCACTGGGATATTTGTGTGCAAATCATTATAGTCGAAGGACTGAGTGTATGTTTGATTATCGTTGAAGGGCTGCGTGCAAGTTTCTGCTGAAGAGTTGTTTAGGTTGAGCACCGGCTGGTGTGTCAGGACCGAGAGGTAATTAGGTAACCATGGTAACAGGGGTGTGTGAGGTTAGACTGTGCATGTTATGCTGTGCGGTCATTTTTAGGGCAGGCGGTAAATTTGCGGTGGTGTGCGAGTCTGTGATAGTGCGTGTTGGCTCACAAGAAGCATGTTATTGGTTAACTGCAAGTGTGCGTAGTGAAAGTAGCTTCTCGTTTCCGCTGATGCGCGGTGAAAAACCAAGAGCTCCAATGGAAACAGCTTATCTGTCATAACAGCTGGAGCACTCTGCACCTCCCACCAAGATGACACACACACACACACACACACACACTTATATAGGTGTGTCTCATACCTGAAGTAGACACTTCCAGACAGAAAGGAGAAAAAACAAACTGAACTCTCATACATGTAAACACACATACACCCCTTTTTTTCACCTGCTTAAGGGACAACAATCCACCCAAACGTGCTCAGCGTCCATACGCTGTCCTACACTGCCACACCTAGTCTCACACTTAAAGCACTCGATCTATATACTGTGTTGTGGCAGGGTGGAGGGCGGGGCCGGGTCGTGATACTACACACCAGTGTAACACAGTTAAAGGATGGGCAAGGAGGAGGCGAGAACCGGCTTGACAATATAAATAATATTTTAATGAGAAACTTAAAAGACAACATAAACACACACATGACGGACATGTCCGCTAACGATCTCTCTCTCCCGCACGGCCCTCTGCAGTCAGCTTTTAAACCTCACAGAGGCATAATTAGCCTAATACGGGACCGGGTGTGTAGAATCACGACCCGGCCCCGCCCTCCGCCCTGCTACATTCCTCCCTCGTTCTCTCAGGCTGGGGAGCCCCCGGCCTGACGTACACCCCCCTTTCCCTGGGGAGGGCGCCTTCAGCTGTCTGCCGGCAGGTCATCCCCACCTACCTGAACGAGGGAGGAGACAAGGGGAGGGAAACAAAAATAATTAAAATGGGGGGTACTTCCTGTAACAGTGTAGTACCCCCCAAAAAACTGTCAAATTTAAGAGAGGATAAAGGCCAACGCAGAGCGACAGTGAGAGAGAGAGAGGAGAGAGAGATGAAAAAAAAAACTCTTACTCGCCAGTTCTCCGATATGGCGCAGCTTGTTCCTCGGCCACTCCTCCACCCTCTATCGGACGACAGCCGCGCCTCTCCGGGCGGATCCGAGGCAGTCCTCCAGCCCCTGGCGGACGGAACAACCCGCCGCGTTCTCGGGGAACAGAATGGGTCTCCCCCGCCCCTGGCAGCGGTTCTCTCTCTCCAGGCGGTCGGCAGTGAGCCCCTCCCCGCTCGCCGGTCTTAAACCCCGCCGCGTTTCAGCGGCCGGTAGGCGACTCCTGCGTCCCTGGCAGCGGCCCTGACCGCTCCAGGCGGTCAGCTAGGAGCCCCTTCTCCCAACGCGGTCGGCGGCCATCGTCCTCGTTCAGGCGGCTGGGCTCCTAGTCCCCTGGCAGATGGCCGCGGCTGCTCTGTTGGGGTGGACGGTAGTGGCGTGAACTCTACTACGGCGTATCCCTCCTCCCTCCCGGGCTTCGGCACCAGTGTAAAGCAGTAAAAGGATGGGCAAGGAGGAGGCGAGAACCAGCTTGACGATATAAATCATATTTTAATGAGAAACTCAAAAGACAACATAAACACACATGACGGACATGTCCGCTAACGATCTCTCTCTCCCGCACGGCCCTCTGCAGTCATCCTTTAAACCTCACGGAGGCATAATTAGCCTAATACGGGACCGGTGTGTAGTATCACGTCCCGGCCCCGCCCTCCGCCCTGCCACATGTTTGTATGGGATAACATGATTTTAAAGCTCTGTACTGGTAGCACCATATTATTAAAAATGTGATTTAATGATATATCAATATTTGGCCTTTTTGAGTTTATCGACATCGGCCTATAACTGTGCCCAATTGGCTAATTAACAGAGGTGTACCTTACACCCAGTAATCGTACATTGATTGGTTCCAATAGGGTCATAACCAATTAAATAACAAATTAGTCAAGACAATCATTAATACCACATGGCTGAATTACATCTGTTAATATATGCACACATGCACAAACCGGTAACCTGACCTGAGCAAAAATATTGTGCAAAATAAGTGCTATTTTCAGTGTTAATATTTTGGTTGCAATCTTATTTATATCTCATTTAGCAATCATTAGCTAATTTTTTTTTTATATTCCACCATGTATCAAGTATTCCTGAGAGCCAGTTAATACATGTAAATATATATCAGCATTACATCAGCCATTGGTTGCTCTCCTCTCCAATTATCAGCAACGGCCATTGAAAAACCCATTTCAGTTAACCATAAAATAAATAAACAAGAAAGATAACAGATGGATGGGTGGACAGACAGACAGACAGACAGACAGACAGACAGATAGGAACATTCCAATGGAAATGTTTGGGATTTTTTCCCATTTATTTTTTATTTTTTTAGAACATCCACTACAAGAAAACCGCAAGTACGATCAGTAATAAAAGACATAGAACACTACGTCACAACAGTCTTTGAGTATGTGCTGAGTTTGGAGAAGGTAGCCAAAGTCTTTCTAGTAAGTCAGTCCACTGGCAGTTATCTTTGGAACGCTCTCATGCAGAACACAAAAGCAGCTCCCATCTACTTGGGGAAAGACCAAAATCTCCAAAATGGTTGGTCAAGATTACAATCAAAGAACATATTTCAAATCAGCAGTAAAATGTGACAACACTGGAATCATAAATAAATAAAAATAATGGCTTGTATAGCTATTAATGCACATGCATATTCTCGTGTTGATTAGCAGGCGATGTCTGTATCTAAAAGGTGGGTAATGCAGGACTTCTTTTCTACATTTGTTGACAGTTGGGCATTCAAATTACACTCAGAATTCTCTGAAAAATGTTGTACTCAGCAGTGGTGAGTACCTACAAACAGTAGTTTGAGGAGGGACAAACCACAAACCAGTGACAGGATGTTGGGTGCCCAAGCCTCATCGATGCGTGAACCAACAGAAGGTCTACTTTGGTCCGAGTCACAGAAAATGTTTATGATGTTTACTTGGAGGAATGTGTCACAACACAGTGCATCACACTGAGTATGGGGCTACATAGCTGCAGACTGATCAAAGTGCCCATAATAACCCGTTCATTCAATTAGTCTCTGATGTAGCTTGAAAGTTCTAAGAGAACTTAAGAAATAAAGAGAAATGTTGGTCACAGTTTATGGATTTTAGAAAAACCCTAACCCAAGTCTGAAAAAGTTAGCGATGTCAAGCCAAACTAATGATTGAATTAAAGACCTGAGAACCTTTAAAGACTCATTCAAGAGAGAGTTTTATTTGATAAAAATTTGGAAATGCCATAAGTAGAGGTTTCCTTTGTCAACTTTTAGGAGTAAACTAGCATAAATGATATAAAAAAAATAACAGCCATGGACTAAAAGTCATAAAACTCCAATTTCAATTTCATGGTCTTCAAAATCCAACTGCAAAAAAGCTTTACTATTTCTGAGACCTCACACGACAAACTACACTAGAAAGTGAAAGAGAGATGTGACCGATAAAGCAATGCTGTTATAAAGGAATATGATAGAGATAAATAAATCCATCATGAGAATTTTACTGAACCCCCTCTGTGGCCAAAACACAGACCCCCAGACAGGTTAACCCACATTGTGAAAGACTATGTGCCTGAGAGTGAGAGAATGTGTGTGTAAAAGCAGGTTCTATGCCTGCCATTACAATGAAATCAGAGAGAGCAGTCCATGTCTGATTTATGGCTATGTCAGGTTTGAAAGAACCTCTTTTGCATAAAGGATAGGCACTTCCAAAGCACACGATTTATCATTCCAATGTCTCATCTCTGCATCCATCCTTATTCACGCCAAGGATCATCTCCAGTCTTCCTCGGAACCCTCTCTCTCATTCTCTTTTCCTCCTTTGCAGTGAATGGGTGAGCAAGTGGTGTTTAACCTTGATTTTATTTACTGGCCTGCATAGGCCTGTTTGGAGGGGAGGGTTAGATCATATCCAGAGCACAGAGGGGTTTAACTGTGGACGCTCCTCACACTAGGGTACGTGAATTTTATTATACAGGTGCAAACACAGAGGATTATGGGATGCTTATAAGGTTGTGAATGAGCAGGTCCTGCCCTGGGCATGTGTGCTTTTGTCATGTGGATGGAGGGGTGTGTGTGTGCGCGTGTGCGTCAGACATATAGAAGTTGCATAAAGGTGTGCGAAGACTCTAGCTGTGACATTGTATTCAGTTTTGTTATATTGCTGAGGACATGTGTGGATGCCAGACAGAGACAGGCTAAACAGGTCATAAAAGACACTTTTAAGCCTAATTTATACAATGGTGGGAGCTGCAATTTTTTCTCCTAAACAAACTAAAGCACCTTAGGCCAAAGTTTATACTACGCACAGCAATCCACATTATTTCGTGTTTTCTAGCCAGGTTTCCTAAGCAACCAATTGGCCCGGTTGCTAGGGAGGTTAGAGTCACATGGGTTACCTTCCTTGTCATCACTGTGTAAGTTCTCACTCTCTGTGGTGGACGTGCTTGCATGCTGTGGTGAATAGTGTGAGCCTCCACACTCCCTAGTCTCCTCTGTAACATGCTCCGCAAACCACGTGAAAAGATGCGCAGACTGATGGTCTCGGGAAGTGTACGCAACTAAAATTCATCCTCCACCACCCAGATTGAGGTGAGTTACTGTGACACCACGAGGAACTAGAGGGTATTGGGAATTGGCCATGCCAAATTGGGGAGAAAAAGAGGGATAGAATTTAAAAAAGAAAAAAGGAATGTAATATTCAAAACCACTCCTACGATTCATCTAAGCTCTTCAACTTGGCAAGTTCTCCTAGGTCAAGAATTTCAGGGATGTGCACGAAATGGATTTCACCAAACAAATCTGTACATAATTTTAAAGCCTGTTAAGTATCCACAACATTAAAACCACCAGCCTAATATTGTATATGTCCCACTCGTGCCACCAAAACAGCACCAACCACAGGGTTAAATGTTAAATTCAAGGACATTCAAGTACTTTTCAAATCACATTTTTATTTGTTTTCAAGGACTATGCTCGTGATGTCATTAAATCTAATTCTTTATTTGTTCATTTTAAATAAAAATATTTGATTAATTCAGTTAATTTATTTTTTAGAAAACACCACTTATTACAAGAACAAGATATCTCAATGAGCATCTTTAACTACATATTCTCAGTATCAGTTCTTGGTTCATTCATGACGAAATTGATTTGCACTTCGCTTCCACACAAAAGTGAATAACTGGGTGCATAAACATTAGTCCATATGACTCATGTGCTATGTTCCATGTTTTCTAAAGTCACACAAGAGATTTATGTGAGGAACTGACCAAAAATGCAAATCGATCACTCTCAAAGAATTTGGACTTACCAGCATACAAAATCATGACATTTTCCGTTCATTACAGTTTTTGCCTATTAACACTGAGGGTAAATATTTTGTAACATGTTGACAAAAATTTTGGCTATTGTTCTTTCTTTTATTATTTAATTTTGTTTCACGAATGAAGCAAGTTAACACTAAGTTAACACTAATGAGGGTTAAATGGGTTACAACAACAAATTTGACTGAAAATATTAGGCCTAGTTAAAATGTGAATTATTAACTTTTTCTATGTATGGAAATATCACTACATGCATATTTAAGCAGCCTCTGAACTTTGACTTTAATTATTTTCCACAACTTTTTGTATTTTAAAAAATGTTAAAACAAACAAACAAAAAAAACTTTTCATGTCATATAAGTAGTGTACCAGAAGAAGGGGACAAAGATTTTTAAAATATTAAAAAAACATTTAAAAAATATTTTCTAAACAATTGGTAAAACAGATTCAAGACATTTAATATCATTAATGGTTAGGCTATATAATGAAAAAGTCAAAGGACATGTTTGTCAACATATTTTGATATTGACCGAAATGTTGTCAGAAATAAAACTATTTTATGAGAAACAAAGCTTTCTTTGCACAAGGGGGTGCTAGACGGCTCACAAAACTGAATCCTCCATAGATCTGCATTCAAATCTCAGAACATTTGACATCTCATCTAATTTTTTCACTCTGGAGAGTCATTTTTAAATTAAAACTGATAGTTGCAAGGATTCATATTTGTTAAATCCACCACAGCAGTATCTATAAAATATATATTTTGAAATCCTCTAGTAACAATTGATTGTGACTGTGATTTTCACACACAACAGTCTCTAGAATTTACTCGGAATGGAGCCAAAAACAAAAAACATTCAGTGAGCGGCAGTTCTGTGGATGGAAATGCCTTGTTGTTGGGAGCGGTCAACAGAGAATAGCCAGACTGGTTCAAACTGATAAAGTTTACAGTAACTCAGATAACTGCTCTGTACAACTGTGGTGAGAAGAGGTTGGCACTGTTTTGGCGGCACGAGGGGACCTACACAATATTAGGCAGGTGGTTTTAATGTTGTGGCTGATCGGTGTAAATTAGTCTTAAAGCTGAAGTGTGTTTCAGAGCCACTAGCATCACCAAACAAAATAGAAAGATAACTACGGTTTCCAAACAGGTTTCCTGAACAATCCTCTTATCATCCATAGGTCAGACAAACAGGTAGTCCTGCCCAAAACTAATACCACTGGTTGAGCCAGTTACTATGTTGGGCAAAAAAAAGTGTTTCGATAACACTACAGAACCACAAAGTTTACACTCTTTGAAGAAATCAACCTACAAATAGCTAGGCTAATAGTTGACTCTGCACAATAAACTGGGATAGGAGAAAGTATTTACACATTTTAAAAATATTTTGTGAAATCTTTAACAAACACAGGCCTCACTTAACCACATTCTAAAACAGCCTCAACAATAGACAAAGTAAATCAATGCACTCTCTCATACTATATGTAAACACATTTTATGGTGACCTTTGACATTGGCCTTGATGAGTGACTAAATATGCATCACAGAAGTTAAGGTAACATGAGCTCTACAGATGGCAGAATTTACATTTACAAGCTCATCAGTATAGATAGGCACATGAAAGTCCTGAAAACAAGCACACACACAAACTAGCTCCACAGCTTTAGCATGTGTTTTCACGGTTTTTCAAGAAAACCATCAAGCTAACGCAACATGTCAAAGTGTGTTTCTATGGCAGCTTGGAGAATGTCTTGCAGGGTTCTCAGACCAAACAGCACACAGAAAGCCAGTTTCACCAGTTATCTTTATTTAAATCACAGTAAAACAAATAGCTGCACATGGTCAGTCATGTTGTTGGGTCTTGACTAAATGGCAGCTACAGTTTGGTAATCATCCCGAAAAAAGCTCTGACTTGGATTGTGTCAACCTTAATCAAGGTCTTATAGAAGTGGTTCTCAATTGGTTTTGCTTAAAGACCTAGATTTTACATCGGACATCGAGTCGTGACCAGCACCAAAATGATTTATTATACAAAATGTAAACAACAAAATACATAGACACTGACATAAGTAACATAGACTAAGGAAACTGACATCTTTTAAACAGAAAAAGTGTAATTTACAAGCCAAGCGCATGGACAAACAATTCACTTAATACTGTAGACCTATTAGCCATGTTGCCAATTTGAATCTAAATAATCTAAAGCTCAACGCAAAACCTTTAACATTAACAAAAAAAAATAAAAGTATGGGAAGCATTTTCTTCCTTTTTAATGTTGGCAGTTAATTTATATTTATTTTGCTGTGCCAGTTAGTTGCATTTTATCATATGCATTTAGCAGTGTTTTTTCATCGCAACCCCTTCTAGAGGTTGAGAACCACTGCTTTACAGAGCTGAGTGGTATGATTTGAGGAATAATAAATCAGGGATTATATACAAATTATTCTCCCACACCCTCCATTCATCAAGCCGACAAAATAAAGTTCAAGGCTAAACTACACAGTTAATGGCTGTTCACCATTTAAAGCGATTAGAATGAATTTGGGTCTGGGAAACTGGCCCATACAGCAGGTTTAAGGAGTTTTAGAGAGGTGAAGGAGTTTAGCAGAGGAGAGATGAAAGGAGGGAAGCAGAAAACGAGGGCAAATGGTGGAGGCGTCTTTCTAATCGAATGTGCTAATTAACCTTAGCGCTTTCCAGGGAGAACAGGTGGAGGAAGAGAGGAATGGATGGATGGATGGATGCATCTAATGAATACTCCTACCGCTTGGGTGATACTTCTTGTTAGTGGCCCCCCGAGGAGGTAGCGGCTGGGCTGAAGAAGACAATTGGCGGGAACACGTCCATGGAGATGCAGAGACAGAAGTATGTATTTAGAGAGACGGACACAGAACCAGGACAATCAATGAGTCCGGTTTGAAAGCAGTCGCTATTAAAAGTAACTGGTGAAAATGTGCTTGTTTGATAAGAACGTATTGTAGTGAGATTGAAATAGGAGAACATCGAGTGCGTTGACATGCAGAACAATACGCAGATAAATATCAGAAATCATCTCATTATAAAAACCAGAAAATGCAAGATAACTAAATAAGATTTTAAATTATCCTGCTTGTCTCCAGTTTTTACATCAAAATTTAAATGGACAACTTTGCCAGGTTTTTTTTTTCTTCTCTATCATAACTGATATGTGCACAAAATATTGAGTAAGCAGCCAGAATGGAGGTAAAGATGTATTCATGTGGAGCATAATTGTGTGCCAATTAGTTTTTTCTTAAACAGTTTATGACATTTTCCAATAAAAGAACACAGTTTAATCCGCTTTTATGACCTTACAGGTACACATTGTCTGTTTATTAAGCATAATAAATGTAAGACTTTACATGTAAAAGCACTCAGTGATTAAGAAATGTATGTCTTTCACCTTTTAAACATTGAACAAAAAACAGAAGAAAAAAAAATGAAAGTGTCTTTGTTGCCTTGACAAACAGGTGACCTCGTAATGCCACCTGCATCTAGCGAAGGACACTTCAAGGAACTGAGCTCTATCAGTGTGTGTGGGTCTTAAATCAGAATCTTAGGTGAGGGGTCCTCATCATGAGTCCCTGTCCCCGCTGTCAAGTGCCCCACTGTCCCTCTGAGAACTGTCCTAGTTTTTGATAGTTATCTGTCAGTGTCAAAGCTCCACTCTCTCTAGGACAACACTGTACAGATAATGTACAGATTTTCTTCTTATGGAAAGAAACTGGTACTTTTATTCACCAAAGTGGCATTCCAAATTGGGGGGAAAAGGGGAGAGAAAGAAAAAAAAAGAAATTGCCAAAAAACTGAAGATTTCATACAAAGTTGTACACTACCATCTTCAAAGACAAAGGAAAACTGATTCTAACAAGGATAGAAAGAGATGTGGAAGGCCAGATGTACAACTAAACAAGAGGATAAGTACATCATAGTCTCAAGTTTGAGAAATAAATGCCTCATGTCCTCAGCTAACAGCTTCATTGAATTCTACCCGCTTAACACCAGTTTCATGTTAAACAGTAAAGAGAAGACTCAGGGGTGCAGGCCATATGGGAAGAAATGCTAAGAAAAAGCCACTTTTGAAAAAAAAGAAAAGGTTAGAGTTGGCAAAGAAACAGAAATTGGACAACAGATAATTGGAAAAGAGTGTTATGGATCTTAAACCCATTGAGAATTTGTGGGATCAGCTAGAATGTAAGGTGCATGAGAAGTGCCTGACAAGACACCCACATCTATGGCAAGTGCTACAGGAAATGTGGGGTGAAATGTCACTCAAGTACCTGGACAAACTGACAGCTAGAATGCCAAGGATCTGCAAAGCTGTCATTGCTGAACTCTTTGAAATAGTTTAAGAAGTTCTGAACATATTTTTCACATTTTTAAAGTAATTTTTCACATTATTATGTGCCGACTATACATTGTGATCAGTTGAATGCCACTTTGGAGAATGAAAGTACCAAATTATTTCCATAAGATCAAAATCTGTACATTATTCCAAACTTTTGGCCACTTGTGTATATTGCACTTAAACCCTTTATGACATCATCAAATTGTTTATAAAGAGTGAAAGAAGCTGATAAGTTCTTCTTTCATTTTAGCCTTGTTCTACTCAGAGTATATCATCCAGTACATCCAGTAAGACCCCCACACGCTTTCAAGTCTATCTCTACTTCCGTTTCTCTCTCGGTTACCTGCAGCCTCTCTCCAGGTCCATCACCACTCTGTCTCCATGACAACGGCTGTCAGGGCTGAACGGGCAGTTTTATGCGAGTCCAAACACAAGCGGGTACATGTGAGGGTATGGCCGGACACATGCAGAGCACAAAGACACTAAAGAGCTCTCAATAACACAGATACCCCGTCTACTCTCTTTCTTTATCTATGTGCTTCCTCTGAACACTGCCAAAAGCACAGAGAAAGAGAGAGAGAGAGAGAGAGAGTCAAAGACAGAGCCATCTCTGTGAAACTGAATGGGTTTTTAGGAGAGACTTCATGCTGCATATACTGCATAATCAGAATGTTAATGTGGCCAGACAGTAGCTCTGTTCCAAAATCTAGAGGGTTGCCTTGCTGCATACAATAGGCAGTAGCCTCGTAAGACAGCATTCTATCTATCAAGGAACATCATGAATGACTGATTTGGAACACTCCACATAGCCACACAAATCGTGCTCAGCACAGGAGACTTGACTTGCAATTGATTTCAAGAGAAATCATAATTCATGTTTCCATCCGAATGTAATTTATGGAGAAAAAACCCCCCGGAATATCACAAATAAAATTTGCGAATAAAGCAACGTTGTCTTGCCATGTGTCACTCCTGGGGAAATTGCAGTAAAATAGAAATAAAAAAAATGGAAGTTGAAACCACTATGGCTGTTTTATTAAATATGAATATTGCGGCTTAGAGTGCACAGACAAAACGCTCTGATGAACTTCGTGTTTGCTAGCATTCTGCGTCAAATGCTTTATGTCTGAGAGCAAAAGCGTGTCAGACCACTCTGTAGGTAATGGTAGCATATCATTTTGATCAAAGGCTTTTGGATCTGGCTTGTTGAGACAATTTCACATGACTTTTTGATGTGCTCCTATATTCCTTTATAAATTCTATATGACTATATTCGATAAATTAGTTTCCCAAAAACAATTATCCACCTCAAATGAGTGCATGTTAGTTTTTCAGGCATATTTAGGAGATTTTTATTTTTGCTGGATAGTATGTTTCATTCAGCATTTTTTAAATGCAATATCCAAAAATTTACATAAAAATATGTGATTGGAAAACCTGTTATAGAGGTGTAACACTCCAAAAAGTCGTGAGTCTTCACAGAGCCGAAAAATACATGAAACATGCAAAAAATTATAAAATACATTTTTAGTTACTAAACTATTTGATCTATTTGAACTGAATAACTCAAAGCATTATGTTGCCATCTATGTGAAGGATCCATATTATGCAGTCTCAGAATTTGCCCAAACGACGTATCTCAGGTATCAACATTTTGGAACACGCTTGGTGTCAGAAGCTCTCCTATAATGCCATAAAATGCTGCTGCCTCTGTAAGCAGCTCACTAGGTTTTGAAGGAGAGCAAGTGAAGACTGAACATTCCCTCCATCTAAATGTAATTTCCAACAGCATTGTAACATGTCCAAGCAGTGTGGATTCGGCCAGGTGATAGATACAGGCTTTTATTTATTTCCCCCGTCCCCTGTTCACACTCATGCAATTATTCCTTCTTGCCCTCTTCAATCTACATCCACCTCTCAATCTCTGCCAGCTCCCTCCTTCTCTATCGGTCTCACTCCATTCCCATCCATGTGATCTATGGCTTCATTTCCAGCAGGTCTTTTTGCCAGAATAAGATTACAATCTGTGCAATTGAGCAAAAACTCAATGGATTTGGTCCAAAAAAAAAAAAGAAGAAAAGAAGCGGACAGGAAAACGTCCCTCTTTTCTCCCTGTTTCTGACGTGGAAGATGGTTTAAAAAAATACAAGAAATCTGAAATCAACATGAACCAAGACAAAGGTTAAATACAGTTTTCGCTGATCTTTAAACCCTTCTACAGTCTTCGGTCATTCTACTTTTTTAATAAAAATGGTTTCTATCATCGGAGCGGTACAAAACTAGGTTTCTTTCCTACATTTGCCATCTGAACACACACCAAAAATTCTGAATCGAGTCTGGGAATCTAGGTGGTTTTATTAAACAGTGTTACACCTTTCACATTACCTAACAAATTTGACTGAGAATCAGTGATTGGCAGTAGCGTCGCCACAAATAGCGAAGCTATTAGCTTAACTACATTCCTGAGTGGCTTTGCTAGTTTTTAAATCAAGTAACTTTTCAGTAGTGAAGCTAATCTCACTAATCTGAGTCGTTTCTTTACAATAAATTGGTCAAACGGGATGGCAAAGCAGTCTGAATCGGTTTGCGATTCAATCTGAATGACTCAGAAAGCTTGCGCACGGTGCTGAATAATTTGGTGCACGCTCTCACTTGGCAACATGCTCACAGAATGATTTAAAATACGGAAAATAAAGATATCGCTGGTTGCAGTGTATCTACAATCACAGGAAACCAAATCTGCAAATGCATCCTATCATTTTCCAGTTATGAAGAAGGTCTTTATTAAGTTAAACATGTGTGCAAGCTTGTGAGCAACTACTGCAGGTAAAGATATTATACCATCAAAAGTGTTTCAAAACATTCAGCAGCCTACATGAAAACACATAAAAAAAAGTACCATCGCATTACCATGTCTTTTGGACATGTACCATTACCTGGGGGCACAATGTTAAGGTAATGGTATAAGAAAAAGTTAATCATATAGTGATAGTAGTACCATGGTATTCTTTGAATTACCTTGAATCACCATGTAAATTCAATTGTATATGAATATGTAATCATATATCAAATGACAATGGTAGTACCATGGTATCTTTAAGTCCTTTGAAGCACCATGTAAATACAGAATGGTACATATATATGGTAATAGTCTCTCAAAGTATCATGGTATTACCATCTGATACCATCAGATATCACATTGTTATTGCCCAGATAAGCTTACACACACACGAAATTTGGCCTCTGATCATAAGCTTCTAGTACAGAAATACAAAAGATAGATGCAGAATTACAGGATAAGATGAATAGTTTGAGTACGAGTTTTATAAAGGAAAAGGAAAGGTAATTATTATGAACATAATTATGTTCAAATGGGTATGGGTTTGTATAGGTAGCATGTATAAATATCAATTTACATGGTTTTTTTACATGTACATGCATTTCATATTGGACCAAACTGTATAATTATATACTGCATTGCACTACTGTACTACACTGTCCCATGACTTAGATAAGCATCATGTAAAGACTTTTAGATGCTTTGACTCTGATAGTATGATCCATGCATCTGGTTGAAAGAAAAAAGTAGCTTAAACGTAGATTGCTACTTTCTCTTAAGTGTAGCTTAATTTCTTTTTTAGTAGTTTGCCCAACACAGCAAAAAAAAAAAGCTTTAAAACACATTAACACACACACATATATATGTATATATCATGTGTGTGTGTGTGTGTTACAGTATGTCAAAAGTGTTTTAAAGTATGTATATATATATATGTGTGTGTGTGTGTGTGTGTGTGTGTGTGTGTGTGTGTGTGTGTGTGTGTTACAGTATGTCAAAAGTGTTTTAAAGTATATGTGTGTGTGTGTGTGTGTGTAATATACTTTAAAACACTTTTGACATACTGTAACACACACACACACACACATGTTTGGTTTCCTTGTTTTATGGGGACTTTCCACAGACATAATGGTTTTTATACTTTACAAACTTTATATTCTATCCCCTAAACCTAACCCTCACAGAAAACTTTCTGCATTTTTACATTTTCAAAAAACATAAATTAGTATGATTTATAAGCTGTTTTCCTCATGGGGACCGACAAAATATCCCCACAAGGTCAAAAATTTCGGGTTTTACTATCATTATGGGGACATTTGGTCCCCACAAAGTGATAAATACACGCTCACTCACACACACACACACACACACACACACACACACACACACACACACACACACACACACACACACACACACAGAACTTAGGTGTTTCCATTCAGACAAAACTCATCTATTATGAAAACAACATTTCATGTCAATTTTATACATATTGGTTTCTTGGGCCTTGAACATGTTTCTATTTCAGCAGCACAGTGATGAAATAGTGTTCCTTACATTACTGTTGGCCCTTTTTAAACAGATTCTGAAATTGTATTTGCAATAAAAATGATTTCCTTCATCTACATTGTTCAAGTCTTGTTGACTTTTTCTACATTGGCCATCTCAACACAAAGAAAATGCTTACTAGGTTCTATGAATGTGTGATTTTCAAGACTTTATTATTTATTATTAGACTTCATTACAAACCAGACTTTCTTCTTCACTGTTTACCACTGTATTTTTTATGAATAATTTGTTAATTGCTGTTCCTCATCTTGCGGTTCATTATCTTTATGATCACTATCTTGCTGTTCGCTATCTTTTTATACCTTTTTTTATACATTCACTGATTGAATTTGAATAAAATTTTCATGTTTGCAAAATGTAACAAAATTGAAGTCTTCACTCTGTAACACCATGGTCAAGTCTGACTGCAGACATAATATTCTTTCATAGTATCTTTTATATATATACAAATTCATTACTTAATATCTAGAAATGAACTTTGTTACAACATTGGTCTACAGTGACTAGGAAGCATGTGGATCGCTGCCACCATCTACTGGTTATAATTGTCATTTCAATCTTTTCTAAGCAGATGGCAGCAGATGCTCCAAATGCATGGCACATTTGAATATTTTCATATTTTTCAGTTTCACGAAGTGTATGTTTTTAATTAAGTGAAAGTAATATAAAATTAGTTTATGTAATTTAGTCATTTAGTGGTAAATTAGGTCTAATTCCCCTAAAATGTCAAAAGAAATGCATAAGTTTAGTGTTATTACCTTAGTAAAGTTAGTTTTATTACATTTATTATATCGGTCAAAAGTGACCAGGAATACTAAGTGTCAGCCTGTAATGAAGACTGTAGACGGATTAGGCACTTAATCCCATTCGGTTATTTAAGGGAGTGACAACCGCATTTTACAACAGAATTTACTTTGGAAAACTTCAGGTTGTGACAACTGTATTTACACTAAATATCCACACTGTGGATAGAACGGATCTAAACAACTAGTTGTTAAAGGTGCCGTTAGCGATTTTTACATGGAAAGGTATGCAACAAATGTTCCTACTCCCTGAAGATCTTAATGAAATAAGTGTCATGAGATATCTCAACTGTCTCTGTGATGGCACTAGACTCTGTAAACAACAAATAAAAATATGTCTGTGGTCTGCGGACACTGATGCATTTCACTTGTCAATCAATTCACCCATTCTCATAGTATTGAAGTTGCAGCAAATTATTGAGGCTTACTGCCATTTTTTTTCTCCCCGTTTCTCCCCAATTTAGCATGCCTAATTCCCAATCCAGTCTGGTGGTGTCCTCATGGTGGTGTAGTGCCTCGCCTAAATCCGGGTGGCGGTGGAATCTTAGTTGCCTCCGTGTCTGAGAAAGTCAATCTGTGCATCTTATCACGTGGCTTGTTGAGTGCATTACTGTTGACACCTAGTGCGTGTGAAGGCTCATGCTATTCTCCGCAGCATCCCCACCGAGAGCGAGAACCACATTATAGCAACCATGAGGAGGTTAACCCAACGTGACTCTACCCACTCTCGCAACCTGGCCAAATGGTTGCTTAAGAAGCCTGACTGGAGTCACTCAGTATGCCCTGGATTTGAACTTGCAACTCCAGGAGTGGTAGTCAGCATCTTTACTTGCTGAGCTATCCAGGCCCCCGCTTACTGCCATTTTTAAGCTATGTTGTTCAGTTGCCGGTTGAGGGCACTATTTTGCTGTTGTCGTTTTAAACAACAGTTTCTGCTCGTGTCATTATAAATAAAGCTTATTTTTTTATCTTTGTGGTTCGGAAATAGTGTGCTGCTTAAAAACAGTGCCTCTGTCAACAACAGCATTTAAAATTGTTGGATGATAATATGTCTCCTTTTGCTAATATTACTTTAGTCAAAAATATCAGATCAAAATGTTGACATGTTTCTTGTTCACAGCCACAAGATGTAAAAATATTGCAATGGTTATCATTGTATCAATCATCGCAATTTTTTAAGTAACTGCATTGCGTACACACACGGAGCGATGATTTAGGCCAAATCCATACCCGTCTGTTTTCAGTATGAGGTAAATGCAAAATGGTTTAGAAATGCTTCAATTCCGATGGAGGAGAACAACGTTAAACTATTAATGAAAGGTGTAAATGTAATTAATGTAAACGTAAATAAACTATAAGCGTGGAGGTGGCCATAAGAACATTCTATGGTCACTCCTAAAAGTTTGCTATGTGTACATGGCCAATAAAGAGCTCGAACAGAACAGATGACTAGCAAAACAGTCAGATAGACAAGATAGTTGATAAGATAACAGAGAAAATAACATAAAGATATGCACACGCAGAAATGATGTGTAGAGGTTAAAAAGTCGTCAGAGAAACAGATATGCAGACACACATGCAGAGATACAGAAAGAGGGAACACTGGTATATGAAGCAGGCGTACAAGAAGGAGAGTGGGAGGCATACGAGCACTCTGGCCTTTCAAATGGCTCGTTATCGTTCTTTGCAAAAGGGCAGAGACACAGATAAATGCAATATCATTAACACAGAACGCACACATAACACACGCTACCTTTACTGGTTACCACGGATACAACTGTTCCGCTGCATCTTGGCCCAATTACAAGCACAAATCAACACAAATTCACACAAACGGTGGATATTCTCTAATCATTCAAAAGCAGGCTCTACTTAAAAGGTTTAAAATTAAAAAGAGTGTCAATACATTGACCAAATGGCCTTTAAACTGCTTTAAGCCAAACAAAATTTGCAATCTGTCTTAAAGTCAGCCTTCTAAACGATAAAAGTAAAACGTAAAAGATCTGGCTGTTTGATTTTTTGTAGATGTTCTGGGTTATATCTGAAAACGCAGGGTCTTTTATGCAAGCGAACAGCTAGAGAATAGGTGAAAGTACGGAATGACTGCAGGCCTCTGCCACACCAAATACATTCAGGCAGAAATTTCTCACCTCCCTCAAACAAAAGCCTGTACACAACACAGCCCTGAGAAAAGACATTCACAGTCCACACAAAAAGCCATAGAGAAGTTCTGAAAAAGTTAATCTTTACTTGAGTGTGTGTGTGTGTGTGTGTGTGTGTGTGTGTGTGTGTGTGTGTGTGTATGTGTGTGTGTGTGTGTGAGCGTGAGCGTGTATTTATCACTTTGCGGGGCCAAATGTCCCCATATGGATAGTAAATCCCAAAAATGTTGACGTTGTGGGGACATTTTATCGGTCCCCATGAGGAAAACGCTTATAAATCATACTAAATTATGTTTTTTGAAAATGTAAAATGCAGAACGTTTTCTCTGAGGGTTAGATTTAGGGGTAGGGTTAGGGTTTAGAATATATAGTTTGTACAGTATAAAAACCATTATGTCTATGGAAAGTCCCCACAAAACATGGAAACCCAACGTGTGTGTGTGTGTGCCAGAGTTAAGAAAACTATTTTGAAACTATAGCTTTCTCATAATTATTAACTCATAATTTTAAGTAGTTTAACAACAGTCCTTATAGTAAGCTACCTTTATAGTAGACAGCAACACTAAAAGTTATTAAGATAGATGAGCTAATTATATTAAAGTGGCAATATCTTTTGAATATCAGATTTTATAAATAAACAAATAAATTATGATTAGTAAACAATAAGGACTTTAGGGTGACAGCACCAAACTTAATACATAAATATGAACAAAACATAATTAATAAAATAAACACAATTACTAGATTAATTAATTTCACTAGCCTATATTTGATATTTTTCATTTATTTAGATTAAGCTAAAGCTATTAAAGCTACTAAAGTTATTTTTTTAAAGCTATTATTTATTAGCTAAAAAAAAATAAGACATACAAGCTGACTGTCATCTGTAGTCATCTCTAGGGGTGCACAGCTCAATCGGCCACTGATAGAAATCGGCCGATATTAGTCATACATCCGTGATTGGCAATTGCGCCTAGAATCAGGGCCGATCTTTTTTGCAGCACACAGTGAATCACAAATACACTGTGTGGCAGGGCAGAGACCAGGGCCGGGTCATGATTCTACACACCCAGTCCCTTATCAGGCTAATCAATCCTCCGAGAGGGATAA
This sequence comes from Xyrauchen texanus, assembly GCF_025860055.1. NCBI lineage: Eukaryota > Metazoa > Chordata > Actinopteri > Cypriniformes > Catostomidae > Xyrauchen > Xyrauchen texanus. Next base: position 18,035,959 of record NC_068290.1, read on the forward strand.
AGGCCGACTGCGGAGGATTGTGCAGGAGAGAGAGATAGTTTACAGACATGTCTGTCATGTGTGTGTTTGTGTCTTTTGTTTCAGTTTATAATTAAAACATAATTTATATTGTCAAGCCGGTTCTCGCCTCCTCCTTTCCATTGAACTGATTACACACTGCTACTCTAATGAATGAGTGCTTTCACAGCCCTTAATGCATGACAGTGTGGGCTTTGGAGGGTGAGTTGTTGGCAATTCTAAGCATCACGAATTTAAACTTTCAGACAATATCTAATTCACATAAATATGCCGTTTTGTTTTTAAAAATGTGTAACTTCAATATGGTAGTTATTCTGACAGCTAAACAATGACTGCTAATGGGTTTAAAAACTAATTAAACAACAAATAAACGTGCAAATACAAATCTGAGTATACGTGATATAATATGAGTCGTGACAATCAGATGTTGTGTTGAGCTATAGTGACTGTTTGAGCGATCATGAGCACTTTCGCCGTTCCTCTCTTTAACATGAGTGCTCTCTGTGTCAATCAAAAATGCTCACTCAGCAGGTGCTCTCAATATCTCATCAGTCACTCTTCCTAGTGATATTCAGTGAGGATCCCAATTTAAATCAGATTAATGATGGTCACAATACCACTCATAACCGATATAACTGTTTAACCTTTAATAACAACACCACATCTTCAACCATTTGCTTAATAATTCGTGATTTGTGTTACAACAAGACGCCAAAGACAAGAGTAAACAAATAATAGATATTTATGATTTCTCACTGGAGCAGTTTTACAGCATGTAATGGATATATTTTTCTTATTTTTGAAAGTATCGCTGCTGTGTGTGATGCTGTCATGGTTTTGGTTGCAGGTTTGTCTTCTATCACATATCACATTGACCTTTTGATATTGACAACAAAACTAATAATAACTGATTTCAATAAAAAAATAAATGTTAGCAATTCACAATGAATGTAATTTTAATGTAATATTGTTAACACTCAATAAAAAGGTTTCATGTCTTTAACCATTGTTAATGCATTAGGCATCATGAACAAACAATGAACAATATATTTATTATAGCATTTATTAATCATAATGTTAGTTAATAAAAATACAATTGTTCATGTTAGTTCATAGTGCATTAATAAATACAACTTTTGATTTTAAAAATGTATTAGTATATGCTGTAACTAACATTCACTCAACAGTAGAAAGTTCATTAGTTCATGTTATCTACATTAATGTTGTTAAATAACGTTAACAAATGGAACCTTTTTGTAAAGTGTTACTGTAATTTTACTGTGCAGAGCATAAACATAACTGCAGCATATAACTTGCAAAAGTGTGGCAAAGGGCACTTTAAGAAAAAAACAAATCGGTATTGGCCGATCTTATTTAAAAAAAAAAAAAGTAGATCGGTATCAGATTCAAATTTCCTGATCAGGCACCACTAGTCATCTTTAAACATACAGGTATGCAAAAGAAATAACTTGTTACAAGATGCCTCTGAAGACTCACTGAGATTAAACATCCTCCAAGATATCGGTTACATGGCAACAAATCTGACAAACTCTAATCCAGAACTCTTATCTGAGATTTCGCAGTGAGGAATGAGAACAGTATTCTTCAAGAGATCAGTGACTTAATTCTTTTTTTTTTTTTTACATAGCAGATCTGCAAGCATCTGGGCATGTTTGCTCTATGTTAATGCTTGTGCAATAGAACAAGAAAAAAATTAATTTACATTTTTATTGATGATGAAGAGGAGCTAACAGTCAAATACAACAAAGCTTTATAATGACCAACAGACAAACTGATAAAGCACCAACCAGCATGTAAAAAGTAATGAGTATGTAACATCACAATAGGTTTGCCTTAAGTGAATGTAAAGATACAAAACACATTTTTTTTATTTATTTGAATAATAGTTTGCACTGTCTATTATGCTGTTAATATTAATCAAACAACAATATTGCAAATAAAAATCGAAAACCACTCACAGATCTTTATTTCTTTGTTCTTCATTTTAGCATGTATACTAGAATAATTACTTGTAAAGCTTAAAGGGGTCATGACATGGGTTTTTTTTATTGTATTATTATGTTCCCTTAGGTGCAATTATAGTATTAATATTTTTTTTTTTAAGAAAAACTTTTAAAATCTAGTGATTTATGACCTTTTCCCACCCTGTTTCTCATCCTCTGATTCAAACAGTCTGTTTTGGGGCGTTTTCCATTTAAGACTTCAGTGTTAACGCCCACTGTTATGATTGGCTAACGTCAGTGCCTATGTATCAATTATTGACGCCCCAGCCAGAACAATATGCAAGTAAACTAAGTAAAATCACTGTGATTATTCATAATGAATGAAATTGCGCTTTAAAAAGTAGTTTAAAGTTTAAAATAGATTACTTACAGTTTGCGTCGTCGTTGTTCCCAGAATAGTCGGCACGGACTTATCTTTGAGCAACAGTTTTCTGGCAAAGCCAGCATCATATTGAGATTTGTTCTCAAAACAGTCATCCTTAAAATGTACAGAACAAACGCTTAAGTTAACACTGCCGTGACTGGGACGTCCGCAAAAAATAAACTGCATCCATTTTTCCCTGACGTCTGGATCTTTCGGCAGCTTATTCAGAGGTTTTGTTTGACCACAGCCAGGAACAGCACATCTGTGTGGCATCGTAATTTTCCTGTGCACAAGTAGTCTCTGTCAGAGCTCGCTGTCCATCGACTGAACACTTGTGAGGCGACGGCGATACTGAAATGAGCGTAGTTGTCTTGGCGCTTAAAGCGTAGTTATCTTGTGCTGGAGGCGGTCATATGCAAACGCTGGTACGTCACTTCTAACCGTCACGTCACTTCTAACCATGAATCCAGAACGAGCTGTATTTTGAGCTTGATTAAATAAATGATTCGTTTAGAATGGGGAGGACGTCTTAAAATATTAAACTTGCAGGACGTTTTAATGATACAAAGACCTCTTATATACCAAAAGATCAAGGCAAATTTGGTTTCTCATGTCATGACCCCTTTAAAGGAATATTCTGTGTTCAATACAAGTTGAGCTCAATCAACACCATTTGTGGCATAATGTTGAGGATAGAAATTAATTTTGACTTGCCCCTTTTATAAAGAAAAAAAAAAGTGAATGGTGCCATCTGTAAACCTTAAAATACTCACCGATTTCAAAAGTATAGCCACAAGACATATAAAATATGCATTTTATCATAATTTTAGTGTGATAAAATGCTTACTAACCTTTCCTGTGTAAAGTTAAAAACTATTTTATAACTTAGTTGCCATGACAATGTAATGCAAACACACCAAAAAACCCTAAAATGACAACAACAAAAATTGGATTTAAATAACATTACAGCTTTAATAATACCAGAGTTTTAAAGGAAGAATTAATGTACGTGCTTTTATAAAATAATAAACTGCCTTTAAACAATACAAAAATTTGCCCCATATACTTTTATTGAAAGTGCCTCACTGTAACCCAGATTTTTGCTCTTTTAAAAGAAAAGTAGGGATGAGTTGAAATAATTTATGATAATTATACAAAAACATATGCTTTAATTTTTTTTTTACTTAATTCAGAAATACTTGAAGGGTACATGCCACTGTTATAATTTCATATTAATATTGACTTTTAAAATAAAGGAGCGTGCTCAATAGCACAACAGTTTATAGTCTATGTGATATTGCAATTGGTATCATAGTGACAACCCTAAATGACAAATTACAATTTTACATCTGCATCTTCTTCAGAAGATAACAAAGATGAATACTTATTACAACTAGGACAAAATAAGTCTCCTTACATGAGGAGCTACCCTGTACATCTGTTGGAACATTTAACAGACTTTTCCGTGTCTGTGTGCTTTGGTACAATTTTCATCTCATAAGTCTTCTTCAGAGCAAAAGCGTTTGATGAAAAGGGACAAAAATAAAACACCTCCTCAAAAACATCTTCCCAGCTGTGTTAGGGATTTGCTGAAGTATGCAGTTGATGGGAGATAATTAGTATTTACTATGAATAAGTGAGCATGCCATTAGCAGGTCTTTGTCTAAGAGACCTTGTCAATGAATACTTTGTGACTCAACTCTGTACTGGGCATAAGAGCGTAATCAGCAATAAGGCACAGCAGTTACGCAAAGTCAAAGAGAATGGAGAGTGACTTGTTCTCTCCAATGACAAGACTTATTTAAATATCAAAACAGAATGTAAAATGGTAATTAAAACCCAATTACTCAGCACATGGTTTAAAAGTCAATTAAAGACTTCAGAGGCTTGGATAAGACAGATGCCAAGTTGGGGAGGGCGGGTGATTAGCAGCAGGGTCTTTGTCAAACCATACAGGTAAAGCTCACACCTGGAAAATCTGGAAAGAAAAAAAAATCAGCTAAAACCAGCATAAACTGGTCAGGCTGAATTAATAGGGGTTAACAGGCTTGATTAATAGGGGTTTAAGGCACTTTTTAGCTGGAAGACCGGCGAGATTCGTTTCATCAGGATGGGAGACCAGCTTATACCAGCTAAGACCAGCTTAGGCTGCTTTAAGATGTTATTTCAGCAATGTTACTTTCATTCATATCATAATAACTGCAGAGAAAGACTTAACACACAGTTGCGGCACGCTCTCATGAGGCCGTGATCAGTATGGGTAGAAAGAGAGGCTTCCTGTCTACTCCATCATGACCCATTCATAAATGATGAGCAATTTGCATTATGAGACATTCAATTAAGACCAAAGAAAAAAAAAGAGGCACAGGGAGACTGCAAGAGTGAAGTACAATTACAAAGCTCTAAATTTAAGTGGGCTCCATCCAGCATTCCAGTGATGTCCCCTTGCATTGATCCTTCATTAGTTATTTATGTTGTGGTAATGAGGGCGGAATATGAGGTGGGAGTGTGTGGGTGGTGGTGCCAGCTCGGGTTTTTGATCACTTGTATTTAGTTCCATAAGAGACGTCTGGTGCTCTAAGCAGAGCTAGAACAGCACTGACAGCCCACTGCTCGGGCCCCGACTAGCTTAACAAAGACAAAGCAAAAGTGGTTTATCTACACGCAGCAAAATTCGTCCTATTCATCACAGAGAGATGAGAGAAAGTCCTACGTATAGATAGATGTCCCAAGGGCTGTAACCGCATTTAACCCTTCACATTAAATATTTAGTACTTCATGTGAATATTCATCATCTTCAAAAGTGATTGTTACAGTGCTTGCAAGGTAGAACTGTAATGATATCCAAAATAAAATCGGCCTAAAATGGAAAAGTTAACATATCCTGAGAGGAAATGTTTCAATAAATATAACAGCCCTTCTTTTCAATACAATAGCAGTGGATAGTGCCTCCTTTAAAATCCCAAAAAGGACCCATGGGTATCAAATGTAGGTCATGCAGCTTGTGAGTTAAGTCTTCTGAAAGTATCGGAATTTTTTGTTTTGGTGAAAAACAATCAAAAATGTGTTTTTGTCTCTTTTAATTGTAAAAATAATGTGACAGTAAAAAAAATGGAGGGCTCTAAAACATCTATTTTATTTTCCTTTTTTCTTCCCTTTTTCATTACTCTCTGTATTTACTTTGCCATTTGTTTGTATAATATTATTATTTATTTTTTTGTCCATACATTGGTTTTTATTATTGTAATATGTTTATTCTTCAAAGATTTTTAGAGAGAGAGAGAGAGAGAGAGAGAGAGAGAGAGAGAGAGAGAGAGATGCCAAGTTGAGGTACAATATTTATGTTAGGCCTAGGTAATGTCATTTCCATGTCAGGCTCAGCCACTGAAAACATTAAGGCCAAATATAGCTCTCCAGAGCATGTTCCATCACTGCTGTGGTTTTTCAGAAAACTCCAGGGACAAAAGTAAAACACACAATCACATGCAAGCTTGTGTTTACCCACTGTATTTTTCCCAAGATCTAAGTCGCTTGCGGACTGTGGGAAAACAGGCTGCTATCTTTAAGTAGCCCAAACAGCTGACAGTTTACTGATGCTTGAAGCACAATGACATTAGTAGCCATTAACACAGCCGAGTAGGAGGTAAACTGTGAAAGACAGTGTTGGAAATTCAGCTGTGGAGATGTTTACACCTTCTTAAAGGGGTAGTTCACCCAAAAAAGAAATATTCTGTCATTATTTCCTAACCCTTATGTGATTCCAAACTAGGGCTGAATAATTCATCGAAATAAAATCGAAAATCGCAATATGACCTCGTGCAATTATTAAATCGAAAAGGACTGTGATTTAATTAATTAAATAAATAGTCTGCTCGCTTCAAAGTTTATTTGCGCTGCTCTATCTAGTCTATATTAAGTTAGCGCATTGTTACAGTGTTTTCAGAGTGGTTCTGTACTCCACAACTATCTTATAGAGTAACAGAAGCGCTCCGAGTTCGGTTCCGTTTGCTTGCGTGCGCTAAGCTTTATTTACACCACACAGGCACATCCTGCATGAACATCCTGTGTTTTATGATCATCTTCAGCAGCAGCATCTCAGTCTCCAACAGGCAAAAGTTATAACAATAAGAATGCGCAATACAAGATGGGGTATAATTCAAACATCTTTATTAAATGATTGCTGAAAAACATCATTAAGAGTCCATGTAGAGTTTAGAAACATGCACTCTTTCTCCATTCTCCTGTCATTTGTTTACTTGCGAGAGAGTGTGTTGCCCTTATTACACTCCCAGTGGCAACAAGTGAAAGCCAAACTAATATTGACAACATACAACAAAATGAAATGTACGTACAATAAATCTATATAAAATATTTAATATTTACGCATTAATTGTGCCGCCCTATTCCAAACCCATATTATTACATTCAGTCGAACACAAAAGAAGTAGTTTTGAAGAATGTTGCACATTATTCCAGGTAGTATGCCATATGATTTGTTAGAGGAACATGCTGAAATGTAAATGGTTAGTCACAGTTTTAGGGGTAATGCATTAAAAGTAATACATGTTACGTACAAGATTTTGTATTTATTTTTTACCATAATATCGGAGATACTTATTTAAATAAGTAATATGTGGCTTTTCTACACCTCTCCTTACCCATATTGCGAGAAATCAGGAGTAGAAGTGTGTAAGCTCTGTAGGAGGAGATGTTGTTGTATGTGTGGGTAGTGCATGATGGGTATCGTAGTTCTAGAGAGTGTGAGGCTTGCTTATCAGTGATGAAAGGAGTGCAGGTCTTCTTTTAGCCCACCCAGATATTTATGTTTTAAAAACTGCAAAATGTTGCTGGTAAAGTAATATAAATCTGGACACTTCCATGCAATCCAGTTGTACTCATTTTGCAGCGCTGAATTTTGCTGTGGAAATTGCATGTGCCACCATAAACTTAGCTGTTATCATGACAATCACAGCAAAGGTTTAGAAATGTGACTGCATAAGGCATTTTGCCAAAAGTGTAAAATTCTGTCAACTTGATTCCTGTACTTGATTCATGTGGAAACACAAATTATTGTGGTATAATGTAGGCTAGCATAGATAGGCTGAAGAAGTCTTCTCATAGCCAGGGGTGAGTGAAACATGATTGATTCATGTGTAAATAAACACTACATTAAAAAACATATCTGTAAACATGGTTTGGCAGAGGGATTATAATTCTAGTCTTCCCCTGGCCATGACATGATATACAGGGTGAAATGCTCGCTCAATTCACTAATTGTTTAGCTGAACTGCTGTATTATATTTGCCCATAACTGGGAGAGTGGGATAAGAAAAGCTTACTCTGGATCAGTGGCTGCGAGCAACATCCTACATTGTTTGTGTGCATAGAGAAAATGTATTTATTTCTAAACTTATTCTAGATTTTTGCTTTTATAATCAAACAAGTAGTGGGATTCGTGAAACAAACTGTTATTATAAAATTTTGGTAGCATTAAAAACTATTTCATTCATGTTATATTCATATGCGCATATGTAGTATGAAATTACCCAGTGGAGCCTGCTGCTGTACATATGTACAGTGCTGTGAAAAAGTATTTGCCCATTCCTGATATCTTCTATTGTTGTGTACTTTTCATACAAAATTGTTGTAGATCTTCAAACGAGATATAACACTGGCAGCCAAAAATTGAGGAAAGAAATGTATATTTTTATTCACCATAGTGGCATTCAATGGATCACAATGTATAATCAGGACATTAATAATGTGAAATATTACTATTACAATAAATAAAAGAAAATACTTAAAAAAGTTCTCATCCAAAAAATCCTCCATGTGCAGCAATGACAGTTTTGCAGATCCTTGGCATTCTAGCTGTCAGTTTGTCCAGATATTCAGGTGACATTTCAACCCACATTTCCTGTAGCACTTGCCATAGATCTGACTATCTTGTCGTTCACTTCTCACACACCTTACAGTCTAGCTGACCCCACAAAAGTGCAATGGGTTTAAGATCCATAACATTCTTTTCCAATTATTTGTTGTCCAATGTCTGTGTTTCTTTGCCCACTCTAACATTTTCTTTTTGTTTTTCTGTTTCAAAAGTGTGTTTTTCTTTGCAATTCTTTCCATAAGGCCTGCACCCCTGAGTCTTCGCTTTACTTTTGTACTTGAAACTGGTGTTGAGTGGGTATAATTCAATGAAGCTGTCAGCTGAGGACATGTAAGGCATCTATTTCTCAAACAAGAGACTCTGATGTAAATTGTAACAGGACCCCTGTCTTCCAAACAGTTCCACAGAATATTCTCCCAAAAGGTTCGAGTACCATCAAGGTGTGTTTTGGCAAAATTCAGACAAGTCTTAATGTTCTTCTGGGTTAGCAGTGGTTTTTGCCTCGCCAATTTTCCATGGATGGCATTTTTAGCTAGTGTCTTTCTGATAGTGGAATCATGAACAGTGACCTTTATTTATGCGAGAGGGGCCTGCAGTTTCTTGGATGTTGTCCTTGACTTCCTGGATTAGTCGTCGCTGTGGAGGAATTTTGGAAGGTCAGCCACTTCTAGTATGCTTCACTACTGTGCCAAGTTTTATCAGTTTGGAGATAATTGCTCTCACTGTTGTTCTTTGGAGTCCCAGAGCCTTTGAAATAGCTTTGTAACCCTTCTCAGACTGATGTATTTCAATCACCTTTTTCCTCATCATTTCTGGAATGTCTTTTGACCTTGGCATAGAGCGCTACTGGGTGAGACCTTTTAGCCAACTTCATGCTGCTGAAAAAGTTCTATTTAGGTGTTGATTTGATTGAATTGGCAGTAATCAGGTATTTGTGTCTAGTACAGCTGAACCCCATTATGAATGCAGTTTCATAGATTTGGTGATTTAGTATCAAAGGGGGGCAAATACTTTTTCACACAGGCCCAATTGGTATTGGATAACTTTTTTTGCTTCAATAAATAAAATTATCATTTAAAAACTGTATTTTGTGTTTACTCAGATTGCCTTTGTTTTATGTTAGATTTTGTTAACAATTTGGTATGAAATATACAACAAAAACAGAAGAAATCAGGATGGGGCAAATACATTTTAACAGCACTCTATGCACCCTGCTCTGAATTAAACATTGTTTCAATCAACTCAAAACAGGCCTGCACTAAGATGACTTCAGTGAAAAATATTAATTTATTCATCAGACACATTCCTTGAACTTATTAGTATGGCATTCCCCACTGAATTTTATCCTGACTTCAGAAAAACATTTCTTGTTGATATGACTCTGGCATTATTGATGGGCACTGCATATGATGGCATATGATGCAAATTCAAGTGTTGGACTTTGCTGCATTAGGTAAGTGGTTATTCTTTATTATTCATGTTAGCTGCCATGCTGATGGAAACACAAATCATACGTATTCCTGTTATTGAGTCGCTCAATTATAAATATAGTGGTTTTAAATATTTTTTTTACACAAGTGTTGTACAGTAGGTAGCATGACCTGTAATGTCTCTTGTATAAAATGCATGGCTTATTTGTATGGAATACATAGCAATTTTGATTTGAAAGAAGAGAGAGTGGCAGACGGTGAGAAAAAAGAAAAATCTAACCTTTAATTGATTTACTTTAAGAAGTAGCGCAATATTCTAACAAGTTACTTTTAAAAAGTTATGTTCCCCAACACTGGTTATTCACTGAAAATCTTGCTGAACAGATGTAGTCACCATTCACATTTATTGCATAGAAAAAAGCAGCTTGGACATTCTGCTATAAATAACTCCTTTTGTGTTCCACAATAGATAAAGTCCACCATGTTTTGAAAGAAGTGATGTTGAGTAAAAAATGCCAGAATGCTTTATTTTTGGGTAAATTATTTGCTTAATATCCCCCTCATCCCCTCCAAGAGCTTCTGAGGCTAATGTAAGGTCCAAAGCATCTAACAAGTTCTGATTATCATATTTGTGAGAGAACTAGAGAATCAAGAAAGAGAAATAGAGTGGGGAGTGAAAGTGATGCTGACTTGTTGAACTTGGCAGGCTGATGTGCTTCAATATCAACAGAACATGCTCCCTCCCTCTCTCCCTCTGTACTCACAGGACAAATGCAATGCAAACTCTGACCTCCTGTGGCATTTCCAGCTCCTCTGTGTGCTTGTGCATGTTTGAGAAGAATAAAAGCTCACAGGCCAAACTGCTCTCTAAATGCATCATAAACACAGCGTCCAAGCTCCCCAAATCAGTGCCTTTAACACACCATAAGCCCTGTCATTAAACCACAATTGAAATGGTGCCATGCAAAGATAACCTCTGAATGTGCCCCTTTCGTCGCATACTGAACTTTCGATCTATGATGGTAAGAAAAGGTAGGGGAAAATATATATATATATATATTTCTAAAGTATTACAATATTTTACCTCACAAAACTTGTAGAAAGTGTCCCCTTTTGATAGATGGACTCTCCCTGTCAGCCCTGTCATTCAGCACAAAATGGACTATTCCCAAACTTTCCACCGGAGTTCGCAAAGTGACGGAGAAGAGAGCAGTCAAATGAGAATGGGAAAAGGAGATCGGCTGAATATTGTAGATAGTTTGTAGAGTAAAGTCCACTGTATTATTCCAAAGCGAAGGAGTTTTACCGATTGCATGTGTGCGTGCCCCAACCACACATCTATGCACATTTAATAAAGACAATGTTTTGGATTATAACCAGAGTAAGACATCATTGTTCTGACCAGACAAACTGTAGCCTTCAGCCAAACCCAGACAAGCAATTAAAGTGAAGACTCACAATATTTTTCAAAACTTCAAATATTCTAATGCCAAAAATGTACATTTTAGTCATCTTTTTTTACATTAATATTTTTGGAGAACAACTCAGAGCAACTGTGTGAAATTATGAAATGTGCTGCAGCATTTGGTCAACAAACATGATTTCTATTTGACCAGACTGAGCAAAGAATAGAATTCTTGTTTCTTTTGTAAGGATTTCCATTTAGATCATCCATACAGCTAGACTGCAATGGATTTTGGGTACTGATAAACACTCTGCAACCAGGGTACAATATTTTTTCACTATGTTTTTTTATGGACTCTGATGTACCTATGCGCTACACTACTTCAAATGCTCTAAAATAAAGTAAAGCAGGAAGTTCAGTACTTGTGCAAAGCACTAAAGTCTAAAAGATTGCAATATATCCCAGTTTTGAATTGCAACACATGCACCAATCTATCAGTATTGGCAGATGTTGTTTTAAATTCCTACAATAAAGTAAACATAAAAAAACATAATATTATATTAATGCAACCCAGATACAGATGCATAATGCTGTATCACCAGGTCCCTTCTGATTTTGACCCTTAGAATGAAAAATTCTCTCATCATGTACTCATCCTCATGCCATCCCAGATGTGTATGACTTTCTTTTTTTTCTGCAGAAAACAAAAAAATGTTTAGAAGAATATTTCAGCTGTGTAGTTGGACAATGGAAGTATATGGTGACCAGACATTTGAAGCTCCATAAATCACATAAAAGGCCACATTAAAGTAACCCATAAGACTTTAGAGGTTGAATCTTCATCTTCAGAAGTGATATGATAGATGTGGGTGAAATAAAGGTCAATATTTAAGTAATCTTTTTAATCATAATCTCCACTTTCACTTTGAGATATTGTTTTTCACATTTTGAAAGTGGAGATTTATAGTTCTTAATAAGTACTTAAATATTGATTGTTTTTCACCCACACCTATCAATTGCATCTGAATATATATGGATTAAATCACTGGAGTTTTATGGATTACTTTAATGTGGCCATTATGTGGTCTGGTCACCATTTACTTGCATTTTAAGGACCAACGGAGCCGAGACATCCTTCTAAAAATCTTTGCTTGTGTTCAGCAGAAGAAAAAGTCATAATCATCTGGAATGGCATGAGGGTGAGTATATGATGAAAGAATTTACATTTTTGGGTGAACTATCCCTTTAATTGTAATTCAGTTTCTTTCCATCTTTCACTTTCATATCTGTTTTACATACATGTGAACACCACTAAACGGAAGAAATTGATTAACCTGTTCTGTGTCTCTGCTCTCCCCCTGGCTACCCCTGAGAGTCGAAGGCGGATCGACAGCAGACACAGGGCAGTGGGGATAGCGGGGCCCTGCACCAATGGCCCTTCAGGAAACACAATGTCCTCAGTGCCCGGAACTGAAGCCTCAGGGCAGGTGAGATCACCGCTGGTCTTTTACACAGACTCGACCTTAGTGCAATCTCCGCCGCAGGCAATATTTCCCCCATTACCGTACAGCAAAAGTGTTTTACATCAACAACTCAGCAGCGTCAGAGGGCTGCACTGTACATCTACTCAAACAGAGATCTGAGGCCAACTACAGCAGCAAAATTGTAGAGAACTAATGACTATGAAATGCTGACAGAACCCTTTTGTAAGGCTTTTAAATATTTCAGACCAACCAGTTTGTGGCACCAAAATATCTAGGATTATTTTTGCAGTCTGAATTTTGCATGTTATGCAACTCCTTGAGGAAAAAACACAAGCAAAATATATCACACAATGCTGACAAGTTCATAAACGTCATCAAAAAGTAAACAGTAACCTAAATAAAGAAAAAATTGTCTAGATGGCAAAAAAAAAAACAAATTTAGAATCCTGGGACTTCAAGTACTGTCAGAGTGCAAAAAGTCTCAACTCAGTACAAGACGTTACAATGACTTTTGAAGAGACTTTCACAAACAAAAGTTTATTTACCAAGAGCTTACAGAGAAACGTTTTGACTTCTAAGTCTCACTATACATTTCCCTCTATCCAAACTCTAAATAAACTCACAAAACGAGGAGATGTTCTTCACTTCTGGCACTGAGTGCCAAACTCTACATTAAAACCTCCTGTGCCACTGTCTGACAGGGCAATTAGAGTGCCATGGAACCGGTGCTCTCCACACTAGAGAAACAAACCCTACAGTCTCCATGGTAACACAGATGGTGGCCCACAGTTTTGAGCTTTTCAATTTGAGACACTTTTGTCAAAAGCATTAAGCTTCAGAAGACATTTTTTTGGACTTAAAAGAGACAGAGCGGGTGAGAAGGAAACAGAAAAAGAGAGAAAGAAATATCTCAACCCTTGAATGCCTGTCCTAAGGACATCATTACAACGGCCATAAGCAAGAATAGCTCTAAACAGGTAATAAAAGCTCTGGGATTGGTTGTAATAGAGGCAGCTGGCTTCACTCACTCTAAACGCAGGTTTCAACAGTAATTGCAAAGAGATATTTTCCTATTTGTGGGTGTTTAAAAAAAAGCAGCCTGCCGATTCAGAAACTCTCTAAGAATCAAATCTGTATCAAACAGGAGACATATACCAATGAGAGAACTGAGAGACCTGAAGACATTTGGCCTTAGCTATTGAGGATCTAAATTAGAGTTCAACTTAACATTTGCTCTTAAAAGTTGCCTGAAAGGCACATGTAGGCAATCGAAAAGGAACATTTCAGTACAAGGTTCAACCCTCAAGATAAAGAGATTCCATCCTGTTCATGTATAAAAGCTTAAATATGTCATTTTTGATGTTTAAATACGTTCTTCTATCCCAGCTGAATATGCAAAGACAAGTATAAGTAACCCATTGATTGGCTGATGTCCCCGAAAAGTGAATAACTGTGGCGCAATCAAAACTTTTTGTTCTTGAGAATCACAACCAGCCTGGCACAGCAACATTGGCTCAACCAATGAGGTGAATCTGGGGTGGGACCATCAGTTTAAAACAATTTGGCAAGTAAATTTGGTGAGGCTATTAGGAGCATAAATTACATACTTCAACATTAAGATTATAATTCCTCCATCCCTTTATTCATCCACCCATCTTGATCTGTATCAGCCCAGCCATCCACCTTTGCATGGCCAGCAAAGGCATTAAAAACAGAGTGACAAAGATAAACATACCCCATAACAGCGAGATGAAGCAAAAGATATCCTGCAACATGGATGTGAACAAGGATGAACTCACATGCTCACACATACATCAAAAGTCGATATTATCGAACATGCAGTGCTCTATATGGTGGGAGATTTGCTGACATTACCTGCCCATGTCAGGCCACATTGTAAGGTCATTCATCAGCATTGAGACAAGGGTTGTATACAGGTTGCTCCAAAAAAGGAGTAGAATGTGACTCATTAATGCAAAGAGGTGCTCAATAACTCTTTGCTACACTTGTTGCCATATTGTGTAGCAATCACACACACACACACACACACACACAAAATCAATCCACATGTGTACGTGTGGGGACTATGGAAGATATTATACTGCTGGTGTTCACGGTGTCCTTGAGGTACCATATTCAGCCATAGCATACAAGTCTATGAGTGTTATTATTGTAAAAAATAACAACAGTTTGTAAAACTAAAAATACATTTTCATGTATGTATGTACAAATACATACATACATGAGCTGATATGAAAACATAATTGGAAAAACTGAAAGTCCAAAATGTTAAACTCCAAAATGTTAAACTCCAAAACTACAACAACTAGGACCAATTAAAAATGGCCATTAATTAATAAATTTTTTTGACAAGAATAAGGTAAAATTTGAACCCATTACAACATACCTTAATTAAACATGAAAATGCCACTAGACAGTGATAACACAGCAATGAGAAATTTCAATGTGTAAAATGTAAACCATCTAAAATTCAATAAATTTAAAATACAGGTGCATGACTAGAAAAAGAAAAAAACAAATCTCACAAAACAAAAAGTCGGCACACTGTTCCTCCCAAACATGTCGTTGTATGGGGAAAATTGTCTGGGAGCAACAGTGTGCCAACTTTGTTACGTTTTTGCAAAACAAATTATAATAAGTTATGTTAAATGCATAAACTAAAACTTCAATTAAAAGCAGTATATGAAAAACTAAAAAGACACTGAAAAAACTAAAACCGAACTAAAACTAAACTAAACTGAAAGGGCCGTTTGAAGATAAAACAGTAAACAAGATTAAATATATATATATATAAACCAACACTGAGATGAGCACCCACTGCAATTTCTGAAATATATTTTGGTCAAGGGCTTGGTCCCAAGTGGCTAATTTCCGGCAAATTTAGAATTATTCGCTTGGAATATGAGGAAGAGGAAGAGAAAGACTGCTTTGTTCTCATCACACCAAAGAGCAATTAATACAGTAATCCTGTCCCAACAGGCCTGGGGGGAAGGGCTCTATGTAAATGACCTCAAACAGGAAGAGTGAGATTAAGTAGATTAGCTCCAGGCTGAGGGTAATAAATAAATATTAATGCTGATTAAAAACTCACTAACACGTCTCACCAATGCAGGTCAGCCACATTCAATAGGCACGAAATTTAATGTCTCATTTCTTCTTCTCAAGGTGACCTTTTATGTCCACTAAAAAGATATATATAACAATTTCTTCATGGCTTCCAATACCATATATATGCATTCATTATACCTTCAAATGCACTGACAATGACAAATACAGCTCGAAATAAAGATTCATAACTAATCCTATTTCCATTAAAAATTATCTTCCTAAATGACTTGCTTTATTAAACTAATCCATCTCCTGCACATGTACTCCTACAAAGCCAACCAGGAGATGTTCTCCAGTAGTGACAGGTCACAACTGGTCAACTAGACATCCAACAACTGACTGGTCAATTAGTTAGGTCGACTAGTCTGTCTGCATATTTATTAAAGCAATATCACACAAGCAAAAGTGCCACATGCCCAGCTATCAGCACAGCTGTGATTTGGCCATAGGGATGATGCCACAGGCCGAGTGCCGCAGATTAACTCTAGTCCTCAGCTGTGGTGATATAGCAATCCACTCCGATCATAGAGTGATGCTGCTATACATGCTAGCAGAATTATCCTAGTGAAATAAGAGTATTTCACTCACGTTCATGTATTTTGTTGTCAGAGAGAAAACATGGAAGACGCCAGATTAATTTATCTATATTTCTTGTGGAATTCTTTTTTTGACACTGACTCAAAGCGTTCTTTTCGCCGCCATGTTAGATTACTCCGTCTGTTGCGACTCTCAGCTGTAATTAGCAGTAATCCTGAAGCTGTTAGTTTAACTCTATTTCTCAACTATTTTGTATTAATTTATATAGTTTGTATTATTTTACAGGCTGCAGAATTGCATTCACAATAAACCGCTCTGTGGAAATAAAGTGAACTGAACTCAAAGCACCACCTGAGCTGAGATGTCTGAGGTCATTTGCAGCACTTTTGTGGCAGAGACAAAGTGTGAGATCCTTAGATGCGCATGTTCCTTGAGACTGCACGTCTCTGTATCAGCGCATTATACATGCCCATATACGGCCTTTCTGTCATCTGTACTTAATATAATAAAGAGTGTTTCTTCAAACGCGTGTCTTTTAGTGAGATTAACCCCTTAGGTATCGAAATTTGGTACCGAAGGACAAGACATTTTTCGATACTCGATTGTTTAGAGGCAATTCGGTTGGTGCCTAAAATGTATTGAACTCGATACCCAGCCCTAGATAACACTCTCCAAGAAAAGCATTAGATTGGGGTCAGGCGAGCCCAAAACCAGCATAATTGTCCAGGGCTTCCACAAGACCAATTAGTTGATTAGTTAAGGCAACTCACCGAAAACTTTATTTTGAAATGATGTAGTGTTCAACACCCTTATCTCCAGGAGACTTCAGTTGATGTGGGAACCAGTGCAAGCTTGTGAAATGCACTTCAGCTCACTTAATCAGTGGCCTTGCCCTGTGCTGTCAATATGGCTAATCAAACCAGTTTTTCCACATTACGTTAACAACTTCATGAGCTCTGCTGAGCACAGTATCAATCTTCTGCAAAACCCCACTTTACACCCTGATCGATACACACTGTCTGTCCTGCCTGTGGCACAAAGACTGTGTGAACCGTTTTTTTGGAATCCAGACAAAATTTTCACCACGCATTTCACACATGTGAGAGAGAACTGAACGGCAGCTATTTTTAAGATGTACCACCTTTCAAAATCAGATAGCGAAACACTTAATATGGCCAAAATAAACATGCTCATCCAGTGAGAATAACTGGAACAGAACAAAACTAAAAATGTCATGCAGCTTGGCAGAACAAAAGTACACTGTAACAAACCAGGTAGAAAGTGTAAAACAACAGCAGTAAGCTAAACCAAGGAGCCATTTTTCATTGACATAAAACAAGTCTGTATGTACTGTAGGCAACTCAAGTCAAGTGGTTTTTATTGTCGTTTCAACCATATACAGTTAGTACAGTACACAGCAAAACGAGACAACGTTCCTCCAGGACCATGGTGCTACATAAAAACAACAAAGGACCAACACAGGACCACATGAGACAACACAACGAAATAAAATACCTATATAAAAAACCTATATATACCTATATAAAGTGCACGTGCAAACATGTGCAAAAAGTACAGGACAGTACAACAAATTACTGACAATGAACAGGACAATAGACAGTGCAGCGCCGACCAGTACTCAGTAGTGCAAAAAGATGACAGTTTCTAAAAATGTAAACATAACATACTATGAGATAGTGTTCTATGCACATAGCAGTTATTGAGGTAGCAGACAGTTATAAAGTGACAGTAATTAAAGTGCAACTCAGGACACGTGTGTGTCAAACCAGTCTCTGAGTATTGAGGAGTCTGATGGCTTGGGGGAAGAAGCTGTTACAGAGTCTTGCCGTGAGGGCCCGAATGCTTCGGTACCTCTTGCCAGACGGGAGGGTGGTAAAGAGTTTGTGTGAGGGGTGTGTGGGGTCGTCCACAATGCTGGTTGCTTTGTGGATACAGTGTTTTTTGTAAATGTCTTTGATGGAGGGAAGAGAGACCCCAATGTTCTTCTCAGCTGTCCTCACTATCCTCTGCAGGGTTTTGCGGTCCGAAACGGTGCAAGTCCCAAACCAGGCAGTGATGCAGCTGCTCAGGATGCTCTCAATAGTCCCTCTATAGAATGTAGTGAGGATGGGGGATGGGAGATGTGCTTTCCTCAGCCTTCGAAGAAAGTAGAGACGCTGCTGGGCTTTCTTGGTGATAGAGCTGGTGTTGAGGGACCAGGTGATGTTCTCCGCCAAATGAACACCAAGGAATTTGGTGCTTTTGACGATCTCCACAGAGGAGCCGTCGATGTTCAGCGGAGTGTGTTCACCTTGTGCTCTCCTAAAGTCAACAACCATCTCTTTTGTTTTGTCGACATTCAGGGACAGGTTGT
The DNA here is from genome assembly GCF_025860055.1 of Xyrauchen texanus. Taxonomy (NCBI): domain Eukaryota; kingdom Metazoa; phylum Chordata; class Actinopteri; order Cypriniformes; family Catostomidae; genus Xyrauchen; species Xyrauchen texanus. The sequence goes on from NC_068290.1 coordinate 18,054,614, forward strand.
TGGCTCTACACCAGTTCGTCAGCCGCTGGTAACATGCAATGTAACATGCTATTTTGCAACCAGATCCGCAATTAGAAACCGGCAGTTTAACCAATTTGGCACCTTTTTTTTTTTTAAGAAAGTACTTTTCTCACTTTCTCTGATAGGTACGGTTCTAATCCTGCTTGCTGGGAGGCCACTTAAGCTAATTGGCAGGTTTTGTGGGCATGAGGCTCATACTCGAAATAACAGAGACCACCTTGCTTCTCATCTCGTATAAATGGCTCCTTCAGCACCATCATCTCCTTATTCCAATCAGGCCTTTAAATGAGACAGGCCTCCCACACAAAGAGGCCACATAAAGTGCTCAGTTAAATTAGGGCAAGGAGACAAATGACTTGAGAGTAAATAAAGGAGAAAGCAAGTGAGGAAGGAATTAGAAGGAAAGACAGCATGATCTGAATGTATCACATACATTTGTTACACACCCTCAATGCTTCAAAAGGACAATGACAACAGAGACTTTAGCTAGATATACAGAAAGTGTGTTACTGAGGGCAAGAGTAAAGTTCATGAGCACAAGATATTTTTAATTTAACAAAAAAGTTTAGTTAACATTAAGTGCATGAAACTAAATTCCAAAGGTGTCCACTACGTCAGAAGTAAATTACAGGAGAGTGCTTCAAATCTCTTCAAAAACTGTGTCACTAAAGTCGCCTATTAAAGGAATAGTTCAACCAAAAATGAAAATTCTGTCATAATTTACTTATGCTCAATGTTCCAAATCTTTTAGACTTTTTCTTCTGTGGAACAACAACCACATTAACAATAATAAAACACTGTTTTTTCCACATTATGCTTTGTGTGAGAAACAGACCCGAAATTCATTGTTCATTGATAAATCTTCCCCTCTGCTGTTGTCCACTGCATCTGGGTCAATGAGTCAATTAGTACATTTACATGAACAGTTGTAATCGAACTACAGCGCATATTTGCATAGTCAAGCTACAGTCATCATCTGTCTGTCCAAGAACACGACAATGCATAATTTAATATTTAAAGGAAGGATGTCAGCTGAGGAAGTGCCAGTAAAACATATTACGCATCAAAGCCAGTTGTGGTCCAATAAAGGTGTACTGTACAGATGCTGAATGAAGCAAGCTACAATCGCATTCTCTAGGTCTGTTAATCAGGTTTCACAAAAGGTGATTTCAGTTGGACTCAAATGTTTGCATGACCCTAAAAAGACTGTAATTGAAATTTAAAGTGCATACTGATCGAGTTGAACTTGAGAACCGAAACATTTGATTTGTGACTAGATCTTCAAAGACATTTTGTCAGAGTCACATGCTCACTGTTAGGATATAACTACTTCTCTGAGAAACTGTGCCAATTGGTGCCAAAGAGAGCCGAGACACCGGCTCTGTGAGTGACAAAATGTTCATTTCTGGCTGAACTATTCCTTTAAATAATTACAAGAAACCTTTATGTGGTTACATCATTGCCACCTTACAAATATGTCACATGTATCGTTACATACCCTCAAAATGTCAAAAAGGACAAGAGTCTTTAACTAGAAACAAAATGCATTGTGTAATTGAGACCAAGGGTTAATTAGCACAAGATTTTATTTATTTAACAAACATTTAACAAAGAAAGCTACATTTTCAAGGAGGTGCCCTCTCTATCTGAGGTAAATTATTACAAGGCAGTTCAAATCTCCTCAGTGAGCCAAACCTGTCACTACAGTCGTCCATTAAGCTCCTTTTAAACTCCTTTTAAAAATTCTGAATTCTGATGAGACCATTTTGGCAGGGATGCTCAAATGTGCAAGTTCTGATGCTCAAGTCTCTCAAGTCAATGGTTTCAGCTAGGGTCACATCTCATTGGCAAAACTGAACGTTTAAAACCGAACATACTGTAATTACACGCAGTCAGATGCTAAACCAAGCCAAGAAAATAGAAAATGATAAGCACGGTTTTCTTTCCTGTGTTACAGCCTTAATTCAAAAACAGAAGTTTGGGCAGGAAGAAAGGGATCATACTTTTTTGAAAATGCCCAATAGGCATTAGTTACATCGCATCCTTAAACAATGATTTGCTACTTGCTAGTTGGTGGCAGAGGGTAATGGGAAGGACGTTATTATAGTGGGCATTTAATTGGACAAAAATCTGTGCAGTGCAAGATGAGTTATAAATATTTCTGTCAATTTTCTCAGAAAACAGAGACTGTACATTTAAAAATTGTGTATCTGCTAAAGGCTATGCTTGTCAACTTTTAGGATTACACTTGCATATATGGCTTCAAAGCTAGCAGACATGGACTAAAAGACACAAAACTCCCATTTTTATTTTGATGTGGTTTCTAAAAATATACAGTATATCATTATGCAAGATATTTCTAGATCTGTTTTGCTTTGTAGTCCATTGTGTCTTAGATTAACGAAAACAAGGTAGAACCTGATCCCAGATCTACTGTTTTTCTATGAACATAGTGCCTTCCTCCCTCAGAGACATCTTGAAGCAGGGCTTTCCACTTCATTTACATTTTCTGTGCAACAAAACAAATGTCATCTTCAAGGATCTTTGCATTAAGCAGTCTGTATTAACCCCATTCATCAAATTTCCTTGAATTGTTTATTTATTTTTCACCAAATTATACTGAAAAATCCTACCAGCACTGGTTTTGGAATCCCTGCTTCCCTTAGCACAGCACAAGCTCTTTCAGGCCCAGTGTAAAGGTGAACAAGGATTGCATTTCATCCAACAGTTACAGCTTGATGAAATTAGTTGTTTTATCCAATTTATTTTCTCAGGCAGAACAAGATTACAAGGTTTAAAAAAAACAAAAAACTGAAAAAAATAACAGGAACCATGGCCTAGCAGTTTGCACATGTACTACAGACAAATTGACATGTAGTGTTAATGTGGCACATGCAAGTTCGAGTTTGGCCAGATTTGTATTCTAATCCCCCCCAGCCACTCTTAAGGGGCGTTCACAATAGGCTTTGAACACACACACATTTTTTGTACCATGCAACAGACCATGATAAATGTCACACGGGATTATTAACATTAATTATATTGAAAATTATAAAATATTTTGTAAACTCACTTTCCTGCAACAATAAAACAAACAGCTTTAAAATATGTATTTTTTATATTGAGCCAAGGGTGTGTGATGTTTCGATTTTCTATTGGTCAAGCGTCCTTTTGTCATATAATTTCACGGTTCAAGGGGCTAGCACACTACACTTCACACTCTACCAGCCCAGTAAGCACATACAGTTGAAGTCAGAAGTTTACATACACTTAGGTTGAAGGCATGAAAACAATTTTGTTTAACCACTCCACAGATTTCATATTAGCAAACTATAGTTTTGGCATCTTGTTTGTGCATGACAAGAGTCATTTTTCCAACAATTGTATACAGACAGATTGTTTCACTTTTGACAATCACAATTCCAGTGGGTCAGAAGTTTACATTCACTTATTAACTGTCCCTTTAAACAGCTTGGCAAATTCCAGAAGATTATGTCAATCCTTTAGGCAATTAGCTTCTGACAGGCTAATTGGAGTCAGTTGGAGGTGTTCCTGTGGATGTATTTTAAGGCCTACCTTCGAACTCAGTGCCTCTTTGCTTGACATCATGGAAAAATCAAGACAAATCAGCAAAGACTGTAGAAAAAAAAATGATGGACCTTTTCAAGTCTAATTCATCCTTGGGAGCAATTTCAAAATGCCTGAAGGTACCACGTTCATCTGTACAAACAATAGTATGCAAGTATATCACCATGGGACCATGCAGCCATCATACAGTTTAGGAAGATGTATTCTGTCTCCTAGAGATGAATGTAGTTTGGTGTGAAAAGTGCAAGTCAATCCCAGAACAACAGCAAAAGACAAGTATCTATATCCACAGTAAAACGAGTCCTATATCGCCATAACCTGAAAGGCTACTACTCATTAAGGAAGAAGCAAATGCTCTTGAACTGCCATAAAAAGCCAGACTACTGTTTGCAAGTGCACGTGGGGACAAACATTCTACTTTTTGGAGAAATTTCCTCTGGTCTGATGAAACAAAAATTTAACATTTTGGCCATAATGACCATTGTTATGTTTGGAGGAAAAAGGGTGAGACTTGCAAGCTGAAGAACACCATCCCAAATGGGAAGCATGGGGGTGGCATGTTGTGGGGGTGCTTTGCTGCAAGAGAGACTGGTGCACTTCACAAAATAGATTGCATCATGAGTAAGGAAAATGATGTTGATATATTGAAGCAAAATCTCAAGACATCAGCCATGAAGTTAAAGCTCAGTCACAAAAGGGTCTTCCAAATGGACAATGACCCCAAGCATACCTCCAAAGTTGTGGCAAAATGGCTTAAAGACAACAAAGTCAAGGTATTGGAGTGGCCATCACAAAGCCCTGACCTCAATCTGATCAGAACTGAAAAAGAGTATGTGAGCAAAGAGGCCTACAAACCTGACTCAGTTAAACCAGTTCTGTCTGGAGGAATGGGCCAAAAAAATTCAGCTACTAATTGTGAGAAGCTTGTGGAAGAATACCCAAATAATTTTACCCAAGTTAAACAATTTAAAGGCAATGCTACCAAATACTAACAAAGTGTATGTCAACTTCTGACCCACTGGGAATGTGTTGAAAGAAATAAAATCTGAAACAAATCATTATTTCTAATAATATTCTGACATTTCACATTCTTAAAATAAAGTAGTGATCCTAACTGACCTAAGACAGGGACTGCTTTCTGCGATTAAATGTCAGGAATTTAAATATATTTGGCTTAGGTGTATGTAAACTTCTGACTTCAGCTGTACCTCTACACATTTAATTCAAGCAAGGTGATTTTACAACCATCCCAGCTATTTGCTTATTGGTAGAGAGGAAGGGTGGAGGACATGGTTGGTGGGTAGAGTGTGCCAGAGCTCTGTTCACAGCTGCAGGGCCTGCGGGCAGACAGATAGAGCCCAGCTACAGCAGGTGCTGACATTAATGAGAGTGATAAACCATCAGAGAGAATTTATAAATCAGTAAAAAGCCATGGCAGGCCATACCCTCTGCTAGCACCTGCCCATTCAGCTGACCTGTAGTGAAATAGACTTATTTTGAGAGGAAGACCATTTCTGGAAAAAAGATGATGTGGAGCCAGACTTAATGTTTGATAGAATAAAAATGTTCATGTAGGATTGAGGTTAATGAATTCTTCTTTTGAGGCTGTCGAAAAGCTATCAAATATTCTTGAGTTCAATTCAAAACTCTGTCAAGACAAGACTGGAAATTAAGTTCAGTTCTGTCTTTTGTTTCATAGATTATTTGATCTGTTATCTTTGGAGATTGGAGAGTAAATTGTACTTTGATGAATGTGAAGAAGTGGAGGAACAGAATGTGGCCTGAACGTCTGTACTTGGATGCAAAACAATTAGAGGAGAGCAGTTACTCAAGATGGCGCCGAGTATGGCTGTTGCGTTGCGAGCTCCGTTACAACACTGCGGTTTATTGTTTGTTTTGTTTACAGTTCTTTGTTTTTTTGTCTTGGATGTTGTCTGCCTTATTGTTTACGACAGACAAACGCTTTTGGACATTAGTTCTACAATCACACATCGAAAACCGGACTTCAAATTCCTTAATGCCGACCCGCTGTTTACAAACACGCCGGCGGAGCCCTTTGTCTGTGCTGCTCGGCCGCGGAAACGCAGAAGGAAAAGAGGAAAACGAGCCGGCGTTCTCATCAGAGTAAGACGTCGTGCAAATCGACCCCGCTACCCAGTATACTACTGGCAAATGTTCAGTCTCTGGACAACAAACTCTGCGAGCTGAGAGCGGATCTCTTTCCAACGAGAGACGAGGGACTGCTGCGTTATGTGCCTTACAGAAACCTGGCTGTCTCACGGAGATTCCAGACTCGGCCATCGAAATCACGGGCTTTTCCGTGCACCGAGCGGACAGAGCGAAAGACCTCTCTGGTAAAAGCAGAGGTGGTGGTGTATGTTTTATGATCAACAAATCATGGTGTGATCAGAGGAACGTACATTTCATCAAGTCTTTTGCTCTCCTGATCTGGAATATCTCATGCTTCTGTGTCGACCATTCTGGCTGCCGAGGGAATTCACAGCGGTTATCATCACAGCTGTGTACATCCCCCGCAAGCCGACACAGACCGGGCACTCAGGGAACTGTATGGGTGTATAAGTGAGCAGGAAACCGCGCACCCTGAGGCTGCGTTCATTGTTGCCGGGGACTTTAACAAAGCCAACTTCAAAGCAATCGCCCCAAAATACCACCAACACATAAAGTTCAACACACGAGGGGACCGGGTTTTGGATCATTGTTACTCTCCCTTCCGGAAGGCTACAAATCCCTCCCCGCCCCCATTTGGCAAATCGGACCATTCTTCCGTTCTGCTTCTGCCCGCTTACAGGCAGAAACTGAAACAGGAAGCACCCACCCGCAGAACGATCCAGTGCTGGACCAATCAGACTCTGCGCTACAAGACTGTTTTGATCACGCGGACTGGGAGATGTTCCGGTCCGCCTCTGATGACGACATCGAGGTTTACGCTGACAGCGTAACGTGTTTCATCAGGAAGTGCGTAGAGGACGTTGTTCCGACCAAAACTATACGGATATACCCCAACCAGAAACCATGGGTTAACGGCGATGTTCGCGCGGCACTCACTGCGCGGACCTCCGCTTTTAATTCTCCTAACACGGAGGAGTGTAAACAAGCCAGTTATGCCCTCCGTAACACTATCAGTGCAGCTAAACGCCAGTACAGGCACAAACTTGAAAGTCAGTTCAACACCACTGACTCCAGAAGTATGTGGCAGGGAATTAACACAATCACGGACTACAAGCGGAATAAAGTCTCCGCCATGAACACCGCTGCATCTCTCCCGGACGAACTTAATACATTTTATGCTCGTTTTGAGGACAGTAACACCGCCCTCGCGGAGAGTGCACTCGCGACTGACGCTACAGAGGTTGATTCACTCTCCGTCTCTGTTGTGGATGTAACCCGATCATTCCGACGGGTGAACATCCGTAAAGCCGCGGGTCCAGACGGCATTCCGGGCCGCGTCATCAGAGCGTGCGCGAATCAACTGGCTGGTGTTTTTACGGACATTTTCAATCTGTCCCTCTCCCTGTCTGTAGTCCCCACATGCTTCAAAACATCAACCATTGTGCCTGTACCGAAGCAAGCTATAATCACATGCTTAAATGACTGGCGTCCTGTTGCTCTGACCCCCATCATCAGCAAATGCTTCGAGAGGTTAATCAGAGATCACATCTGCTCTGTTCTGCCCCCTCTTTGGACCCATTGCAGTTTGCCTACCGCAACAACCGCTCCACTGATGATGCCATTGCATCTACAATACACACTGCTCTCTCCCACCTGGAAAAAGGAACACATATGTGAGAATGCTGTTTGTAGACTACAGCTCAGCATTCAACACCATAGTGCCCTCCAAGCTTGATGAGAAACTCCGGGCTCTGGGCTTAAACAGCTCGCTGTGCAGCTGGATCTTGGATTTCCTGTCAGGCAGACGTCAGGTGGTTAGAATGGGCAGCAACACCTCCTCATCACTGACCCTCAACACTGGAGCCCCGCAGGGCTGTGTTCTCAGCCCACTCCTGTATTCCCTGTACACACATGACTGTGTGGCAACACATAGCTCCAATGCCATCATTAAGTTTGCTGACGATACGACGGTGGTAGGTCTGATCACTGACAATGATGAAAGAGCCTACAGAGAGGAGGTGCACACTCTGACACGCTGGTGTCAGGAGCACAACCTCTCCCTCAACGTCAGTAAAACCAAGGAGCTTGTTGTGGACTTCAGGAAGAAAGACGGAGAACACAGCCCCATCACCATCAATGGAGCACCGGTGGAGAGAGTCAGCAGCTTCAAGTTCCTCGGTGTCCACATTACTGAGGAACTCACATGGTCCGTCCACACTGAGGCCGTTGTGAAGAAGGCTCACCAGCGCCTCTTCTTCCTGAGACGGCTGAGGAAGTTTGGAATGAACCACCACATCCTCACACGGTTCTACACCAGCACTGTAGAGAGCATCCTGACTGGCTGCATCACCGCCTGGTACGGCAATAGCACCGCGCACAACTGCAAAGCCCTGCAAAGGGTGGTGCGAACTGCCAGGAACATCATCGGAGGTGAGCTTCCCTCCCTCCAGGACATATACACCAGGCGGTGTGTGAAAAAAGCTCGGAGGATCATCAGAGACTCCAGTCACCCAAGTCATGGGCTGTTCTCACTGCTACCATCAGGCAGGCGGTATCGCAGCATCAGGACCCGCACCAGCCGACTACATGATAGCTTTTTCCCCAAGCAATCAGACTGTTGAACTCTTGATCTATCAGGATCAATAATTAGCACTGCACTTTATTCAGCTATAATCTCACACTGGACTGTCAACATATTCTCCTCAATACAACTGCTATATATATATATACACATATATATTTCATATACTCCCACTTATTGTACTGTATTGTATATTCTGTTCTATATTCTGCATTGTATATAATTATTGTGTTGTGTAAGTATGTGTACATCTGATTTGTAAATTGTTTTGTGTAAGTATGTGTACATTTGATATGTAAATTGTTTTGTGTAAGTATGTTGTTTATTGTAATTGGTATATGTCTCGTCACTGTCATGACTGCTATGTTGCTCGGAACTGCACACAAGAATTTCACCTACTGTTGCACTTGTGTACATGGTAGTGTGACAATAAAGTGATTTGATTTGATTTGATTTGATTTGAGTTGTCAACATCGCCAACATGATCATTTCAGTCCCAATTGTCAGAACTGGCATTGTCAAAATAGTTCACCAAAAAAGGAAATTTTATTAACCCTCAAGTTGTTCAAAAACATGTACGATGTTCTTTCTTCCATGGAACACAAAAGAGTATGTTAGTCTCAGTCACCATTCACTTTCATTGCATCTTTTTTCAACACAATGAAAGTGAATGGTGACTGAGGCTGTATTTCTGCCAATATCTTGTTTCTTTTGTGATACTATGCACTTGTTTAGACCACATGCTAAGGTTTTTTGTGTGTGTATTGCTGAGTGGTTGCTAGGGCCTCAAAAGAGCAAATCAAAAGCGCCCAAAACAAACTGCTTCCTTCAAATGCAAGTCTATTTTTACTGTCCGAATACCGCAAATGTAAAAATGCAAAAAGTATTTTTACATCTGACCACTTAGAAAAGTAATTGCTCATCGTATTTTTAAATGATACCTCACAATTTGAGGTGGCGCATGACAAGTTACAAGCCAAATTTAAATTCTTAGGGTAAGACATTTTTTACAAATCCCTAATCCAAAATATGAGCAACAGTAATTGTGATGCATGCTTTAGAAAACCCTACTAATTAAGAAAATTGTGAAATGGAAAGTGATAATGTAGGAACCACTTGCAGAGTATATGTGTGAGAATTTCACATAGGTCACTGCACAAACAAGGGTTTGAATGAGAACATTAGTGAACTGGTAGACATTTCACTTGTTAACAATGTGCTAAAAGCTGCCAAGCCATTAAGAAAGAGAAGCTCTCATGAAAGGAGCACTACACTGACCTCGCTTAGGCAAAGAGAGGTGTGACCCATTGAAACAGATGATTTGATGCTTCAACCAGATGCTTTCAACAACACACATCTTACAGAGCCCCATTTACACAGAAGACTTGAACCAAACATCCATTAAACTGAGCAAGTGTGCTAACAATTTGCAACGTGATAAAAAATGTAAAACAATTTTTTTATCCAAACCAACTGTGCCTAGGGAATTTTGTCAATCACTTTGGGTCTGTTCCTAAACTTAAGGCACTGCACGTTATGGTTCGACTCGCCTCACGTTTCCGATCTTGCATTTCCATTGCAGTTTAGTGTCATCTCAATGTGGGTGGGATTATAGGCTGATCGTCATAGTTGTGCCGCCTCTACTGCCGTGACATCATCTTAAACATGACACAAACTGACCAAAACAATAACACTAGCTAGCTGTTAACTACTAGCTCATTGTGCTGCATCAAGCAGTTGTTGCATGGTGATTTTATACAAGTGTAACAGTTAAATTGGCCTGGTTGTTTTAGAAGCAAGCTTTCCAGTAGCTGGTCAATTAAATAAATTGAAGCGTTCAAGCAGAATATGGAGTTAACCTACCATCCTCCATCGTGGCTGAGTCCAGGGCACTCTCCCTCCCATTGCTTGACGGTTTAGATAGCGTCCATTTGGTCGAACCACTTCCACTTATCCTTGATGATTCTGTAGTCACTTAAATGTTTGTATTTTTTTACTTCTCCCTACAATGTTGGTAGGTCCAGTGATAGCCGTGTGCGGCCAACAGCTGAGACACTTCCTGAGAGACTTTTTCGTTTCGCTCATCGCTAACGAGTGGACCTCCTGCACCTCGTTTATTGACCACGGCATGGTTTTGTGCACAGCCATTTCTTTTTTCACAATTTGAACGTCCCGTGAACAAATTATACTGTCACTGCTGTTGCTAACTTTAAAACGAACGGGTTGATGTTGCGTGTTGAGTCGTGTTCTACCATGCAGTAGAAAAGCCCCATTAGGGAGCTGCCTCACTGTCTCCAGCTGTCTTCTATGGCAGCATCCTAACTGAAATGGAGTCTCATTTACATTTAGTCATTTAGCAGACACTATCCAAATGGGATCATGTGACGTGATGGGACCACCAGGCGTCACTCGTTCATAGATTGCAGAGAGCGAGTTGGGGCATAGACGTGGAGAAGTGAGTTGAAGTAAGACGGTGCGATCCATTGGCTGTCCTGAAGGCCAGAGTGAAGCGGCATGTACAGGTAACCAGTGAAGTGAAATCAAGAGTGGGGTGACATAAACCTTTTTGGCTGACTGAAGACCAGACACGTGTGCTGCATTCTGGACCATCTGGAGTGGATTAAATGTGTTAGCTGGAAGCCAGCCAACAAAGCATTACACAAGTCCAGTCTTGAAATGACCAGAGTTTGGACCTGGAGCTGTGCAGCATATTCAGACAGAAAAGGTCTGAATTTCCTGATGTTGTAGAGCATGAATCTGCAAGACAGTGTGGTTGATGAGATGTGGGCAGTAAAATTAAGCTGGCCATCTTCCACCACTCCCAGGTTCTGAGCTGTTCTGGTTGGTGTTAGTGTAGTTGAACCAAGATGAATAGTGAGGTTGTGGTCAACAGATGGGTTGGCTGGGATCATAAGGAGCTCTGTCTTGGCAAGGTTGAGCTGAAGGTGGCGTTTCTTCATCCATGCCGAAATGTCCGAGAGGCAGGAAGAGAACCTTTAGGCAGAGCTGACACAGTAGGGTCATCAAGCTGGAACAACAGGTAGAGCTGCGTGTCATCTGCGTAGCAGTGGTAGGAAAAGCCATGTGCCTCAATGATCTGTCCGAGTGATGTTGTGTATATCGAAAAGATCCTTGAAGAACACCAGTGGTCAGCTGTTGTGACTTGGACACCTCTCCTCTCCAGGAGACCTTGAAAGACTATCTCATAACAGTGCAATGTGGAATGCTCTACAGACCCATAGTTTCTATTTCTGTGGGATTGTCCTATGTAGCCCCACCCACTGTGAAATCTAATTAGTACACAATTACGCTCCTCATAATTGTGTATTAAACGTCAACTGATTGACGTAATTGGAACATATTGCACACAATGCACAGCAGTTTCACATTTAATGTGGACAGACAATTTACACATTGCTGGGAACTTGTCGCATCGCACTTGGTTAGGGCACGGTTTAAGGAAGTGAGTTTATAAATCTGAGGAAAGCTGACATACAAAAGATCCTCTATCAACTCTGGATCAACTGACCCCAATTATAATTCTGACACCTTCATTCTCACCGAGCGCAGAACTGAACATGATTACTCATATCTTACGATGTTTCTCCACTGTCACTATGGAGAGTCTAGGGGACTTTATCTTGTCATTGTTTGAATACATATTGGGTTAAAAACTACACAGGCAATAGTGATAGCAGCTAAACGATAGAGCATATAATGGCTCCATATGCCTCATCTAAATAAAACAACCATAAGCTGTCAGATCAGAGCAGCAGTACCACAGAGTTTTGAACAGGCTGAGGGAGGCGGAGAGGTGGAAGTGCTGTTCAGTCTTCCACAGGGCCCAAGGTCAAATGCAGCCCTGCATCTGGCCAGCCATCTGCTCCCCACAGCCAGTCGACAGAGCCTGTCACAACCAACCCTGTTCCCAGTCCTGCACTTTAGCATTGGGGAAGTCTTGATCTCTAAAGATTATTTAAGCAGACATGGGAAATGGGTACAGACATATGTAAAGGAAGTTACTTTGAAGCTTTGGATTGTCCAACTAAAGCTACATAAAGCTCAAAGTTTAAGTATTTAAATTCAACCTCAAAGTGGTGCTCTAAACTATTAGCTAACAACATTGAAGTCACTTAAGGCGTTCATATATTTATAAATATATTAATGTTCAATTATACATTACATAACATAATCAGAGCTGTATTTTGTTTGCACAAAAACAATGAGAGTTTTTAAATGAATGAACACTGATCTCAATTACAGCGAAAGCATTAAACTTGAAGAGATACATTTACACTTAATACAGCTAAAGAATAAAGTACATTATAATTTGAATAACTGACTCAAAAACAGTAATGAACATCAGCAATTAACAAAGTTTTTACCTTCATTTACATGAACCTGCCCAAATGAACCAATTATTTAGAATGAAGAGTTCTTTCCGACGCATCATATGAGAAAGGGGACATTCCAGGAAAGAGCATTTGATTGTTGCCTCAGTTAGTTTGGCTGTATAGCTATGTGTGCAATACAATGTGACAAAAACTGATGTAGCATTTGGTGCTGCTACATCGCTTAGTTGGAGAAAGTCACTTGTTTGTCATGCTATTGTGAAACATAGTAAAATTGTAATGTTGTGACTTTAAGTTATTGATTACCCAACACCGGAACAGACTTGAGTCTAAAGATACTTGCATTGAGCGTGCTGTAATGTGCATGTTTTCTTCTTTATGTCTCATCTTCTTCGTCAAATCCCTGTCTTATCTATTTTGTCATCTCTAATTTATGGCTCTTAGATTTTGTCAACTCTTTGGCTATTTTTCCTTCTTTCTGCCCATTTCCTTGTAACTCTCTCAGACTTGATTTATACTCAAAAACAGATTGTATGATAAATTGTCAGATGTTTCTTTAAAATTACATTAGTTTTCTAAGGTACAAATGAAGACTTCCATCCATAAGCAATGAAGGTGAATACACCAGTGAAAGGTTGCAGAATATTTACATTTTCTGTCAAATCAAGTCATTGTCCATCAAAGGGCTCAACTGTACTTAACAGCAAATTTCAAAAGACAGAGCAGGGCACAAGGAAAAACTTAAACCATCTGAGCAAATCTAGGGGTGTCAATGGCCTTTCCACAAGTTCATCAAACTCCTTCCCATATGTTCTTCTTACCTCAAAAGATGATCCAATCAGACAGCAGAACTGTAGTCATATGATTAAGGTGAGGTAAGTCTCTGCTAAAGTGCTAGACCGCTTAATGAAGCTGAGACATTCCACGATTAACCTGAGAGCAAAGACAACAAAAATACAATTAGCGATTGAACACAATTGCAGAATTCAAGATTTTAGAAGTTATTTTTTAATCAGAGATGGGCATTTAGGTAATTTTGAGTACTCGAAAGGTAAATCAAATTTGGAAGTCATGTTCTCAACTGTCTCCACATACAAAGAAATGAGGCCTGTTAAAATGTAAAACAATTTAATTCATAAATGATCTAGTCTCCAGATACAGTTAAATGAAGCTATAGACCATTTCAAGACTGTGACACTTAGACACTGAGCCAAAACTAACAGAGGAAATGCTCAGAGAAAACAATGTCTTTGCGTAGAAGATGAAGGCACTTTTCACTTAACATTCATAATGGGCAGATTTCAAAAGAATCTCTACAAATCCCCCATCGGAAGCTGCCCAAATCTCTGGGCATTTCAGAGTGCAATCTGCTCCTCCAATCTGCTACGTGAAAATGAGAGACAAGCTCTAGCCAGCTTCTTACTGACAGCACCAAGCTCTCCACAAATCTCCTGTCTCACTCTCTCAGTCTCCACGGCATCTCCTTATTCTCTTGGTCAGTCTTTCTCTCTTTATCAGCCTCTATGTTGTGCTCTATTTCTCTCTGTTCACTTTTTCTCTCCTTGTGTGGCAGTCTTTCCTTCTGTCTCTCTTCCTATTTTGCTTTGCTTAAAGGCAAGCCACAGTATTGTGTGTAACAGTGTGTCCTAACCAGACAGGACACAATAAAGGGACAAGCGATAAAAATGAAGGAAAATCACTTCCATGTAAATCTGAGTTTTTGTCCTAGCCAGCAATGACAAGCAAAATTACATTGTTTATTGCTAGGCATCTACAGTGTGGCCCTGTCCACAGTGAAATCTCATAAGTCCAAAATCCTTCTACACAGAGCTGTATGTTGAACAAAAAATATGTTCTGATTGGCTATAACGAAGTCCCAAAAGCATTTCCGCTTTCATTGCTGACAGACAAATTACTTGATGCTGGAAACTTATTGTGTTGTGCCTGGTTAGGAAACTGTGTAAGAAATAAATGTGATAATCTAACTGCTGGTATCACCAGAGAGTAATATAAATTACAAAAAAGACAAATTGATATAATAACGTCCGTGTTTAATATTGTAAAATGATATTCAACTTGCAAATCCCCTTCAGGGTACCGTGAATTAGTTATGCTCATGTAGAGCAGCCTCTTAACTTGGAGAATTATAGAGTGCTACCTTCATTTGTTATATGTCTTTCACATGGCTAAAGTAATAATGAACAGCCCAAGACTGTGAATGTGGCAATTATTCAAAAATCCAATATTTACAAAGCATTGACAGATATTCTATTGCTCCTTTCTGAATCTAAAGTGACAGCCATAAAACGATCACCTGGTTGCTTATTCACTTTTGCAGGTCTTTTTAATTATTTTGTTCGGTTTATGTTTTGTAACTCTAATGACCCCAAGGCCAAATTAATAGCTCAAAAAACATACTTAACATTCAAGTATCAGGTTGATCCTTCATGACTTTTCTTAATATAAGAAAAGATAATAAACACATTTTTAATTTGATAATATGCTTCAAACGTCCTCCATAAAAATGTTACATTACTATGTTTGGGGTCTACAAGACAATACATGAATAAACAATGTGTTTTTGTTTGGGCCAAATTGACCCCAAACCCAATCAACGTTACTATTTCTGAGCGTAACTAGTTCATGTCCACTTTGTGTCAAAACATTAGATCAGAGGAACAGATTAAAATACTTTAAAGGAAAAATACAAAGATATTATTTTGACATTACTATAATTGGGTATCAAGCAGGGTCAAAAGTTAGGGGGGCTCGAGGGGAAAAATACCCCTGTCATTTTAAATGCTGGGGTAAAAATGCTCTGGTAAAGATCACTCAACGTCTTAAACGGCTAGTTCTTAATATTATATTCTAGGTTTATTTATGCATTTCACCCCTTGTTAATGTTAATGAACTGGTTAAAATTAAGTATTTAATGTGAAAGGATGACACACAGCATTTTTTTATTTAATTAGAAAACAAACTAATCTCTGACACTGGTCTTAACAGAACATGAGGATTTAAAAAATAAAATAAAAAAATCGATTCAAGCAGAATTAACTTTACACATCCAGAACATCTGATCCAACAATCCAACACCACAAAGTACATTGTGTCTGGATCAATAAAAAAGCATTTCAACAGAAGAATGTTTCTTTAAACGTGGTCCTTTTAAACCTAAGGTCTGTAGTAAGAGGAATATTGGTGGTGTCTCGCCAAAATTCTTTAACAGCTTTTAAAGCACAACCCCAGATAAAAGCCCTGGCCAGCTGGTCAACTTTAGCTTCTCCGAGTTCATGCCGAGGCTATTGGGAAGGAAAGGGCTAACAACTAAATCATCCATTCTTTAGATTTTTCCAACCCCTTTTTTAAAAAGAAAATCCATGTTTAAAAATTTTCAAGATGCAGTTATGTTTTACATATCCTACTTTGAATAGAGGAAAAAACAACTGAATAGAGAAAAACAACTGAAGTGAATCAATAACTACATTTAGAGGTTATGCAATGCTTTTTGGGAGCTCAGCCAGAGCCTTACTGCCAGTTTAGAACTTAGAATGATCTGCTGTTAAAAATGAGCATGTGGTCATTCAGAAAGAATCTCACCCAAGTCTAAATTTATTTCCAACAGAGAAAAAGAAATGTGAAAATAAGTAAATGCTGGAAACCTTCATAACAAAACAAATCTGAGAGAGATGTGGGCAGCATTCCAGCATCTATGTGCCTTGATTAACAGCAGAGAGATTTTATTACTCCAGCATGGCTTGGTCTTATTTCAAAACTTTAACAATGAGCTTTACCGTGCTCTACTCAAGTACTGCTGCTTTTTATAATACAGTTATACTGACATGCTTGATTTTTGGCTTCTTCTTAGCATTTATTTAAAGAAACAAACCAAATCCGTTGAAACCACAAGTGCAGCATATTCATGCAGCATTTTTCCCAAACAGAGTGGAGTTCTTTAAAGGGATGGCTGATTTTCGTCTGTGAGGTGAGCCGCTGAAGTTTGATTAAGTCAGAGCCCTAAGCAGGAGGTCTCATCATCTCAGATAAAGATTTGGAGAGAGGAGATCAACGGGGAGTATTACCAAAGATAAATCTAAGACTTCAACTTACTAAAAACACACACACACACACACACACACACACACACACACACACACACACACACACACACACACACACACACACACACTGTTCGAGTAGAATGCAGAATCTCATGGGTTATATCCCAACTAATGCAAGTTTCTGGTCTTATCACACTTTGGTTAGATTATCATAATTGTTCTCCACTGCATGGTCCTCACGGAGCACCAAAACAGGCATCTTAATTAACATCAAACACAAAGATCTTTGACTGGCAAAATAAGGTTTATCTGATTCAAAGTGTTGCTTTCATTAAATCTTCTCAAAACATCCTCCAGTAGGAATGACCAGAACTACACATATTCAAACATGTCTAGATAGTGGGTTTGCGGAACTATAACTCCACTAATTGATCTTAGGAAGTCATGCATAATAAGGCTAGTTTCAGGTTTACCTAACCCCGACTGGAGACATTTCTTAGGGGGTGATTACATATGACATATTTTTGCATGTTTTTTAAAAACAACTAGATGGAGCCGAATGGAATGAAACAGAATGCAAGAGGGTTTGAATACATTATAAAAAGTTGGACTGTTGTCATATGGCATGTTTAAAATGCAACGCTAGTAGTGCGATGCTCAACCAAAAAAAAAACTAAAAACATGTAACAACCAAAGACATCAGTTGATGTACTGCTAATCTTGCAAACTGTCTAACTGCAAAAGTGCAGTATGATGCAAACACACAATTTGTTTTAATTTTATATAATTTTTTACATTTTAAAGCACCACCACTATCCTTTCAAAACAACAACAAAAATACTAATAAATCTAGATAAACATGTCAATCTCATGAATCTACTAGTGTAATGAATGAGGCAGCGAAGGCAGACGAAGGTTGAGGATCCAAACGCAGTTATCTTTATTGACTAGTAGACAGACAAAACACAAAGGAAAGCCCACAATGGGGAAACAAAATATAAACTAGAAAACTCGGGCAGGAGGATACATACCAGGCTAACAACATACAACGATAGACAGTGATTGACCAAACAGACAGGGTTTAAATAAAAGACAAGGGAAGACAGGAACCAATGAACAACAGATCTCAAAACAGGATAACAAGGTGAATAAACAGAAACCAATGGTAAACTAATGAGGACAGGTGAAAACAATGACAGAGAACACGAACGCTAACAGAGAGACTATGGAGTTACACAAGGGACAAAAGTGAAAACTAAGGAATGCAAAAGTGACAAAAATGGCAAACAAAAGGGCAACAGTGAAACAAGACAAGGTATCCCTAACAACTAGTTGGTTGTTGGACAACTTGTACATGATCATGACCCCATCCATAGTCAGAGACGTCTAGCTCCATTTCTTGAAGTTTATATTTTGTTTCTTGATGAAGTAGAGACATGGTCCATTTCACCAGGGAAGCCCTGGGGACTTTATGTTTCAGGTCATTGTTGAGATGCAAACCTTTTACCACTTTTGGCCAGGAACAAGCTGTTGCTGGCAGAAGTGGCTTCCGTTCCCTATTAAAAGCAGAGATGTAGGTCAAGTTTCTGCTTCAGCCCTGCAAGGGGTGTCAGAACAACACCAGAAAAGATGTTTGACATGGGCAGCTCTGTATTCATCTCTCTCTCTTTATTTTAGAGAGCAAACGATTTGACCCCAGTCATCTACCCTCAATCAACGGCTTTGGTATTCAGGACACACTACTACTACTACTTAACCTTTCAACTCTGTTAGAATGTGTAAAGAGGAATATGTAGGCCTAGACTTTGTCTAACAGAGGTTAAATGTTTTTCAAAAGCATTTTCACTTAAAAACACTGCAGGGTTGTCCCGATGCACCCAGCGAGGGCAAATAGCTTCTCAGTGCACACTCTGCTACCTTAATTTCCACTGAAAGAAAAACTGCACAGGAATTCCTCCAACTCAAATTCAGAATCAGAATAGAAGATCAAACTTTTGAATGAATATATTATTTCCACTGCTAACCTCCACCTACAACTTCGATGTCTTTTTCGCTCTCTTTTTCTGCCCACTCTGCAGTGGCAAGTGTTCAATTCTTTATACAGGTCCCACCAGGAAACTATTACAACAGAATAATAGCTATGGAAATGATTCCGCTAAAGAAACATAATATTTTGAAAGTGAAGTACAATATCCCATTGTCCCTTTCCCATCTGCTGGTGGTATAAGCGATTTATAGAGCAGTTCAGCATGTTAGTTTAACTGATGGTGTATTCTGTATGATAATAAGCTGCCAATAGTCACAAGAGGAATGAGATTAGCTCTTCCAGCCAATCTACACACTATTATCATGCTAATTGAGAACTGTACCAAAAGAAATCTAAATCAGAACTGAAAGCTGCATCACTGCCAACTGCTCTGGTTCACAGTGGCTGAATGGTTTCTTCAGCATGTTTTGTGGGACACATACAATGGACACGTACCGTATGCTTCAGCCACCAGTTAATTAAGTGGCCAGAAATGCAAAGGAACTTTCTGGAAGGTTTTACCATTTTTGGAACTCCTAAAGCACAGATATACCATTAAGAACATTTTTGTTATTTGTTTTCCCCATATATGACTGCAATTCATTCAAGAATGACAGTTGACAGGAGAAACTGAAAAAAGGCAACAAAGATGGGCTTCACAGAGAAAAACAAAAAACATATCCCAATCAAAGTATCCCAAAGACAATAAGACCTAAATATATTTGTAAACCCATTTTCACCCTATAGTCAACCACTCTATGTCCTTACCAGGCCTGCGTGAGGCGAAAGTTTGTCTATCCACACTGAAAGCAAAAATGGTGTGTGACATGATCCAATTACAGCCAATCAGAACACATTTTATATTTAATAAAGGACCAATAGGATTTAAATGTGGGTGCGGCTACTTAGCACAATGCCACAGAAATAGAAAAACTAAAATTCACATGGAAGAGAGGTTTAAATTCCGATCCGCCTTGATAGGAACAGTGTTACAATTTGGAGAAGCAGAAAGGGCCAGTCCCCTCCCTTCCCCAAAACCCACAGTTCTTCCCCATCTTTCAGTTATTTTATGATGATGAGATACATTGGAGATATTTTTAGGGAACTGAGCAGGAGGGAGGGATAGCATACTTGATTACTTCACAGAGTCTTGAACGCCCCCAGTTATATCCACTGTGATCACTATTTGATGACACTAGAGACTAGAGAGAGAGTGAGAGAGAGTGAGAGAGGGGTATAGAAAAGAGAGAGGCAGAGAAAGAGCAGAAGCGAGAGACAATCTGGATATAAGCCTGTAGTGAAAGACACATTAGGGGTAATATCACTCTCTGTGGTTGAAATGTGTTTATGGCAAGTTGTTTTTCATACATCAGAGATTGCTCCACAGGGATGAGCCGCAGACCAACACACAGATAATGTGAGAAAGCAATAAAGCGAGATCAAATGAAACAGCCTTGAAGCACTACACCAGAAATGTGCTTGTGTGTGGAACAGATATTTGGTGGTACCATTTATATCACAAATAGCTTGAACGGATAAAAGACTAAAAAAGAAAGTAATTTACATAAACACAGTCTCCTGCCCACACAAGAAGGCGTAGTTGAGTCATCATATGGTTAATAGTGGGACATAGTGGAAGAATGTGAGGATGGGAGTGTTTGTGTGTGTGTGTGTGTGTGTGTGTGGGGGG